>NC_064640.1:168842127-169149546 GCF_023864345.2 Schistocerca serialis cubense
AAAATGCATTAGAGCTTTACGAATTTGTGGCTTGGCATACAGTGTCTACCATTCCACAATGGAGGAGTACCGTTTTATAGCACGACAGCAACGGGCTTATACTTTCTGAATGACAACACCAAGGGAACGGTCTTGTAGATAAGCTATATTTGAGCACCGAGGGCACACGATTCAATTTTACGGGTGATACACATAATTAAATGTGGTAGCTACAGTACAATGATAATTAAAACAGCCATGTATCACTTCAACGACCAAAAGCTGCCCGCAGAAGGAATCATTAAATGTAAGAGCGATCAAGTCGACTGCTAGAGGTAGCAGTAAAATAAGTGTATCGGATGCGACTGTATCTAACGGTTACGGCTTGAGTAGTTGCTCTTCCAAACAGTTTCACATACGAGTAAATCAGCTGCGTCTTTGTCGTTACTCGTACCTTAGTTACTTGGGTTCTGTTTAAAAAGAATAGTTCGATGTAGTCATACCGTCGAGCCGTGCACGTCTCTTGTCATGCCCCGCAGCTAAATCGCTACAAATAATAATCTGTAGCTGTGATCTTATGGTAACATAGTCTATGCATTGGCTAGAATTGCGAGTCAGTAAAATACACAGAAATACGGAATAGAAATTAAATGAATAATTTAATAACAAAGGTTCTATTCTAACGTCTGTAATTGATATAGACGACAGATAACTATGTTGAACAACGTTTATTTAAGAAACGGCATCTCAAATAAACGGGAAGTGGTCCTACGATAATCAGGTCATACAGACAGAAATACTCTTCTAAACCACAGTAAAGTTACGTTGAGAGCGTTACGAGAATGGTAGCCAAATCCCCAAACGAAACTGTTCAATGATACGCGAGAACTATGTCCATTTCGTGATAACAGTACACGAAATATTCACCAACTCAAAACTATTGCCGGCCATTGTGGCAGAGCGGTTCTAGGCGCTTCAGTCCGGAACTGCGCTGTTGCTACGGTCGCAGGTTCGAATCCTGCCTCGGGCATGGATGTGTGTGATGTCCTTACGTTAGTTAGGTTTAAGTAGTTCTAAGTCTAGGGGACTGATGACCTAAGATGTTAAGTCCCATAGTTCTCAGAGCCATTTGAACCATATCAAAACAATTCACAGTTTAACAAGATGCTTTACAAATTAACACACGAGATACAAAGAACAGAAATTCATACCTTGTCTAGTCTCAGTTCCGTAATACAAGCGGAAAATATTATAGAGTCCTACTCTGGAACACGTTCGGATCTCTCGTGAGTTAGAGTCCCTTCAAAAGTTAGAATATTGTAGTGGCCATTCACTGCCCAGAATCAGTCACCTATATGACTGAATCACACACGTTATCGTATTTAGGTCTGCCTTCCACCAGCACTCGACACAAAGTGTCCCGAATCGCTCCCTTGAGCTCTTCACTCGAAAATTCCCAGTCTCCACTTTACTCCCCTAGTGTTCCACCACTGTCTGCTTTTCCATTCGCTGAAGGCCGTCCCCAACAAAAATACATCGTTCTTAAGCTCTATGAACATGAGCTGATGCAACTTTTCCACTTCCCAGACATAACTAATGTACTACAACAATATTTAAATAAAGAACTGCCCTAAACATTGGGTTACACTCAGATCATTTACAGTAAATGTATATCTAATAGTTGGTGTTGGGTCGGCTATTGTGGCTTTGTGTCTGTTACTGTAGGAGTCAGCACCAACACAAACCAGGAAGGAGAGAAGTTGTGAAGGCCGGTGCTAGGAATCCAAAATGATCTGTACACAACACTTTCAAATTAATGGAACACTATTTCAAAAAAGGAGTGAAACATAACTTAACTGTCCGCAGCTCGTGGTCGTGCGGTAGCGTTCTCGCTTCCCGCGCCCGGGTTCCCGGGTTCGATTCCCGGCGGGGTCAGGGATTTTCTCTGCCTCGTGATGACTGGGTGTTGTGTGCTGTCCTTAGGTTAGTTAGGTTTAAGTAGTTCTAAGGGACTGATGACCTAAGATGTTAAGTCCCATAGTGTTCAGAGCCATTTGAACCATTTGAACCATAACTTATCACTATGAAGTGGCTTCCCGTGCTTCCTGTGCCTCCTACATGCAATTGCATTTACTCTCTATTACTACTGGCAGAATACAGGCTACGTATCGCCTTCCTATTACTCAGTACTGATGCTCTCGAAGACTGCAAACCAACTTGGGCACGACCAGAGATGGGCGGCTGCTTAAGTCAGCGTTGACAGAGGGCACTAAACTCTGTTTTCCTGGAGGTGTGGCGCTACCCGCTCTTTCCACTGGCACACGGGACAGCGCCTTCTTGATACGGTTTCGCGGCGCTCCTTTGGTCGGTGTGCAGTCGCTGCTTCAGAGCTGCACAGTTCTTTCATAAATAAATGAGTCAGCATTATTGCGCAAGTGTGTTCATGGTAAATGACAACAGATTGTCTTTAAATATTTTTAAACAGTTATTTATGCCTCCTTGACAGGCACATCCTTTGGTTTTATTTTCAGTTATGGTGTCCGCTAACTCATGCAACTGACCAGTTTTGTACATCTACATCTACATGGATACTCTGCAAATCACATTTAAGTGCCTGGCAGAGGGTTCATCGAACCACCTTCACAATTCTCTATTATTCCAATCTCGTATAGCGAGCGGAAAGAATAAACACCTATATCTTTCCGTACGAGCTCTGATTTCCCTTATTTTACCGTGGTGATCGTTCCGCCCTATGTAGGTCGGTGTCAACAAAATATTTTCTCATTCGGAGGAGAAAGTTGGTGATTGGAATTTCGTGAGAAGATACCGTCGCAACGAAAAAGGCCTTTATTTTAATGATTTCCAGCCCAAATCCTGTATCATTTCTGTGACACTCTCTCCCATATTTCGCGATAATACGAAACGTGCTGCCTTTCTTTGAACTTTTTCGATATACTCCGTCAGTCCTACCTGGTAAGGATCCCACACCGCGCAGCAGTATTCCAAAACAGCACGGACAGGCATAGTGTAGGCAGTCTCCTTAGTAGGTCTGTTACATTTTCTAAGTGTCCTGCCAATAAAACGCAGCCTTTGGTTAGCCTTCCCCACAACATTTTCTATATGTTTTTTCCAATTTAAGTTGTTCGTAATTGTAAAACGTAGGTATTTAGTTGAATTTACGGCTTTTAGACTAGACTGATTTATCGTGTAACCGAAGTTTAACGAGTTCCTTTTAGCACTCATGTGGATGACTTCACATTTTTCGTTATTTAGGATCGACTGCCTCTTTTCGCACCATTCAGATATTTTTTCTAAATCGTTTTGCAGTTTGTTTTGACCTTCTGATGACCTTATTAGTCGAAAAACGACAGCGTCATCTGAAAACAACCGAAGACGGCTGCTCAGATTGTCTCTCAAATCGTTTATATAGATAAGGAACAGCAACGACGCGTGCTCAGATTCTCTCCTAAATCGTTTACATAGATAAGGAACAGCAAAAGGGCCTATTACACTACCTTGGGAAACACCTGAAATCACTTCTGTTTTACTCGATGACTTTCCCTCAATTACTACAAATTGTGACCTCTCTGACAGGAAATCGCAAATCCAGTCACATAACTGAGGCGATATTCCATAAGCACGGAATTTTACTACGAGCCGCTTGTGTGGCACAGTGTCAAAAGCCTTCCGGAAATCCAGGAATACGGAATCTATCTGAAATCCCTTGTCAATAGCACTCAGCACTTCATGTGAATAAAGAGCTAGTAGTGTTTCACAGGAACGATGTTTTCTAAACCCATGTTGACTGTGTGTCAATAGACCGTTTCCTTCGAGGTAGTACATTACATTCGAACACAACATATGTGCTAAAACCCTGCTGCATATCGACTTTAACGATATGGGCCTGTAATTTAGTTTTAAATTAACACAGTTTTTAATAGCACTTACAATCAACTTTTAAATAAAGTTACTGGCAAAACAGTAAACTGTTCATTAAAGCCCACCAGTGTGGCCGAAAGGTTCTAGGCCCGTCAGTCTGGAATCGCGCGACCGCTACGATCGCAGGTTCGAATCCTGCCTAGGGCATGGATGTGTGTGATGTCCTTAGGTTAGTTACGTTTAAGTAGTTCTACGTTCTAGGGTACTGATGACCTCAGGTGTTAAGTCCCATAGTGCTCAGAACCATTTGAACCATTTTTTTTGTTCATTAAATAAATACGCAAGTGTGACAAAACGTTAGGTATTCATGCTGCCTTCATTTGAATTGTGTTCTTGTGGAGAATACAATGCTCTGAAGAACATTTGCATAACGAGAAAGATATAAAAGACGTCCTGAATCAATAAATAAAATAGACACAGGTATGTAGCTTTCAGGTACGATAGCTATAGTGCAACGCTAACATATCATATCTTGAACTCCGGTATGTCATTTAAAAGCTATTAATTCAGAGGTTCACAGCGAAAATGTTTATTCGCTGCGAAGAATTAACTTCTGTAGTTTTGAAGATACTGAAAATACTGTTCTGTCATTAGATGCCCATCATTTTTCTGAGATCTCAGGTATATTTAGATTTGAATTAATATTTGACTGTGAGTAATTGTCGGGCCTCAGAGAATGATAAGAAGTCCTCTTTCAGCTTGTCTGACACTTCGCCATTTCTTGGAGCATTGCCTCCTGTACAAAGGCCATGCGCAACATACAGCCGTCCAGATTCCCATCCTTGAGATTTACCCATTTCCAACGACGCTGCTCCTCTCTTGACCTGGCTGGCCGGTAGCGGACACGATATGCTCTCGGCCTTGGGCCACACAGCTGGACGTCAGCTGCACAAGCAAATTCACACATCCCCTCAGCACAAGCCATAGGTGTACGAATAACTCAGCTACAGGCTCGTAACGTTACACAGACGCGTGGCGAATACTGACAAACCCGTGCATCACGTAGGTGCAAGGAGGGTAGCATGTCGTCGAGTTCTTTACTAAAAACTAAAATCAGGAGACTGTTCCACCGACTGGAGAGCACAATTAAAATCACTACCCAATAGAAGCTTCGTAGGGGACTTCAAAACTAGGTAAATGATCTCCCCTTTGTAGAAACGGGAATATTCCACATATAGAGCATGACCAGAAGGGGCACAGAGAAGAAGCAAAGTGAGATCACAAAAGGTGCATCCTATACTGCTATCATCATCGATAACTTAGAAATCTCGTAAGGGAATTCCTTCTCTATAAAACAAGGAAGTGCCCATAGAAAATTTGGCAGCCACATTAAAAAAGGTCGCGATCGCAGGAAGTTAAAATTGGTCAAATAATACTACCTGTAAAAAAATTACCTCTGAATCAGAGTCACACATAAACTGTCACAAAGCAGCAAGTCGGAGTTTAGAACCAATACTGTTAATTTTCGAAGTATATGCTTGCATAGACAACTGATCTGTAGCAAAACTACAAAATTACAAAATCATCATCGAACGGAGCTAGTTACCAATATGCATGGCTGAATCAGTGGACGAAACGGAGGGAGAAGGAGTGTGAACATCGCCCCCACCTTCTGACTGTTTTTCCTTCTACCGTGATGCGACTCTCTTAGTCTGGATGCGTTGTTTACTGCAGCTTCCCGGCATTGTAGCTACCTCATGCGGTTGTGCAAATGGATCATGCAGAAAATCAGTTTAAGATTGAAAGGGAGAGACGTCAGCACCACACTCGTCGACGAAAGGGGTTACTGGATGGAGATTTGTTTGGTAACGACGAGGTCCTCCTGACCCTGGGAATTAATCAAGGTATGCCCATCCAGAGGATACGACGTGTAGGTCGCGACAGAAGGTGCAGAAGTAGTTTGGGAAGCTGAGACAACTGGAGAGGTATCTGACTACGCTGGGAGAGACAGTTGGCGCCCTGAAACAGATTTCTGAACAGGCGGCGCTGACGTGGCAGCCTAGATGACGGGAGAATCGCCAGATGACTTATTAGTAACCACCAGATCAGATGCAGAAGCACACAGGGCTTCCTTGATCACAAGCTCTAGTAGGGAAAGAGGATACTTTACTGGAGAGCTATCCGAAGGGCGAGCCAAAATAAAAGGCTTCTCGATCATCGTCTCGTGCTCTGCGACGTCTGTTTTGAATAACCAGGACCGGTACCGTGGAAGTGACGGTGTTAATGTCCCTATGCATGGGCAGCGGGGCAAAATCAAGAACATTATCTCATTCACTTTGATCCTCAATATCCACGGTTGGCTCAGTTGCAAAATCCTGCGGGGGGATATCCGCTAAAGTGAGTTATTTACGCTGTTCGTAAGCAATTTTTAATATCACCACACGATGCGGACAATTGATATGGAGGTGGCCGAACATATTACAAAAATGCAGGTTCCTTTATGACCGGTGTAAGTAATATGAACCTGATGACCACATACGTGCAAGTGAGGGACTATTCTTTAATCCCTATTTCTACTGACCGAACATCAATATAGACCTGTAAACGGTGCCGAACAGACCAGCGTTTCCTTCGATTACCTCGTACATCCCCATAAGTGGGTAGGATGGACCTCAGAAAACTGTCATCTACCTCGGCCAGAAGATTAAAAGCCCGCACATTTGCATAGACCACTTCTTCACTCGCCAAAAGAACCATGCTGGTGGAACCACATCGATGAGTAAATTGGTCCTGAGTACCGTGAGGTAATGATATCCTGTCAACCTGGAGTGGGTTAAGAAATACAGGGTGATGGTATGAATGCAAGTAGCAACTGGCTCTCACGTGCATTCCATAGCAGCATAAATTACCAAAAGCAGTTTAGCTTCTTGCTAAACTAGGTATGTTTTATTCCTGTCATTTGACATATTTTCGGTTGGTTTAAACTGTGCACGGTCAGTTAAAAGTACATCTAACTGTGCTTTACAGCGTAATATTTTTTGTAATGAATTTTATGTGTACAGGATTTTTTTTCTAGTGCATAAAACAGAGAGAGAGGGAGACGGAGGGAGAGAGAGAGAGAGAGAGAGAGAGAGAGAGAGAGAGAGAGTAGGTGTTTGTGAGTCTGGGAGATGAACCTTTTTGCTTAATGTGAACAGGTTGTAACCTTCCCCTCACTTATCGGCCTTAATGACAGTGAAAAAACACCGCGTGTACCTAATGGAAATTTGGGAAAAGCAATCGTCACCGAAGTTAATTTGTCGGTAAATAGGGAGGAAAGGGTTACATCTAAATGAAAGGAAAAATGCAAATGAAACTGGTGGAAATTAATTTTGAAAAGGGGTAAAGTTAATAAAGAAAGTAAATGTGCGGCCGTTACGTTAACAATTAACTAGCGGTAATTAGATATTTGAGATTTGGGGGATATTACGGTCGCCAGTCCTAAGGACAATTACTATACTAACTGAAAAAAGAAAGGTTATTACACATATAATTAGCACTAGAAGCGTGGCAACTGAAGGTTGACACGTGTAGTGTGAAAACTGAAAGTTTGTCAGAAGTAATAAATTTCACTACACTCTGACTTAATTTAGCAAAAGAATTAATAAAACCGGAAAATCGAAAGTTAATTTAGTGACTGAAGTTACTAGTGAGCTTTCTTTCTGAAGCACATCGAAATTCAGTAAAATACGGTTAGTCTTGGACTACCTCAACAATTATTTCAAAAGCTACTTGAATCTACGCAATTTAGAAATAAGAGATTTAACTTTGAACTTGAATTAAATGATTCTGAACAATTAACGATAGTAAAATTTAGTACGTACCAAGCTGAGCTGTAGTCACAGGTAAGCAAAAATATGGTAACAAAACTCGCACTCTTAATTTGTGCTTGTGCAATCTAAATATTGTAGCCAGCTATGAATACCTTAACTGAACTTTGAAATTAAAGCAGTGAAATCGAATGATGCTGGCGTTTGAATTTCAACGACACTCGGGCTCATTTCGGAAAAGGAAGGGATCCTGCTTGGCAATGCAATTGGGACAATGAGCAACAAAGGTTCATGCTAAGTTGCTGTAATTTTGTGATGCAACAATTTTAAAAGTTTGAAAAGCTGAGGACTGCCATACAGTTCTAAAACTTTACGTGCTTCCAGTCTTCCTTGTTGGCTGATTGAAGGTTTGAAGCCGTCGATCGAGGAGGTGGCGACAGTCACTCATTGTCGGCCGTCGCTGTTGCTGGATGTCACTGGATGTTGCTGGATGTTGGCGCGCCTTCTTCTCGACACGGTCACCAGACGAAACGGGCTCTTGATGTGCGCCAGCTAATGCTTCCCGTCCGCGACACCATGTCAGAAACTATCATCGCAAGTCGAGCGCAATTACATGCTGCCCAACCCCGAAAGCGCGGCAACTCGCGGGAGCATCACACAACACACCTGGTCCACTGCACCACCCCAGCCAGACTCAGCGTAAAAATACAAATAATCTTTACACAACAAACCAATTATACATCGACATAAATGCATATATATACAAATAGTAAAACAATTACAATATACAAAGACACAGAAACGTCATATATTCAGGTAACAAAATAAGGAAAAAAATTATAGTATAATAGATGGAAATACGAGGATATGCATTTCCGGCGTTACAAGGTGACGTTTATTTACTTTTTGAAATTGTGTAGAATTGACTTTTTTTGACATGGCACTATTTTTGAAGTGACGGTTACATACTTTTCAGTGTAGAAATGCTGTAGTTTTTGCAACATTTATTTAATATGGCACCGTTTTATACAGTTCAAGTGAAGACTGCATATTTTTCAGTATATAACTACTATACTTTTTGCAATATTTTTTACATGGCATCCTTTTACGAAAATCAAGTGAGCTTATGTATTTTTCAGTATGGAAGTGCTGTAGTATTGGCAATTATTATTTATTTATTTATTCGTTTCACCCGGTAAGGAGCACGCGGAGCAATTAATTAGCACTGGTCTTCTTAGCTTTCTTGTTCTTCCTTTCTTGCCAAAACCTCCTCATCCTTTCACTATGGGCCTGTCTTCTTTCTTGTGTTCATACGTTTTTCAATTTCAGATTCTTTTCCGTCGGGTTTTTGGTTGTGAACTTATGAGAGTTGATTTTCTGTCCTTACACAGTCCGTGTGGTTTCTAGTGGGTCAATTCTGAGTTCCGTTAGGTCATTTTGGATTTCTGTTAGCCAGCGTGCCCTGGTTTGGCGAGTTCCTTTAATGATAAGGAAGATTTTCTTGGTCATTCTAGAGGCGTCCATTCTTGCTAAATGCCCTTAGAATTTCAGTCGTCTTTTCCGTGCAACTGACGTGAAACGTTCAGTCCTTGAGTATAGTTCTTCAGAGCTTCTGCAAATCCAGATACCATCTTGAATCTTGGGTCCAAATATTTTCCTGAGTATTTTCCTTTCCATTTTATCAGTGTCCTTGATGTTGATGGTTAATGATGATGTTTCAGTTGCTTAGAGTGCTTCTGGAAAAGTGACTGTATGATGGTGGTGAAGTTTGGCTCGGGTGGATAGCGATTTATTATTGTATGTGTTCCAGGTCATTGCATAAGCCTTACGTCATTTTTCTGCTCGTGTTTTGTGAGCTACTTTTTCGTTGCCAGTGTTGCTGATCATTTTACCCATGTACTTGAAGTACTTAACCTGTTTGATGTCACCATATCTTGTTGCAAGTGATTTCAGATTTGAACTTTTGGAGACCATGAATTGTGTTTTCTCGTAAGAAATGTGGAGGCCGGTTTTGATGACAACCTCATGAAGTTTCTCGGTGTCATGTTTGGCTTCCTCAGGAGTCCGCGTAATTATTGCTAGGTCATCAGCAAAAGCAAGGCATATTATGTTGACTCGTTTGTCCTTTGTTCCCATATTTATTCCAGGTATTTCTTTCTCCCACGTCCTGATAATCTTGTCCAGTACCAGGTTAAAGAGAAGTGGGGACAACCCATCACCCTGTCTCACTCCTGTCCTAATTTGAAAAGGTTCAGAAACTTCTTCAATGAATTTTACTTTTGAGGTTGTGTTTGAAGTCTGCTCAATAAATGAAGTAGTTCTGTTATCTACACCATATTCACGAAGTGTACTGAACAGACTGGAGCGATGAATCGAGTCATATTCTTTGTTGAAATCTACGAAGCTGACTACTGTGCGGTTCGACTGACGGTGTTGCAGTATCATCTTCAGGTTCCAGATCTGTTCTGCGCAGGATCGATGTGGGCGGAAGCCTGCCTGATATTCACCTATCATATGTTCTGTCTGTTGTTCTAATGTTGTGAGAAGAGCACGTGAGAGCACTTTATAAGCAACTGGTAGGAGTGAAATGCCTCGATAGTCGTTAGGATCGGTCTTGTCGCCCTTGGGTGAATCAAAGCAGTTTTCCAATCTGCTGGTATGACTCCCCTTTCCCATATAATTGCAATGATAGTTTTTAGTCTGTCAATCAAGAGTTCACCTCAGACCTTGAGCATTTCGGCAATTACACCGTCTTCCCCTAGTGCTTTGTTGTTTTCAGATGTGATACAATGTTCGGGTCGCAACATGGAAGTCAAGTTTGTCTGCTGGTGGTTCACAGTCATGTAACTTCTCGAAATGCTGTTTCAGGATTTCACATTTGGCCTTTGTGTTCGTCTCAAGTCTTCCATCAGGGCGCCGAAAACAAAGAGTGAGTGGCTTGAAGGTTACTAGCTCTTCCCTAAATTTCCTATAAAAGTTTCTCGTGTTGTTTCTTTTAAAATCATTATCAATTTTCTCTAATCGTTTATGATGGTACGTGCGTTTAATTTGTCTGATGGTTTTGGATGTTTTCATCTGTGTTTCCAAAAAGTTCTGCCAACTCTATAAGTTTGCACACATTAGTACACTCACTGTGCAGATACAAAGGTCGGACGTACGACAACAACAACAAAAATTCAGATGTGTGTGAAATCTTATGGGTCTTAACTGCTAAGGTCATCAGTCACTAAGCTTACACACTACTTAACCTAAATTATCCTAAGGAGAAACACACATACCCATGCCCGAGGGAGGACTCGAACCTCCGACGGGACCAGCCTCACAGTCCATGACTGCAGCGCCTAAGACCGCTCGGCTAATCCCGCGCGGCGTACGACAACATGAAAAACCATTTCTTGGCAATAACACGCAAGAATGTACCTCAAAGTCTAACCAAATTGTTGTTCAACATTAACCCTATCTGACGACCATTCCTCAAATCTAATCAAATTGTTGTCTCAACGTTAATCGTATCTGACATACGTTTCGAGCTTTCCGTATGATTCTCTTATGGTAATTTTCTCTCATATGACTGTAGAAGTGACTGTTTAGAATGATAATACGCTTTAACTGGTTACAACTTTGTCGAATGAACGAATTAGTAATCTATGACTAACATCAAACTCAAAACCATCTTGACATACTGCAAGTACTGTATTTCTTGTGGAAATTATACAGGGTGAACATTTATAAAACCAAGAAACTGCAGGGACGGATTCCTGACTAGAAACAGAGGGGAAAAGGTCCTATGAACATGCGCCCAGAAATGCACTGTTGCGACAGTAGATAACGCTAACGACAGGAAGTTCGTCTGTTGTGTGTTCCTCGTATGATGCAGGCTGTGTAACTGACGCACCATACTGTAAGTAGCAGAATAATCCGATATTCATGTCGGGAACAAACTGAGATGGGCTTTGTGTAAGGTCAAGCAGATGCAAACAGTCGAGAGGCAGCACAGATATACCAACAGACACCAACCACATAAGACGTTTCAAAACCTTTTGGAGTGTTTGTGCGATCATGGATCCTTTCAGACAGATGAACGTGCAGGTAGACGGCGGACTGTGTGTACACTAGATCTGGAGGACCGGGTTCTACAGGATATTGCATAAGTTCCCGGCAAGTGGCCTGCCAACACAGTGTAAGCCAAAGAAAGATTACGTGTATTGTACATGACAATCGCAACTATCCCTGTCCGTGCCATCCCATAGAGGCCATTTTGAACATATGTTGTGACGTGGATGTGATGTAGCTCCGTACTATGTTCCAGGACGATTTGTTGTCCTTGCGCCGGCCGAAGTGGCCGAGCGGTTCTAGGCGCTTCAGCCTGGAACTGCGCGACCGCTACGGTCGCAGGTTCGAATCCTGCCTCGGGCATGGATGTGTGTGATGGGCTTAGGTTAGTTAGGTTTAAGTAGTTCTAAGTTCTAGGGGACTGATGACCTCAGATGTTAAGTCCCATAGTTCTCAGAGCCATTTGAATCATTTTGTTGCCCTTGCACACACACCCTCTACTTCTGGACACATGTTTGTGGGACCTTTCTTCCTCCATTTCCAGTCAAGAATCCGTCCCTGCAGTTTGTCGGATTTATTAATGTTCGCCGTGAATATTTTTTATCAAAGCAGGGAAAGCATGATTTTGAAAAGTAACAGAAAATCTATGTTTACCATGCTGGTTTGTGGGGCAGACCGAGGACAATACAAAGAATATATTCGCATATATCTGTCGTGCCTTTCAGTGAGTTAATGTTAAATAACGTCTCTGACTGCGTTTAGTATTGCTTGTTGTGATGATGCACTACTGACTGCATGCTTACTTCAACCTCTTTTGGACATTGTCTGTTAGGCATTTGCTCTTAAATTAAATCGCCAGAAATTTTTCTGTGAAATTCCGGTGTTTTGAAATTGTATGCAACACTCTCTTTACTGGGAAACGTGAATTCTTTATTCTGTCCTTAAGGGTGAGATTCTGTTGTATTCGTGAACGGTTTGCCACACACTGTTCGCTTAAGAACCATGTACAGAAAATGAATGAAGCAAAGTAGCAGCATTACGTGTAAGTCCCAAAGAATGAGCAAGCTGAAGGTTAAGTCACATTGTAACTGAGGTGTGCTAGTATTAAAATCGTAGATCCAAATGTGACGTATTTTTGGTTAAATTGTGCTTCGTCGGTTGTTTATGGCTGTCCTCTTTCATTTTTCGTGAAAGTATGAATAATTCATAACAACGGCTTATGGCCAGGTTGTAATCATGTTCTCGATTAATGGAGGTATGCATCCTGTTCGTCTCCAGCGATCTCGTTACTTGAAGTGCATTGCATCATAACGAAAACATCGTGCCACACAAGATATGTACGTGTGCTAAGAATGTGGATCGCAAACGTGACATGTACGTATAAGGCAGTCGTGAGTCGTAAATCGAGTTAAGTGCTATTCCCATATAAACTGATCACGGACTGACTGGACAACAGCTCCCTAGTAACTGAATATAGAATTCTAGGAAGTGTCAAGAAGAAGGGTGCGGTTGCTTCTAAGTTCTTCTGTCACGATCGTTTGTAGCACAAGGTGGTAAGCTTTTCTTACTGTCTTAGAAGAACCGACATTCTTTCAGGGGAAGGGGTTTCTTAACAAGAGTCCCTGATGTCACCATCTTAAAGATACGCACTGCAGCATGACATGATTTTAACTCACACTCGTGCCGTTGTAGCCACTAGTACACTACAAACGGGAGAAGGATAAAATTGCAATCATATAGCCTTGTACATATTGTTATCATGTTCTTTGAATCTATCAACCAGTGTTAGAGTGGTAACTAGGAAGCAACTGTGCTTTCACCTAGACACATTTTAAAACTCATGTAATGAAACCTTTCTCACTCAACGACATGCCATACTGTAATCACTTCTGACTAGTAAGTACGGAACTTATGTGGTCCACTATCTCCTTTACTCCTCCCACGGAAAATTACCAGTCTCGAGAACTATTGTTGGAAACGGAGTAAAATTCAGGAGAAAAGATGGAGTTAGTGCTATCGAATGATTAAAATTTCAGGTGGCAGATAAAAAAGTTTATTGCATAAAACATCTGTCACCCGTGGGAATCCGATACTACAATTACCCTCTGTTTCGCAAAGAGACACCCAAGAGCGTGTAGCTTGGGCTTGTACAAGTTACGGACGGCAACTAGTAATAATCGCTACTGATTGCTAACTGGATACGGGTTCTATAGAATGCAGCGAATTTCAAAGTACTTTTTGTTGGTTGGCGATGTTTATTGATTGTGTTTGTGGCATGCAGATAGCCCCTAAATAAAGGAGTTGTATGAGGTCGTGTATCGTGCGCAGTATCGCTGGATCATTTCCCAATGGGTATTCCACTCCACCACCTGAGCCATTCTCTCGTTCCAAGACATACCACCCCACTTGCGTCGTTCGATGCTGTCAATAAAAATGAAGTAAACGCGAATGCACTCCTAGAAAGACCTACAAAGGGAAAGAGTACACTGTCACTATAACACTGACCGGTGAGTGCATCGTATTCAAGGATTTGGAGATCAGTACGCCAATGGATCATTACGCCTCCCCACACCATAACACATGGACCGCCAAAACGATCATGTACATATGCGTTGCACTTACCCAAAACTGTGCATACCGTTTACAGTTAGAATAATAACAGATGTTTTCTTCACGCTGTGTCCATGGACAATTATAGAGGAATGTATTCTCAATTGTTTACTGCATTCTGTAGGACGTTCATAAGAGCAAAGAGCTTGCAGTGTAAGAGTCGTGTTTCATCGTAGTGAAGATGAACAAGTGTTCGTAGCTCTTAAGGTATGCAGTTTGTAGCTCATGTTTACTGCAATTCAAATGGCTCTACACACTATGGGACTTAACACCTGAGGCCATCAGTCCCCAAGCCTTAGAACTACTGAAACCTAACTAACCTAAGGACATCACACACATCCATGCCCGAGGCAGGATTCGAACCTGCAACCGTAGCAGCAGCGCGGTTCCGGACTGAAGCGCCTAGAACCGCTCAGCCACAGCGGCCGGCGTACTGCAATTCTGGTCTACTTTTGTTCCGTACCACCACTCTATAACGCGTTACTACAAAAAGTTCCATATTTTGATGGAACTTTTTGTAGTAACGCGTTATAGAGTTCTGACAAGAAGAAATTAGGAGCTTTAGAAATTTGGTGCTGCAGAAGAATATTGAAGGTTAGCTGAGCGGGTCGAATAACTAATAAGAAGGTACTGATTCGCAATGGAGGAAAAGGAAATTTGTGGCACCGTCTGACTAAAAGAAGTGACTGGTTGATAGGACATATCCGGAGGCATTAAGGAATCATCAGTTTTGGTACTGTATGGAAGTTTGGGGATACAAATTATAAAGAAAGAAAGGTTAGAATACAATAAACAGTATCAAGTGGATGTAAGTAGTTATGTGAGTTGAAGAAGCGTGCACAGGACATGCTAGAGTGGAAAGCTTAATCAAGACAGTATTCGAACTTCGGACCACACTAAAACTACAATATAGTAGATGATTCGGTTTTGTCCTAAGATACAATCTTACTCACCAAATCGTTAACGCACATACTCTACCCGTCTCTAATGACCATTATGTCGACGTGACGTTCAACCCTAATCTTCCTTTTTTTAGTAAACCCTCGTCGTCAGTTTGTAAGGGCATCGTCGCTACTGCTGTGGAGGCCGAGTTGCCACTGCTGTTACGGTAGGCCGAGTTTGTGAGTTCGTGAAACGCCTTCTGGTGCAATACTCCGCTAAGACAATTTCTCCCTGCCACTATTACACGGCTATTCCCCAGGGTCAGGTAATAGGATAAGAGCTCGAAGGTTCTACAACACTCCAACAAATCAGTAACGAAGTCACACAAATGAGTTTAAAGGTTTACTTATCTTTGTGACTAGTTGAATAATGAAGTCCGCAACACCGCTTGTCATATAACACAAAACGGCCATCAAAGGTAAGTGTAAATAACCGCAAGTAAACTTCACAGTACACAGCAAATTCAGTTTATAACAACTGTCTGTTCACTTCTAAGCGTTCACTAAACGACGTTCCTATCTAAGTCAGCCCTGGACGATAATCTATAACAAAGTGGACGAGAGCTGCTCTTCTACCTTCCGAGTAGGTTTCTGTTCGTTGTCGTCCTGTCATTGGTGGATTGTACTCGGCTGACAACTGGCAGAGGCGAAATCGATATCTTCATCATCAGCACCGCCGTGGCGCTGGTGGAACTGGCGCAAGTGGCGAATCTCTATGCCAGTGGTAGCAGCTCGCATATTTGCACCTCCAGTGCTTTTGCCCTAGCCGTGTCTTGTTTGGACGACACAGCACTTTTTACTTATTCTAGGCGGGTTATTTGCCGTGTCTGTCCCTTCTAGGTGTTCTT
The DNA here is from genome assembly GCF_023864345.2 of Schistocerca serialis cubense. Lineage (NCBI taxonomy): Eukaryota > Metazoa > Arthropoda > Insecta > Orthoptera > Acrididae > Schistocerca > Schistocerca serialis. The sequence goes on from NC_064640.1 coordinate 168,858,247, forward strand.
GACCTTCTCTCTTCTTACCTTTTCTTTCTATCTGTATAATAAGACTTTATGTGATGATGGAGAAAGAAGTATAATTTGGAATAAAATATTATTTACTAATGAAATGCTTACATTCAAAACAATGAATGATTATACACTACTGGCCATTAAAATTGCTACACCAAGAAGAAACGCGGATGATGAACGAGCATTCATTGGACAAATATATTATACTAAAATTTACATGTGATTACATTTTCACGCAATTTGGGTGCATAGATCCTGAGAAATCAGTACCCAGAACAACTACCTCTGGTCGTAATAAAGGCCTTGATACACCTGGGCATTGAATCAAACAGAGCTTGGATGGCGTATACAGGTGCAGCTGCCCATGCACATTCAACACGATAACACAGTTCATCAAGAGTAGTGGCTGGCGTATTGTGACGAGCCAGTTGCTCGTCCACCATTGACCAGACGTTTTCAATTTTTGTGAGATCTGGAGAATGTGCTGGACAGGGCAGCAGTCGAACATTTTCTGTATCCAGAAAGGCCCGTATAGGACCTGCAACATGCAATCGTGAATTATCCTGCTGAAATGTAAGGTTTCTCAGGGATCGAATGAAGGGTAGAGCCACGGGTCGTAACACATCTGACATGTAACGTCCACTGTTCAAAGTGCCGTCATTGCGAACAAGAGGTGACCGAGACGTGTAACCAATGGCACTCCATACCATCACATCGGGTGATACGCCAGTATGGCCATGACGAATACACACTTGCAATGAGCGTTCAGCGCGATGTCACCAAACACGGATGCAACCATCATGATGCTGTAAACAGAACCTGGATTCATCCGAAAAAATGACGTTTTGCCACTCGCGCAACTAGGTTCGTCGTCGAGTACACTATCGCAGGCGCTCCTGTCCGTGATGCAGCGTCAAGGGTAACCGCAGCCACGGTCTCCGAGCTAATAGTTCAGGCTGCTGCGAACGTCGTCAAACTGTTCGTGCAGATGGTTGTTGTCTTCCAAACGTCCCCATCTGTTGACTCAGGGATCGAGATGTGGCTGCATGATCCGTTACAGCCATACGGATAAGAAGCCTGTCATCTCGACTGCTAGTGATACGAGGCCGTTGGGATCCAGCACGGCGTTCCGTATTACGCTCCTGAACCCACCGATTCCGTATTCTGCTAACAGTCATTGGATCTCGACCAACGCGAGCAGCAATGTCGCGATACAATAAACCGCAGTCGCGATAGGCTACAATCTGACCTTTATCAAAGTCGGAAACGTGATGTTACTCATTTCTCCTCCTTACACGAGGCATCAAAACAACGTTTCACTAGGCAACGCCGGTCAACTGCTTTTTGTGTATGATAAATCGGTTCGAAACTTTTCCTCATGTCAGCACGTTGTCGGTGTCACCACCGGCGCCAACCTTGTGTGAATGCTTTGAAAAGCTAATCATTTGCATATCACAGCATCTTCTTCCTATCGGTTAAATTTCCCGTCTGTAGCACGTCATCTTCGTGGTGTATCAATTTTAATGTCCAGTAGTGTACATAGAAATTTATTCAAAACTCGAGAGAATACTAGTGTCAGCAGTACAAAGTTATGCATGACAAACATGGAAGGTCAAGTACGAACTATGAGTCAAAAATTGTTGCTTACAATTCAGATAGTAAGTGTAGCGTGAAAGCCGGCCGGAGTGGCCAAGCGGTTCTAGGCGCTTCAGTCCGGAACCGCGCGACTGCTCCGGTCGCAGGTTCGAATCCTGCCTCGGGCATGGACGTGTGTGATGTCCTTAGGTTAGTTAGGTTTAAGTAGTTCTAAGTTCTAGGGGACTGATGACCTAAGATGTTAAGTCCCATAGTGCTCAGAGCCATTTGCACCATTTTTTGTAGCGTGAAAGGAGATTAAATTTCCTCTTCAACGGCCTTTGCAATGCTATGCAGTGTGGATTAGCATTTCATGGCGGCATTGGCGGACAATGGCTGGCAGCAGACACGCAGGAAGACGGCTTGTCTGTCAGCTGTTGCTCCACAGGCAGTGACCGACGACAAGCGGTAACGCGGAGCATGGCTTTCGTCTGTCGTGCTGGCGTTTGCTTAAATGTTTCTTCCCTAGACCTTAACTCTGGTTTTCCTCTTCCATCTCGCAAATGCCGTGCCACAGTAGAGAGTATGATACTCGCTCGTTACTTAGTGACAACAACAGACAACTGTAACTTCCTGGCAGATTAAAACTCTGTGTCGCACTGAGACTCACGCTCGGAGCCTTTGCCTTTCTTGGGAAAATACTGTATCCACTGGGCTATCCAGCCGCGACTGGCGGTCCGCCCTTACAGCGTTACTTCCGCCAGTACACCACTCTACCTGAAAAGCTTGGTCGGAGTAAGATTTGCGAGCGAAAGGCAAAATACCAACTCCGAACCTCGGTCCGGCACTCAATTTTAATCTGCTAGGAAGTTTCATATCAGCACACGTTCCACTGTAGAGTGAAATATTAATTTTGGAAACACATGATCTATTTTCATCGAAGAATGCAGTTTAGAGAATTTGCGTCAGTAGGTTTGAGCTAGCTCTGAGGCACCCAAGAACCCACCCAAGAACCGACGGGCCTCGCCGCTTTGAGTGTAGAGTGAAGTAGCTTTGTACCGGCATGTGCTAACAATTAATCTGTGACTGATCCATGCTGCTTCCTCTGCTGTAATTAGTGACATCTCTAGGATAGTGTTCCATGTTTACTGTTATGACCTGTCGAAATACAGTCGTGTGGACATAACTGTCGGTTCTTCGACTGCAATGGGAGACGACTGATCAGAACTACAACATACGAAATATTAGTTGACTTTATTACAAGAATGAAAAAAAGATTTACTTAACTCTACACGGTCCATCGCCACAGGAGTGTACTGAATATTTACAACTGTCTTCGTATATTAAACCATCACTTGATGCACATATTTACTAAATTCTTATCTCGGGGAATAAAGCTCCCAGTTCTTCCCTCTAAGACATGAGTAACACATCGGTCCTAACTATCCGATGCTGTCTTTTTGATCGGAGGTCACGAACTGGGCAGAGCCTTCCTCTTCTCGGCTGTGTATCGGCCTCTGTGCGGTGGCGCTGCGGAGCTGGAAGCGACGGTGTGGCTCCGCCAGCGCCTCCCATTCGTCGATGCGCTTTGCAGCGAGACATCGCTAACTCCTTCGGTGTCGATGCAAGTTGCCGACTTTGGTATGGCATCGCGATCTTTGGACGATACCATATTTACAATAAATTTATCTGTTGTGGGTCGTATATTTTCCGTGTCCGATAGAATGTGTGTAATGTGCTGCATGTCCCTCAGTGCTCACACCAAAAATACACGGTACTGTTTTAACGTTATACGTGGTAAATCGCGCAAAGGCTATCCTCGTACTTTTAATGAACAGATTAGATGTACTGCCCCTGCTTCCGATGGCAAAGAGGCAGAGAGAGCAACATTACATCTGCTGCTCGAGCAGCAATCTCTCCTTCGTCGTAGTTCCAGAAGCTGTAGTGCCATTAACAGAAAGCCGCTACAACCTCAGGCCCATTATAGCCCCCTTTACGGAAATAGCGTCACTGCGAATGGAAGAGGACATTCAGGGAGTATTCGAAAGAACGAGCGGCAGTCAGCTGCGTATCATAGGTCGCAACGACGTCTCTCGCCAAAGACTTGGGATTATACTCGGTTGTTTCCGGAAATTAATTGATGTAGTGTAGCTCGCCTCACATGAGAGGTCTCGACACAGTTGTGTTCCTATATCTTATAACATATGTTTTTGAGTGGGGTCCGCCTTTAGCAAAACACAATTTTGTTTTTTGTCCCAGGCATGTTTCACTGCATTTGCAGCATCATCAGTGGCTTTTTTGTTATGGCTGTTAAACATAAGGAATGTTCTTTACTGTTTAAATACATACAAATATTAGTTTCTAAATCTAAATTACAGGTTTTGGCGGAGCACATAAAATTGTGTATTCATACCTTCTTACCACATGGTGTGGTTATCCTGCTGTGTTTCGTTTTTATAGTGTCTTGTTTTTCTTTACAGTTTGTCACCTGCAACTATATACAACTTAATGTAGGCAAAACATTTACTCAAAAATTTCGATTTCTAAACTGTTGTGGCTATGCCTTAGATTAATAATTTATGTGAAAGGTTGTGTGTATGTGTGTGTTTATCTATTTACATTACGTTTCACTTACGGTTTCTTTTTCTGTCATCTTCTTCATTGTCAAGTTCAGTGTTTTGAGTTGTCACTGTCACTGTCTATCAGCTGTGATAACAAAATGGCGGACAGTGGAACAGTAGAAGGTGTCAAAACAAGATGGCAGACAGTGGAACAGTTAAAGATGTCATTGGCGGTTGTTTTGAATTTCTCAGAGAGAGAGAGAGAGAGAGAGAGAGAGAAAGAGAGAGGGAGGGAGAGAGAGAGAGAGAGAGAGAGAGAGAGAGAGAGACAGAGCGTGAGCGTGTAAATGTGCTCCTCAAAAACTTGTAATTACGATTTAGAAACTAATATTTGTATGTGTTTAAACAGCAAAGATCATTTCTTTTGTTTATCAGCCACAACAATAAAACAAACTGATGATGCTGCAACTGCAATGAAACATGTCTGAAAAAAAAAATTGTGTTTTTCTAAAGGCGGACCCCACTCAAAAACATATGTTATTGTTAAAGCAAACACAAACAAAAGAGCTTCAACATCAAGATGATTTTAGAACCATGTTTAATGTCCGTCTGTGGCAGTAACCTAGAGAAACTATATTGTTTGTGGATAAAAAGAAGCTTTTCTCAAAGCATAAAAAAAGTTTTGGAATAAAAAACAATTCATATTTAATGCACCACGCTGTATTCTCACAAGCTCTTAGGAAAATATAAGGTGCAAATCAATAAGTGGATGCCTTCTTCTTATATTTCAGAACTGCGGTCGACACTGTACTGTGTCGTCTGCTAGTGCCCAAAATAAGATCATACGGAGTAGTTTCAAAAATATGTGATTGACTAGAAAAACATCTTACTAACAAATCTAAGCACAATTTACACTGAAGAACCAAACAAACCGGTACACCTCCCTAATATCGTGTAGGGCCCCCGTAAGCACGCAGAAGCGCCGCAAGACGGCGTGGGATGGACTCTACTGATGTCTCAAGTAGTTCTGGAGGGAACTGACACCATAAATCCTGCAGGGCTGTCCATAAATCCGTAAGAGTACGAGGGGGTGGAGATCTCTTCTGAACAGTACGTAGCAAGGCATCTCAGATATGCTCAATAATGTTTATGTCTGGGGAGTTTGGTGGCCAGCGGAAGCGTTTGAGCTCAGAAGAGAATTGCTGGAGCCCCTCTGTAGAAATTCTGAACATGTGGGGTGACGCATTGTCCTGCTGGAATCAGCCAAGTCTGTGAAATTTCACAATCCACATGAATGGATGTAGGTGATCAGACAGGATGCTTACGAGCGTGTCAACTCTCAGAATCGTATCTAGACGTATCAGGGGTCTCATATCACCACAACTGCACACGCCCCACATCATTACAGAACCTATACCAGCTTGAACAGCCGGCCGGAGTGGCCGAGCGGTTCTAGACGCTACGGTCTGGAACCGCGCGACCGCTACGGTCGCAGGTTCGAATCCGTAGGTTAGTTAGGTTTAAGTAGTTCTAAGTTCTAGCGGACTGATGACCTCAGAAGTTAAGTCCCATAATGCTCAGAGCCATTTGAACCATTTTAATCAGCTTGAACAGTCCCCTCCTGACATGCGGGGTCCATGGATCCATGAGGTTGTCTCCTGCCCGTACACGTCCATCCGCTCGATACAATTTGAAACGAGACTCGTCCGACCAGGTAACATGTTTCCAGATATCAACAGTTCAAGATCGATGTTGACGGGCCCAGGTGAGGCGTAAAGCTTTGTGTCGCGCAGTCATCAAGGGTACACGAGTGTGCCCTCGGCTCCAAAAGTTCATATCGATGATGGTTCTCACGCTGACAGTTTTTGATGGCCCAGCATTGAAATCTGCAGCAATTTGCAAAGGGTTGCACTTCTGTCACGTTGAACGATTTTCTTCTGTCGTCCTTGGTCCCGTTCTTGCAGGATCTTTTCCGGCCGCAGCGATGTCAGAGATTTGGTGTTTTACCGGACTCCTGATATTCACGGTACACTCGTGGAATGGTCGTACGGTAAACTCCCCACTTTATCGGTACCTCGGACATGCTGTGTCCTATCGTTCATGCGCCGACTATAACGCCACGTTCAAACTCACTTAAATCTTGATACCATGCCATTTTAGCAGCAGTAACCGATCTAACAACTGCGCCAGACACTTGTCTTACACACGCGTTGCCGACCGCAACGCCGTATTCTGCCTGTTTACATACACTACTCTGTATTTGAATGCACATGCTTATACCAGTTTCCTCAGCGCTTCAGTGTAGCAGGATGTAAATGTTCAGGTGAAATGATAGTAACGGCTGGTGTGTCCCAATGGAGCGCCATAGTAACTCTGCTGTTCTCATTACGCACAGACAACTTGTGAGATAAGCTCAGCAGTGCTACCGGAGTGTTCTCTATGGGAAAGTTTGGCTACTGGATGACCGTAAGGAAACGCAGGAACAACTTAGATACTAGTGCAATCAATTCCAGACTGTTGCTTCTTTGGAGCCCCTACCAAGAATTCTTGACAGCAGACACGAACGATTCAGAGTTTCGGTGCTAGAATCGCAGCTGAAATCCCGCGCCAGCGCTTCGTCTGCTCTTCTCAAAGAACCCTATCGCTCCGCCGACAGACGAATCACTGCCAACAACGCCAAATTTCCTCATTCCATGAGACGCTGAAGAGAGGTTTAGAATTCAATCCAGGTCACTGGACCATATGTAGTAATCAGAAACTTAACGCCACCGCGTTTCCTCCCTTTGCAGCCGAAATAAAAGAGGCAAAATCATCATGAGTCGAAACTTTTACTTTCCAATCGAACACCACCTGACAAACGTGTGTTAGCAACCTCTGCTGCTGAGGCGGCTTTTACCAGTGGTGAAGGTGCATAGGCGCTTAATGTATTGCAGTCAGCAAACCATAGTGTTAGAATGTCAGGTAACAAATGAGTCAGCATATAAAAGAGAATTTAAGTCGCTCAGCGACTTTTCAGGTAGCAGCGTTGCCGGTTACAGAGAATGTTTTCCGTTTGGACGACTGATCCGTTCTCGTTTCAAAATTAAGGACACTCTTCACTCCGTCCCCGATTCCATTCCAGAATACTGACGGAGTCTCTGCAGAGAATGGTTTGCTACTGTCTCCTACATTTGCTTTTCCCATATTACATTGGAAAATACCTGTGGAATCACGATTATGTAATGTTGTTCCAGTCCCCTTTGGAAATCAGAACATTGGTAAGAAAAATTGGTTTACTTATAAGAGCTACGAGTAATTGAACCAGTGATAAGTAGCTAATGCGAAATTCGAGTACTAATAGCTAAATTGTTCTACCCCCCTTTCTCTGCGGTGATTGTAAGCCGACTGTGAAAGCGTATCCCCTCATTTACTCTTGTTCTGTACCTCGCCCTAAAAAGTTACTCTCGAAATTGTTAGCAGGCCAGTATTTCACTAGATTCAACTTGTTGACTGGCTACTAACTACCGTAATACGAGGTATTCTAGAAAAACTGCGGCGGTTAACACCCTTTAGCCCGTATAAATACAAACACCTGTCTTACTGTTTCGCAAGCACAACAGTCTTTTACAGCGCTAACAGGAACTGTTGATTCAACAAAACCCGTCGTATTGCGATATTCTATCAGGCATCAGCCGAAAGAAACGCTAAGTGTAGGAGATTGTTTGTCTTTCTCAAGCAATATGGTCTCGTATGAACTCTTAGTAAGCGTAAATTGCCCGCATCTCGTGGCCGTGCGGTAGCGTTCTCGCTTCCCACGCCCGGGTTCCCGGGTTCGATTCCCGGCGGGGTCAGGGATTTTCTCTGCCTCGTGATGGCTGGGTGTTGTGTGCTGTCCTTAGGTTAGTTAGGTTTAAGTAGTTCTAAGTTCTAGGGGACTTATGACCACAGCAGTTGAGTCCCATAGTGCTCAGAGCCATTTGAGCCATTAAGCGTAAATTCTCCCAGTCAAGTGTATAATAATTGTGGCAGGTACTCAGTAGAGATTGCATAAATCTTACACAACAAGATACAGATGTAAAGTATTGCGAAGAGCGGCATTACTATCCAATTACACTATTGGCGATAAATCACTGAAAATACTAGTAACCGTAAAATACCTAGGAGCAAACGTCCGGAGCGACTTAAAGTGAAATGATCAAGGAAAAATAACTGTAGGAGAAAAAAAATACCAGGCTGAGATTCATTAGAAGAATCTTAAAAATCTTATATACAATAATAGTGGCTTACTAATACGTGTCTGAGTATTATGTAGTATTACTTATTAGTATACTAGTGTGAGAACCAAAGAAGACCAGCGCAAATCATCACAGCATTGTGACGGAGAGACTGAAAAGGCAGCAGTGGCAGTCTCGCTATAAGAGGGCAATTATCCATCACGAAGAGATTTACAATTGAAATTCCGTCAACGTGCTTTCCAAGAAGTATCATGCGACGTATTACGTCCTGGAACATACGCATGAGGAAAATACCACGACGAGAAAATTAGAGATACTAAAGGTCACGCTGGAGTTCATGGACAGCAGTTCTTCCCACAGACCACTCGCAAATAGAACAGGGAAGGATGCAAATCACAGTGGTACCAACAGTACCCTCCACCACACACCGTAAGGTAATCTGCGAAAAATAGATTCTGTATTGTTACGTCATCGCCCGAACTACATCTCAGACAAAAAAAAGGGAAAAGTGTCACGAAGGAATTTTCCGAATGGGACGAAAATCGGTAAATGGCATTTACGTGTACAGACAAAGAAATGAGTCCCATTTCAGATATATCAGATGAATTATTCAAAAGAAAGAGTTTCACAAATTGAGCAAGTCAGTAACGTGTCGATCCATCTCTGGCTCTTATGCAAGCAGTTGGCTTGGCATCGATTGACAGAGATGTTGGACATGAAACTTCCTGGCAGATTAAAACTGTGTGCCGGACCGAGACTCGAACTCGGGACCTTTTGCCTTTCGCGGGCAAGTGCTGTACCATCTGCAGAGTGAAAATCTCATTCTGGAAACATCTCCCAGGCTGTGGCTAAGCCATGTCTCCGCAATATCCTTTCTTTCAGGAGTGCTACTTCTGCAAGGTTCGCAGGAGAGCTTCTGTAAGCTTTGGATGGTAGGAGACGAGGTACTGGCAGAAGTAAAGCTGTGAGGACGGGGCGTGAGTCGTGCTTGGGTAGCTCAGTTGGTAGAGCACTTGCCCGCGAAATGCAGAAGGTCCCGAGTTCGAGTCTCGGTCCGGCACACAGTTTTAATCTGCCAGGAAGTTTCATATCAGCGCACACTCCGCTGCAGAGTGAAAATCTCATTCTAGATATGTTGGACGTCCTCCTGAGGGATACCGTGCCAAATTCTGGCCGACTGGCGCGTTAGATCGTCAAAATCCCGAGCTGGTTGGAGGATCCTCCCCAAATGTTCTCAAGTGCAGAGAGATCCGACGACCTAGCTGGAGAAAGTTAGGGTCTGGCAAGCACGAAGACAAGCAGCAGGAATCCTCACAATGTGTGAGCGGGCCCAGGAAGGCTTGTCCTGAAGGGCAACAGAACGGGGCGTAGAATATTGTCGACGTGACGCTGTGCTGTAAGGGTGCCGCGGATGGCAGCCAAAGGAGTCCTGCTACGAAATGAAATGGCAACCCATACAGTCACTATTTGTTGTCACGCCATCTACATCTACATCTACATTTATACTCCGCAAGCCACCCAACGGTGTGTGGCGGAGGGCACTTTACGTGCCACTGTCATTACATCCCTTTCCTGTTCCAGTCGCGTATGGTTCGCGGGAAGAGCGACTGCCGGAAAGCCTCCGTGCAAGCTCGAATCTCTCTAATTTTACATTCGTGATCTCCTCGGGAGGTATAAGTAGGGGGAAGCAATATATTCGATGTCTCATCCAGAAACGCACCCTCTCGAAAACTGGACAGCAAGCTACACCGCGATGCAGAGCGCCTCTGTTGCTGAGTCTGCCACTTGAGTTTGCTAAACATCTCCGTAACGCTATCACGCTTACCAAATAACCCTGTGACGAAACGCGCCGCTCTTCTTTGGATCTTCTCTATCTCCTCTGTCGACCCGATCTGGTACGGATCCCACACTAATGAGCAATACTCAAGTATAGGTCGAACGAGTGTTTTGTAAGCCACCTCCTTTGTCGATGAACTACATTTTCTAAGGTCTCTCCCAATGAATCTCAACCTGGCACCCGCCTTACCGACAATTAATTTTATATGATCATTCCACTTCAAATCGTTCCGCGCGCATACTCCCAGATATTTTACAGAAGTAACTGCTACCAGTGTTCGTTCCGCTATCATATAATCCTACAATAAAGGATCCTTCTTTCTATGTCTTCGCAATACATTACATTTGTCTATGTTAAGGGACAGTTGCCACTCCCTGCGCCAAGTGCCTATCCGCTGCAGATCTTCCTGCATTTCGCTACAATTTTCTAATGCTGCAACTTCTCTGTATACTACAGCATCATCCGCGAAAAGCCGCATGGAACTTACGACACTATCTACTAGGTCATTTACATATATTGTGAAAAGCAATGGTCCCATAACACTCCCCTGTGGCACGCCAGAGGTTACTTTAACGTCTGTAGACGTCTCTCCATTGAGAACAACATGCTGTGTTGTGTTTGCTAAAAACTCTTCAAGCCAGCCACACAGCTGGTCTGATATTCCGTAGGCTCTTACTTTGTTTATCAGGCGACAGTCCGGAACTGTATCGAACGCCTTCCGGAAGTCAAGGAAAATGGCATCTACCTGGGAGCCTGTATCTAATATTTTCTGGGTCTCATGAACAAATAAAGCGAGTTGGGTCTCACACGATCGCTGTTTCCGGATTCCGTGTTGATTCCTACAGAGTAGATTCTGGGTTTCCAGAAATGACATGATACTAGAGCAAAAAACATGTACTAAAATTCTACAACAGATCGATGTCAGGGATATAGGTCTATAGTTTTGCGCATCTGCTCGACGACCCTTCTTGAAGAGTGGGACAACCTGTGCCCGTTTCCAATCATTTGGAACCTTCCGTTCCTCTAGAGACTTTCGGTACACGGCTGTCAGAAGGGGGCAATTTCTTTCGCGTACTCTGCGTAGTATCGAACTGGTATTCCGTCAGGTCCAGTGGACTTTCCTCTGTTGATTGATTTCAGTTGCTTTTCTTTTCCTTGGACACTTATTTCGATGTCAGCCATTTTTTCGTTTGTGCGAGGATTTAGAAAAGGAACTGCAGTGCGGTCTCGCGGTTAACAATCAGGCTGGTTCTAGAAAGAGATTTTCACTCTGGTGGAAGTAAAGCTGTGAGGACAGGGCGTGAGTCGTGCTTGGGTAGCTCAGTTAGTAGAGCACTTGCCCGCGAAAGGTAAAGGTCCCGAGTTCGAGTCTCGGTCTGGCACACAGTTTTAATCTGCCAGGAAGTTTCAATCAGGCTGGTGTCGAACTGCAGTCCGGGGCGCCTGCAGACACGTCTTCGCTGGTTATCGAAGTTCAGGTCAAGCAGGACTCATCACTGAAGACAATTATACTCCACTCAATGAGATTCCAAATCGAAGATGTGTCTGGAGGCGACTGGGACAGTGGCGCATACCTACCTGACTGACGCCAGTCATATGGTCCGACAACCAGGAGTGACGGTCTGGGGTGTCATTTCTTCTCACAGCAGGACCCCTTTGGTTGTCATCCGCGGCACCTTCACGGCAGGTCATTCTGATCTAACATTTCAGCCAGATAATTCCCTCCCGCGCACGGTGAGAGTTTTTACTGCTTGTCTTTGTGCTTGTCATGCCCTACCTTGACCAGCAGGGTGCTCGGCTCTCTCCCCCTCTGAGAACGTTTGGACCGTTACGACCAGGGTTCTCCAATCACCTCAGGATTTTGACGATTTAACGCGCAAATTGGGCAGAATTTGGCATGGTATCCCTCAGGAAGGCATCCAGCAACTCTATCAATCAATGCCAAGCCGAATAAATGCTTCCATAGGGGCCAGAGGTTGACCAACATGTTATCGGCTTGCTCAGTATGTGAAGCGCTTTCTCTTGAATAAATCATCTCATTTTTCTGAAATTGTAATTATTTTTGTTCATGCACATGTACATGACATCTACCGATTTCCGTCCCATTCGGATAATTCCTTCGTGGTGCGTCGATATATATATATATATATTTTTTTTGTGTATTTATATCTACTTCCGAGCGAAGCTTCGTAGCTTTCAGTAATTTACAAAGAAAGCTGCTAGGCAACAGTATTGCGACTTCGTCGGTGGCTGGCGGTTTTTCATTCCCAGAACGGTACTTTCGGCTACCTTTTTACATTTTTTACATAGTTCGCTCGTTAAATCTGTGTTATGACCTCACACATCACTCCACGCCGCAAATTCATCAAGAAGCTCTCTTTTTATTTTTTTCAGAGATTATTCGCATCATATCTCATACGTTAAAAAATAAAACAACTTCAAGAAGCACCTAGAAGCTGCTATTTTAATTTTTAAAGAAATTCTGCAACTGTTTCTGTCGTAAGCCCGTTTTCCATGTGACACAGTAGACACAGTAGTCAAAAGCCGCGGGAAGGCACTGTTGTTGTCCTAGTGAAGCCTGTGCGGTGGATTTTTCCTGGTAAAAGAGCTTCCTGTAGTCACATGTTCAAATGTGACCCACTGTAGACCGTCGATCGGCCCTATGGGTCTGCGTGGCCTACGTTCGTGAAACAGCCCTGTGTTCCGGGAATCCACAGCTGTGGTAATACATCTAGCTAAAGTTACACTGCTGTAAATTTTATAGCACCCTTTACCCCGAACGAAGGACGCGGTGGTTAGTACACTGGACTCGCATTCGGGAAGACGATGGTTGAAGTCCGCGTCCGGCCATACAGATTTAGGTTTTCCATGATCTCCCTAAACCGTTCCAGGCAAATGCCGAGATGGTTCCTTTCAAAGGGCAAGGTCGATTTCCTTCCCCATAATTGACAAAGTCCGAGCTTGTTCTCCGTCTTTAATGACCTCGATGTCGACGAGACGTGAAAGCTAATCTTCTCTCCTTCCTAGAATTCTTTAATGCGACCGGTTTCGTAGTGTGTAGCCACAACCTCAAGCGTACATCTAAAGAGAAAACGATAAAAACCTACGTGACAATTCATATGGCCCAGCGGACCCACGTCAGGACATGACAATCATAAGAATCTAAAACTGACAATTACCAAACATACGTTACTGTTGGTAATTAAAGACATCAACGTTTGAGGAAAGGAGGACCCAAAATTTGCTGATAAAACGGCATTACTTGCCAAATTCAGAATGTTACACTACTGGCCATTAAAACTGCTGCACCAAGAAGAAATGCAGATGATAAACGGGTATTCATTGGATACGGTCGCAGGTTCGAATCCTGACTCGCGCATGGATGTGTGTGATGTCCTTAGGTTAGTTAGGTTTAAATAGTTCTAAGTTCTAGGGGACTGATGACCTCAGAAGGTAAGTCCGATTGTGCTCAGAGCCATTTAGCCATATTCGTTGGACTAATATATTATACTAGAACTGGCATGTAAACAGAGCTTGAATAGCGTTCACAGGTACAGCTGCCCATGCAGCTTCAACACGATACCACAATTCATCAAGAGTACTGATTGGCGTATAGTGACGGGCCAGCCGTTCGGCCACCATTGAACAGACGTTTTCAATTGCTCAGAGATCTGGAGAATGTGCTGGCCAGGGCAGCAGTCGAACATTTTTTGTATTCAGAAAGACCCGTACAGGAACTTCAACATGCGGTCGTGCATTATCCTGCTGAAATGTGGGGTTTCGCAGGGATCGATTGAAGGGTAGAGCCACGGGTCCTAACACATCTGAAATGTAACGCCCACTGTTCAAAGTGCCGTCAATGCGAACAAGAGGGGGCCGAGACTTGTAACCAATGGCACCCCATACCGTCACGTCGGGTGATAACGCCAGTATGGCGATGACGAATACACGTTTCGAATGTGCGCTCATCGCGATGTCGCCAAACACGAATTCGACCATCATGATGCTGTAAACAGAACCTGGATTCATCCGAAAAAAAGACGTTTTGCCATTCGTGCACCATCGCAGGTGCTCCTGTCTGTGATGCAGCGCCAAGGGTAACCGCAGCCATGGTCTCCGAGCTGATAGTCCATGCTGCTGCAAACGTCGTCGAACTGTTCGTGCAGATGGTTGTTGTCTTGCAAACGTCCCCATCCGTTGACTCAGGGATCGAACGTGGCTACACGATCCGTTACGGCCATGCGGATAAGATGCCTGTCATCTCGACTGCTAGTGATACGAGGCCGTTGGGATCCAGCACGGCGTTCCGTATTACCCTCCTGAACCCACCGATTCCATAGTCTGCTAACAGGCATTGGATCTCGACCAACGCGAGCAGCAATGTCGCGATACGATAAACCGCAATCGCGATAGCCTACAATCCGACCTTTATCAAAGTCGGAAGCATCATGGTACGCGTTTCTCTTCCTTACACGAAGCATCACAATAACGTTTCACCAGGCAACGCCGGTCAACTGCTGTTTGTGTATGAGAAATCGGTTGGAAACTTTCCTCGTGTCAGTACGTTGTAGGTGTCGCCACCGGCGCCAACCTTGTGAGAATCTTCTGAAAAGCTAATCATTTGCATATCACAGCACCTTCTTCCTGTCGGTTAAATTTCGCGTCTGTAGCACGTCATCTTCGTGGTGTAGCAATTTTAATGGCCAGTACTGTATTTAGAAAAGGGAGCGAATAGAGCGTACCTCATCCACCATAGAAACGGGGACGAACTGGCAACGAAAACAAAATATTAAAAAAATGTAATAGAGTGGCCATGGACAATAGGTTGTACCAAACCAACAATCTGAATGCCTACAGATTATCGAGCTCATTGTAGTGGCAGACCCTGCTCAGCGACGCAGTGGTTAGACACTGGTCTCGAATTCGGGAGGACGACGGTTCAATCCCGCGTACGGCTATTCTGTTTTAGGTTTTCCGTGACTTCCCTAAATCGCTCCAGGCAATAGCCGGGATGGGTCCTTTGAAAGGGCACGGCCGACTTCCTTCCCCGTCCTTCCCTAATCCTTCCCTAATCGGATGAGACCGAAGACCTCGCTGTCTGATCTCCTTCCCCAAAAACAACCAACAACCTGTTCAGCGCGACAACACACGAACCACGCTGAACGTGCGGGATAGCATTGGCACTCAGGCAGGCCACAGTTGCTGGCGTGGCGGACGGTGATGAAAGGGCCATCGCGAGTTGAGGTGAGCAGCAGATTAACCACGTCGCCCTCTTATAAGCGACAGTTCACCTCTCCCCCCTTAAATTAAGTAATCAAAATTTACAACGGCAACTGAAAAAAACATTAGACATACCTGATCTGAGACGCAAGAGCATAAAAGGGATCTCAACAACTATGTATGTCAGCTTTCACCACCACCCCCTCCATTCCGCCTTCCACGCAACTTCTGCATTTTTTTTAAAACTGTAAGTGGAATGACATCATAAACAGGATGCCAATATACGTACAACAGGCGGATCAGAACAATAATATGCGTGGAGCCCTAGCAAGACAATCAAAATCAGACAGAATAGCGCGGTGTCGTAGTTCTGTCTGTCACGTATGCTGAGAATGCTATCTCACACTGTTAATAATTTCCATTTTTTCTAACACACTAAAGATGTGTCCCTTTCCTCCCCTAAACAAAATTTTTAAGTTGTTGGATAAACCACTTACTGAACGGTCTTTCTCAGGTAAATACGTACTTAGTAAGGGCCTGAAACTGGTCAGATTTAGATGCTCTCTAAACCTAGCATCGAAGCCTTTTATGACTGTAATGTCATGAACTGGGTCCACTGGACGATATGATTTGTCACTTAGGTTTTTATTGTTTCCTCTTCAGATGTTCACCTGAAGACGTGGCTATAAAACATGAAATCGGTCGTGTTCCATTAAACACTATTATCCTGCTGCAAGCGGTGTTCTTTTTGCATGACTTGTCATCCTGTGCAGCGTTTTACGTGTGTAAAAACGCTGTCCCTTCTATACTGAAGATACACGTGAGACAGAGATGATCTCGGATATCTCCGGTATGTTATTGACCATGCTTCCCACACCGATTACAATCCCACGTTCAAATGCGGTAACTCGCGACATGCTGCCATATTGACAACACAGCCATCTCGACAGCCTGCTCAGATATCGTGTCTACACTTGCATCTAGCCGAAACATTCGGGCGTCATATGGGACGCATCTTCAAACTGGGCAACCCTTCCGGAGACTTTTGGGCATTTCAGCGTATGGTCACTTAGGCTGAAAGAGTACAGAACTGCCCGACATAGAAAAGATGTACAACAACATACTTTGTTGTTCTTGTCAGAACAGCGTTTTTTGTAGAATAACACCATTTTATTTAATACACCGAAGCCAGTTACCAATGTAGGAAAGAAGTGCAATTTGTATGTTCAATTATTCAGACGTGCACTTCCTTAAAATAGATCCCTGAATCCAGTTTGGTAATATTTGTGAATTGAATGATTGGCTGGTCGTCTATTGACCACAGATAGTGAACGTAGATTCTATAATCATCTTTGAGACGGTTCTCTGGTCACCTTTGGCCGAGCCAAAGAGAAGAAGTATACCAGAGCACCAGAGGGCCTGGAATGTGGCTGACCAAGGTCCTCCCCCACTTCTGCGGAAGCGCGGGATGACCGGATGAACGGCCATGTCTCAGAACTCTGTCGCTGGTTCCTGAGGTGTAAAGACGTGCTCCATGTGTGCTCCAGAAAAACAATGTTAAGTGAAAATGGTATGCATGTAGAATATTTAGGAGTAGATGAACTAATAATTTCTCTTTTCAGAAACTTTTGGTGGGGGGCCGATGTACATTGTTCTGAAAAAGATTGGCAGGTAAAAATTCATGGAGAACATAGGATTCTTCGGAAGTGACAGAGAAACCACGTGTTGTAATCATAAGACGAAATACTAGCGTGTGGTAGTATTAAGATGAAATACTTGCGTGTGTAAATCTAAGTTGAAAGTAATTAAGATTTCCGTGTGCAGAACTTAGAGACAAGCACTTCCACGTTGTGAGCACAGTGTGAGTCTCAACCAGACCATGAGACAATGAAAAGAATTAGAAGTGCTTGTCCTAGCATTCAGTTGAGAATTCGTGTGTGAAATAAATAAGATACCAAAACTTCCATTATGAGGTATATTCGTGTGACGCCAGCATGATATTCAGATACTCTGAGAGTGAATTAAGGCGAGTCAGCCACCTACCCGGAAACTCCATGAGGGTTGCACAGGGAGATATGCATAAATCCTCTAGAGTTTGTGGTAGGAAAATTATTACGTGGGTCAGTGACGAGTGAATCTAAGGTGACTATTGTTTGATGTGGGAAAGCAGAACGAGTAGAAAACCAAACATTTTGTTTTTAGAGATGTGTTTTATACTGTCAGTGTGATTTATTACGTGTATTTAATCTGTGTGATTTGCATGAGACAGTAGCGAATTTAGTGGGTCAAGCATGATTTTTTCCAGTACGGCACCGAAGTCAGTAAATTCTTTATGTTGCTAATGAATGAGATTACGAGAGTATGGGAGAGAATGAGGTAGCAAAAGATTCCTTACCAATCTAGAAAGTGCACAGTTGCAATAGACAGAAACATTACGAGACCATAGAATAGTAAAATGCTTATGTTGTATCATGCCCATTGGGTGGAGAATCACTTGTTTTACTATTGTGTTTAAGTGTAATGCAAGAAATTTTGCAACATTGGCGTGAAAGAATTTATTGTAATAAAAGAGGAGATATATGAGACAAATAGTGGTCTTGATTATTGAGTTGTGGGTAGCCATTTTGTTGAGGTATTTTAGCATAACCTCCATTTTCGTGCTGGGTTGTCCAAGCTTTGGATAAAATATACACAACAGGAAGGAAATGTGGCCTTGCCAGGGTGGAGTGAGTCCATCAGAAATGTGCAACAGTTCTTAGATTCGTTATCCATTCCGTTGCATTAAAAAGTAAGGACGAGAATAAATTATAGCTTAACTGATAGGCACTAGGGCTCATATTTCAAGCATAGTTGCAGTGGGTATGATAATCATTAAAATACTTGTGGTGTACGAATAATAATTGCACTCGCTTGGCAAGCCACTCATCTAGTAGGCCTGACTATTAGATGCCACAGAATGGGGTAGGAACTTCCCAAGGAAACCGTGGCATTTAATACGGTTTAGGTCTGCAAACCCTGGTAATACATAGGGGAAATGTGTAAACAAGGTGGTTCAAAAATGGTTCAAATGGCTCTGAGCACTATGGGACTCAACATCTTAGGTCATTAGTCCCCTAGAACTTAGAACTACTTAAACCTAACTAACCTAAGGACATCACACACACACCCATGCCCGAGGCAGGATTCGAACCTGCGACCGTAGCAGTCCCGCGGTTCCGGACTGCAGCGCCAGAACCGCTAGACCACCGCGGCCGGCAAACAAGGTGGCGAACGCAACTTTATATTATGACTGCATAACATCATGTTCAAGTTGTTTTGACCCTAAACTATACGGTATACAGCAACTATTAGCTGGCGACCTCCCCTGGCTTCACGGATCTACAGCTGGCCGACGTGCCTGACGTAGCTGTAACAATTATATACCATACACAAACCTTTACTCTCAGGGGCTCAGCATTCGTTTGCTGGGTAGGGGCTGGGTGACTTCGGGGTGACTGAGCTGGAGACTGGTAAGCGCCGCCAGTCCTCTCTCACCTTAAGCTCTGGGCGTGCTTCAGCGAGCACTGTACAGCGCGGCGGTGGGATGTTGTATGCCACAGGGACTGGTGATCTTGGTTTGACCGCCAGGTTTGCGAGAATAGCGGAAAACTCTACAAAAAACATCTCAGCCTCAAGATGTGTTGCGAGCCTATGAGATGCATGGCTGTTGAGGTGCAGCAGTCATTAGTGGGCAACCTCTGGGGAAGCTGCCATCTACCACACCTCAGTTGTATATACCCAGTCAAGTGGTGCTGTGTCTGGGTCGACTCTTATTTCCATAGTTGCGCATGGGACCGAGATGGAACCCTCGAAATTTTCATTTCCACCTGCCGGCGGAATGAGTGGGCCGCTGGTAGGTGCCAGTACCCAGTCTAACAAGAAGGCTCGTGTAGAATTCTTGTATTTACAGTAACAGTAAGTATGCTGCAAGTCAGAATGTGTTTTTAATAGTAAAGAGGGCAAGTTTGACAAATTTTCACCTTCCTGCATCCAAAAAGATTTAGAGGGTATTGCTGGCATCTTAAAATATGTCAAGCTACTGCACTGTTGGTCGAAACCTCTAGTTCACAAAAAGTGACAAACCTGCAGAAAGCGAAAAGACTTGGTGATGTTAGAGACCAGGCAATTCGTTAACCACTCTCAGTGTGGATTCAGGAGA
Organism: Schistocerca serialis cubense; assembly: GCF_023864345.2. Taxonomy (NCBI): domain Eukaryota; kingdom Metazoa; phylum Arthropoda; class Insecta; order Orthoptera; family Acrididae; genus Schistocerca; species Schistocerca serialis. Next base: position 168,877,858 of record NC_064640.1, read on the forward strand.
TTTCGGCTTTCTTATGTAAGCACCACTGTCTCGGTATATTCTTTGACAATGGTAAGGAGTACGACAGTACTTGGAAACCAGTATTCTAGGACAGCTCCACCAATGGACCTTTCGTGGCCACCTCCCCATCATCATACAAGCCTTTCTAACAAAGCGCTTTTTTAGGTCCCAAGTTGTTGAAGTCCTTTCGTAGCATTTTGAGCAGGAGAAAAGTGTTCCTTGGGCAGTGTTTTAAGTGTTTGCCATAGCCATAAATAGTATCACATCTACAGTAAGGAATCCTACACAACGTCCCTTATTTGTAAACGATTTTTCAGTTTTCTGTTCGTCCTACAGTACTGCAACAGCCACTCGCCAGTTGCAACTCACAGTGCAAAGGCTACAAGAATGTGCTGCAAAGACGGGTTTTCAGTTTTCTGCAGATAAGTGTGTATTTTGTTTATTTTAATCGTTCTCATCGTATTTTTAATTTCCCTGATTTGCATATGAAGGACACTATTCTCCCTCTTAAAGACTCTATGAGGTTTCTGGGCCTCGCTTTTGACACCAAACTGTCGTGGTTACACCATCAGGACGTGAAGGCAAGGGCCAGAAGGCACTGAACGCCTTGACGCGTTGTAGTCGCAAAATCTGGAGAGCTGACAGCATTATTGGGCTTTCGTGCGATCGCGGCTAGACTATGGGTGCACAGCGTATGGATTGGCGAGGCCTTCTTTTCTGAAGATTATTGACGATATCTTCCATGACGGGATTAGTTCAGCACTAGTACCAACTACCGAATCGTAAGGTGAATTTTGGTACGGTTTCACGGGGAAGCTTCTATGGTGCTCCCACGTTCTGATGTGCGTAAATAACATTCTCGTTTTTCAAACTTGGAGCAGCATTCACTCACCCCTCCAAATTAAGTTTGGGATTTGTGGATAGTTCAGGAGGGAGATTTTGAATTTGGTATCTATTCGCTTCCCAGCTCTCGCCTCGTCCTGAGTGGCGCCCCCTAGCCGGGAAAATGTAGGTGTCACTTAGGCTGTAGCGCAGTCCAACTTCTGAGCAGCTCGAAGTTAACTAATTATGTTACTCATCTTGTACACTCAATTTTGTATTCAATTTTTGTCTCATTTATCTTGAATTTTCCAGCTGCCCTGGTGAGGAAGTCTTATTACTTTTTCTTCCTACAGTCTTCCAGTTAATTGTGAGTCCTACAGTGCTTAGCGTAATATTACTTCAGTTTATTCGATTCTTCAGAATATTTCCCTGTGCTATTTGTTGTCAATTATTCACTTAACTAAAGCAAATAAATATTTTGTTATTCACAATCATAACTTACTTTTTGAGATCCCTAATTTTCTATAACTTCCCCACGGTTAGGCGTCCGTTAAATAATAAATATCACCAGTTGCCCTCTTAGGACGTAGCTTTAGTGCGATTAGTTAGCGTTGTGTGTAGTGGCCAAGCAGTAGGTTCAAATAATTTGTGCACGAGGTATTGGGTCTGATTTCAACCTTCTTTAGGCATGTTAATCTGCTAATATTCATTTTAATTGTGTCACTCAATCTGTGGTGGAACATTTTCACACCCTGTAATTAATTTCCACATATAATTAATCATGGATAATTATCTGTTTTGTTGCAGTTGTCGCTGTCCCGCGTAACTTCCTTCACTTGTGAAAAGTCCTTAATTTTTCGTTGCGAAGTCTTCCCCAGGAACTATCCAATTAAATGTTAAACTCTGCAGCAATTTCTGAGATTAGCTTTCACACACAAATGGAAAAAACAAGGCAGGGGCTTTAATTTAGTAATATGTATAGACAGGCAACTGAAGCGGACAGAAATTATTTGCATATGAAGTTATAAATTTACAATGTGGTGTTATGTTCATTACCTTGTTGAAATAGATCATGTAGGTATGATCACGCTACAGATATTCACCCGTATGATCACAGACGATTTCCGTATATTTACACACTGTCGTTCATGTACAGCGTACTGGCAGGACCAACGTCTTACACTTGATATTAGCTGCAGAATAAAACAACACTATTAAAATGCGTAGAAGATTTTGTGGTTCTCCAAGATGCTTTTTTTATTATTATTCAGGTAGAGTGGAGTCAACGCCTACATGCAGGCACCTTAACGGCATTATAGACACAATTACGTGCCGCCCACTGCTACGTGGTACCATCTCCCTAGTGACAGATCACAATCAGTACAAACTGATCTTTCCCCAAGCCCTTAGGGTCAGAAACATGAACCTTCCTCATCCACGTCGCAAATGAATGACCAAGAAGAGATCTGTGTGTTGGAGAGAGACCGTTGCCATTGCCACGGCCAACGGAATAATTCGTCACGCACACGACTAAAATGTCTTCGGAGATTACGCTGGCCTCAACGTAACAGTGGAGCGCAGAATGCGTGAACCGCGCGATATTGCAATATTTGTTTGAGGCTGTCCGACGCTTGGTACGCAGCATCTCCGATGTCGCAGTTACAAGAAGAACAGAGCATAATGTAGCGTAAGGTCTCATGTAAAACTTTTTACGGTGGTTTCGAAAGAACAACAACGGAGTTGGATGAACATAAAATGTCCAGAAGACGTTCAGAACGACGCTGTCAAAGTCTTCTAGAGGCTTGCGGGGGATCTGCATTGTCTTGCAGAACAGCGGCAAGCTGGGTAAATGTGGTCAACGACAGAAGCCAAAATATGGCAGCCATTAGTCTGCCAAGTCGTTCCCGAGTCAGTGCAGGAGAAGCGTCTGACTTTGCCGCGTTGCTGATCAGTGATCACCGCCAACGATTCCTGAGCTGATCTCGTAGACAGGATTAGCGCATACGACTGTGCTTCAAATGATGAAGGAACGCCTGGGCCTGAGCAATATTGTATCGCGATGGGTTTTATGTGATTTGAGAGGAAATGCAGAAATGGCTACGATACGACGCTGTTCGTACCCGACAGGGATGCTACGAGTGCGAAGCTGGATGAGACAAGGGCCAAATCGTACGATACACACCTTAAACGTCAATAAAAGGACTGACGTTGTTAGCGATCACCACGATGAACGAAATTTTGCCACAAACCCAAAAATGTGAAAGTTACGGTGAATTTCATGTACGACAGTGATGGTGTTATCCATCGCATACCGTTGCCCAACGATAGACCGCCAATGTGTTTTATTACTGTTAACGTTTTGAACGTAACCTGCTTCTAGCTTTGAGAAAGGAACGACGGGACTTTTTGCTGAACCCACGAATCATTTTGAAGGACAATCCACGGATGCATACAGTACGAGCTGACAGATTTGTTCCATCGGTCGGGCTGGGAAATACTATATCATCCACCGTAGTCTCCAGTCTTCCTCCCTGGTTATTTCGACTTCATTCCTCCATAACTCATTCAGTTGAGATTAGACGGTTCTAAAGTAGCATTTATCAAAATAATATTATACAAGTACATAACGGAGAGCGACAGGACAAGAAACGCTAAACGATTCCCTGCTAGAGACTATTCTTGCTATTACCCGTTAATAAGACTCTTTCTGCATTCTACTATGAAATATTTGCCTTCAGTGATGACGCGAATACAGGCAGTTGCGTATTAACTGGGAATTCTTGTTCTTTTCTGATACGTCTCTTCAAACGACTGAACTCGTAAAAGCCTTTTACAATTAGAGTAGCTTAGCGACACCTGTGGTAAACGATTAGTATCTCTAAGATATTATTTGTAGTTCTATATGATACTCACTAATAGATCTCTTAACGCTGTTTCTCGATGCTCCGAATTTTCAGAAGGTATTCAGAGAATAAGAGATATCGTGTTTTTGAGCTAAAAATCCGTTCCATTTCTTCTCGAATAAATATAGAGTGACCTAAGTTAGACTGTGACTGTTCTGAAAAGGCTAGAGGCGACAACAGTGAATTCACTGAATATTACACTACTGGCCATTAAAATTGCTACAACAAGAAGAAATGCAGATGATAAACGGGTATTCATTGGACAAATATATTATACTAGAACTGACATGTGATTACATTTTCACGAAATTTGGGTACATAGATCCTGAGAAATCAGTACCCAGAACAACCACCTCTGGCCGTAATAACGGCCTTGATACGCCTGGGCATTGAGTCAAACAGAGCTTGGATGACGTGTACAGGTACAGCTGCCCATGCAGCTTCAACACGGTACCACAGTTCATCAAGAGTACTGACTGGCGTATTGTGACGAGCCAGTTGCTCGACCGCCATTGAGCAGACTTTTCAATTGGTGAGAGATCTGGAGAGTCTGCTGGCCAGGTCAGCAGTCGAACATTTTCTGTATCCAGAAAGGCCCGTACAGGACCTGCAACATGCGGTCGTGCATTATCCTGCTGAAATGTAGGGTTTCGCAGGGATCGAATGAATAGTAGAGCCACAGGTCGTAACAGATCTGAAATGTAACGTCCACTGTTCAAAGTGCCGTCAATGCGAACAAGAGGTCACCGAGAAGTGTAACCAATGGCACCCCATACCATCAGGCCGGGTGATAACGCCAGTATGGCGATGACGAATACACGCTTCCAATGTGCGTTCATCGCGATGTCGCCAAACACGGATGCGACCATCACGATACTGTAAACAGAACCTGGATTCATCCGAAAAAATGACGTTTTGTCATTCGTGCACCCTGGTTCGTCATTGAGTACACCATCGCAGGCGCTCCTGTGTGTGATGCAGCGTCAAGAGTAACCGCAGCCATGGCCCCGAGCTGATAGTCTATGCTGCTGCAAACGTAGTCGAACTGTTCGTGCGGATGGTTGATGTCTTGCAAACGTCCTCATCTGTTGACTGAGGGATCGAGACGTGGCTGCACGATGCGTTACGGCCATACGGATAAGATGCCTGTCATCTCGACTGCTAGTGATACGAAGCCGTTGGGATCCAGCACGGCGTTCCGTATTACCCTCCTGAACCCACCGATTCCATATTCTGCTAACAGTCATTGGATCTCGACCAACGCGAGCAGCAATGTCGCGATACGATAAACCACACTCGCGATAGGCTACAATCCGACCTTTATCAAAGTCGGAAACGTGATAGTACGCATTTCTCCTCCTTACACGAGGCATTACAACAACGTTTCACCAGGCAACGCCGGTCTACTGGTGTTCGTGTATGAGAAATGGGTTCTAAACTTTCCTCATGTTAGCACGTTGTAGGTGTCACCACCGGCGCAAACCTTGTGTGAATACTCTGAATAACTAATCATTTGCATATCACAGCATCTTCTTCCTGTCAGTTAATTTTCGCGTCTGTAGCACGTCATCTTCGAGGTGTAGCAATTTTAATGGCCAGTAGTGTAATATGGACTCTCTATTTCCAGAGGCATTTATCACAAGAATATCAAGATTTTTTCAACGGTTTTTGAAGGCTTTTTGAACTTTTTGCTTCGAGACCAACGATTTTATCAGTACCGTAGTTACATGTTGTAAAATAATATCTACAGTAAGTTCATGCTTTTTCTTGTAACGTTCATGTTTCACTGTATCTCTTGACAGGTAATTTGTTGCTTTGTCTGTCCTGTAGATGTGGACAACGCTCTGTGTCTTCGTCCTTTAGGCGCCGTCACAATTTCAGGTGGCTGGTTCGATGACACTTCTTTGTGGAATTCTTTAGGGTAGGTAATTTTGGTAGTCAGTTGCTGCAATACATCTTCATCTACGTCTCTACTCCGCAACCCACCTTCCAGTTTGATGCCGAGGGTGTTTCTTGTACCATAATCTGTTGCCCCCTTCCCTGTATCACTCGCGAGTGGTGCATGATAAGAATGGTTGTTGGTACAACTCCGTGTTAGTTCTAATTTCTCAGATTTCCTCGTTGTGGGCATTTCGCGAGACTATGTGGGAGGAAGAGATATGTTGCCTCACTCTTCTCGGAACGTACGTTCTCAGAATTTCGTGATGCACGACGCCTCCTTTGTAGCGTCTAGCACTGGAGTTTGTTCAGTAATGCTCTCGCAGCGCGACTAACCTATCTCGTGATAAAACGTGTGGCTCTTCATTGGGTCTTGCCTATCGCATTAATCCAACCTGGTAATTGTCGTCCACTGATGAGTAATACTCAAAAGTCGGTAGAACATTTCTTTCGTTGATTAATTACAGATTCTTAAGATATCTGCCTACCATCTGATTTTCCTGGAATTTTTTTAAAGTGGCCATTCCACATTAGGTCGCTCACAGGCGTTTTACGGAGGCGTTTCCAGGCGTTTCCAGTGATTTGTCTCCAACAGTTTAATCGTATACTAGAGAATTTCTTCACTTATTTGTGCTCAATAATATACATTTATTTACAGTCAACGTCAACGGCCAGGCCTTGCATCAGTCATCGATCCTCTGCAGGTCTTCCTGAAATTCGCTACAGTTTTCTGGGAAAGTTAACGTTTACGTACAACTGCGTCATCTGTGAACATATGTATGGAGTTTCCGACGTTACCTACGGGATCATTTATACATATATGAAAATCAGTGACGATCCTGTCATTCTTCCTTCAAGAAATCTTTAAATCTCTCGTGTTTGTTCCGTCAAGGGCGACATATTGAGTTCTCGTTGCAAGGAAGACTTGAATCTAGTCACAAATCTGGTTGACACTCGATAAGTTCATATTGTTAAAAAAAAAAAAAAATAGACTGCAATGCGCGACGATATCAGATGTCTTCCAGAAGCCTAGGAACACCACAACAACCTGAGCGCTGATGTCTACAGCACTGTGGTTCTAAAGGTTGAACAAAGAGAGCTGAGTATCGCAAGATTAATGTTTGCGGAATCCTTGTTGATTTTTACAGAGACCCATTGGTTCTCCAATTGTCGTCATACGTGAGCGTAAAATACACTGATAGGTGAAAACATTCTGACCACTGCCCACCGCGACGTTAGATGCCGCCTGGTGACATTGCAGGCACGTAACGCGGTAGCAAAAGTGTGTAAGCGGAGCAGACACGGACGGGGGATCATCCTAGCGGAAATAAGGGCTGCAAATGGGGAATCCATTCAGACTAGCGACTCTGACAAAGGGCAGATTAATATTACACACAGCCTGTGAACGAGTATCTCAAAAACGGCGAGGCAGCTCCAATGTTCATGTGCTACTGTCATGAGCATCTATGGAAAGAGGTAGAAGGACAGTGAAATTACCACTAGGCGCTAAACGGTTGGACGTCCACGGCTCTTCACAGAACGTGGGTTCGGAGGCTTGTCTGCTCTGTAAAGTAGATTAGATTGTGATCTGTGGCATCTCTGCTGAAAGAGCACAATGCTGGTGCACGCACAAGTGTTTTGAAGTCACCGTTCATCGTACGTTGAACATGGAGCTCCGGCAGCAGACGACCCATACATGTTCAGATGTCGACCCAACGATATCATAAATTACAATTGAAATGGGCACGGGACCATCGGGATTCGACCGTCGATCAATGGAAACATGTCTGCTCTTCGAGTGAATTACATTTTTGTTACACAAGGTCGATGGTCGTCTCCACAAACGCCGTCATCGCGGTGAACGGCGGCTGGAAATGTGGAGCACGGCACGGACTCAGGCTGGTGGGAGCAGTATTATGTTGTATTGTTATGGAAGACATTCCCCTGCGTTGGCGTGGGACCTGCGGTAGTAATCGAAGACACTCGAAATACGTGCATCCCTTCATGCTTCTTCATCGACGGCGATGTCATCTTTCAGTAGTACAACTGTCCGTCTCTCGGAGCCAGATCCGTCCTGCAGTGGTTTGAGCAGCATTAAATGCTATATAACCTATATGGGTCGCTATCGGGCGCCATCACCCCGTACGCAACTCAGTGGCCCGTTATTTACGCGAATTACGTGATCTGTGCGCAAACATCTAATGACACATGTGGTGTCACCGCCAGACACCACACTTGCTAGGTGGTAGCCTTTAAATCGGCCGCGGTCCGTAGTATACGTCGGACCCGCATGTCGCCACTATCAGTGATTGCAGACCGAGCGCCGCCACACGGCAGGTCTAGAGAGACTTCCTAGCACTCGCCCCAGTTGTACAGCCGACTTTGCTAGCGATGGTTCACTGACAAAATACGCTCTCATTTGCCGAGACGATAGTTAGCATAGCCTTCAGCTACGTCATTTGCTACGACCTAGCAAGGCGCCATTACCAGTTACTATTGATGCTGTAAAACATGTACCGTCAAGAGCGATGTTCACCAATTATGGATTAAAGTTAAGTATTCCACAGCTACGTCCTTTTTTGCTAGTCTCATTTCCTTGACCTGTTCCAGACCTCACGCCAGCCTGCGTGAGCTAAAACGCGTGCCTTTCGGCTTCCTCTCATAGTGGGTTGGCTGTCTTGCCAATCCACAACAACACATCCCTCTTCAAAGCTGGTAACGAACTGGCGTATCCCTGATACTCAGAATCAGTGATGTATTTCGTTCCAAAGACCGACAAACAAGCTGTGAAGCAGGTAGTTATAGTGTTTTGGCTCATCAGTGTTTGTTTCATAAGTCTAGAACAAATAGACATCATCAAAATCGGCCTATAATTACGTGCATCTATATTTTGAGAACTGGAGTGACCTGCTGCTTTTCCAGTCTCTATGTTCCCTTCCTTGCTTCAGCGATCTATGGTAAACTACTTTAGGGCAGCCAACACTCCCGCGTAATCTCTGTAGAATCTGACAAGTATTTCTGTCGATCCAATACCTTTGCACTGTTAACCTCTTGTAGTTGCTTTTTCGTCTTTAGTGCGATGACTGAGAGGAGAAACCGTATTACGACCTTCCGCGACCAAACAGTTTCGGAAGACCAAATTCAATATTTCGGCCATCTTTCTATCGTCTTCCATTTCGTTAACAGTAAGGGCACTTATCGACTGATTAGACGATTTCGATCCACTTAGGGACTTTAAATAACAGCAATACTTCTTTGGATGTTCAGTGGCCGGCCGGAGTGGCCGTGCGGTTCTGGGCGCTACAGTCTGGAACCGAGCGACCGCTACGGTCGCACGATCGAATCCTGCCTCGGGAATAGATGTGTGTGATGTCCTTAGGTTAGTTAGGTTTAATTAGTTCTAAGTTCTAGGCGACTGATGACCTCATAAGTTAAGTCGCATAGTGCTCAGAGCCATTTGAACCATTTTTGATGTTTAGTCAAATCTATTGGCAAAATATTACTTTCAAATTCCTGAACGTTTATCTCATTGCTTTCCTTACGCTCATTTTCTTTGCCAGCTAGACTTCGACTTCGTCTAATCCTGTGATAAAGCTCTCTTTCGTTTAGTAGCAACTTTCTAAATGGATATTAAACCATGGTTAGTCTTTCCCATTCCTTAAAAGCTGTGTCTGCGTATGCTTGTCTAAGGTGTATTGAACACTGGTTTTGAGTTTTATTCATTTATGCTCGACAGATAAAAAGTTCCGGAAGCAGGTCTTTGCAGTAAGCGCTTTTTATTTCAATGAGTATATGGAGTATAAAATAATTGCAAATCCTATTACAGGAGCCATTTCCATTCTTGGTGCTAAACTCCAAAGTGATCAGAATTCGTGGCTCATCTGGTTCTCAAGCGAAACGGCATATACTTTATTTACAGCGTTTACTAATTGCGTCAAAGTCTGAACAAGGGATCTACGTTAATCATTTAACAGTAACAAATGTGCACTCCTAACAGTAACTAGAGGAAAAATGTGTCAGAACAAGTATAATTTTAGTGCTGAGTCGAAAGCTTGTTTATTGAGTGATGTAGCACGACATGTGATGCTCATTTATTCACTGCACTGGAAAGAGAGAATAGCAGCGACCTCTTCCTACTGCCACTGCTTCGGTCCGTGATGAAAGTGTTGAAAGTAAACAGTATATTTTACACACAAAAGAAGAGGACTGAGAATGAACGCAGCTGTGGTTCATTGAGTTGTATTCTACGAAATAAATGTGGAAAAACAGTAAAAGGTACATATTAAAGCGTCTTGTCCGTATTACACGTATTTTAAATTTATTGTAATTTAGGACACAACGTTTATATTTCACACTGATCTGTCCTATGAAGCCAACATTTAATTGACAGATGAACTTAAGATATAACTTCTTTGATTTCTATTGTTTATAATTCCTTGTTTTTATTATCTTTTATTTTCTGCAACGATATAATCATTTTGATTTTTATTATCATGACTTTATTCATTTGATATTAATTTATTAACTGTGTTAAGTATGATACATGCTTTTCCCATTGAGTACGATCCACAACCATACATTTTGGACTTGGGAGCTCTGCTTCTTGAAAACTGGATGATAAGTGTTCCGGATCAACAGAGAGTATTAAGCAGGAACCATAAAAATTCACTTATATATTGATAAACTTATGGTCTGCAATAGCATGTAGGATGGAAACTATTCGAAGTTAGTCACATACGAGAGGTACACTATCTGATCAAAAGTATCGCAGCAAGTACTAGAGGACATAAATACGGGGTGTATCCATCTTACGCCTGTACGATGGCCCGAACACTGGTACAGACACTTCCAGTGAGGTGTCTCAGTGAGTGTGGAGAAATGGTAGCAAGTGCCTCCTGCAGAGCCGAAACCGGAGGGACACTAGAGTCTCTAGTGAAGTAGACGTTGTGGTAAGAGGGGAAAATACGAAGGTGTCGCATTTAAATGCAAATGCAGTCGGGCTGCGTACAACTTGATTTTATATTTCATATTTCTCAACAACACAGATCAAAACTAAAACAAATATCCAGTATTATTCGGCTGTTTTTGGTGCGCTGAAAAGGCCTACAAAGTGAAGCAGACAACTTCGTAGAGTTTCGTACCCAGGTTGTCATGAAACTGTCACTTATTTACTCTCGTAAGCAAAAAAATCGTCTCTCATACACATGTTGTTGTTGTTGTTGTGGCCTTCAGTCCAGAGACTGGTTTGATGCAGCTCTCCACGCTACTCTACCCTGTGCAAGCCTCTCCATCTCCGCCGGCCGCGGTGGTCTCGCGGTTCTAGGCGCGCAGTCCGGAACCGCGCGACTGCTACGGTCGCAGGTTCGAATCCTGCCTCGGGCATGGATGTGTGTGATGTCCTTAGGTTAGTTAGGTTTAAGTAGTTCTAAGTTCTAGGGGACTGATGACCTCAGCAGTTGAGTCCCATAGGGCTCAGAGCCATTTGAACCATTTTCTTCTCCATCTCCGAGTAACTACTGCAATCTACATTCTTCTGAATCTGCTTAGTGAACTAATCCATAGGTCTACATCTTCGATTTTTACCCTCCACGCTTCCCTCCAGTATTAAATTGGTGATCCCTTGATGCCTCAGAATGTGTCCTACTAACCGATCCCTTCTTACAGTCAAGTTGTACCACAAATTCCTCTTCTCTCCAATTCTATTCAGTATCTCCTCATTAGCTCCGTGATCTACCCATCTAATCTTCAGCATTCTTATGTAATACCACATTTCGAAATCCTCTATTCTCTTCTTATCTAAACTATTTATCGTCCATGTTTCACTTCCATACGTGGCTGCACTCCACAAAAATACTTTCAGAAAAGACTTCCTGACACTTAAATCTGTACTCGACGTTAATAAATTTATCTTTTACAGAAACGCTTTCCTTGCCATTGCCAGTCTACATTTTATATTCTCTCTACTACGACCTTCATCAATTATTTTGCTGCCCAAACAGCAAAACTCATCTGCTACGTTAAGTGTCTCATTACCTAATCTATTTTAATTCGCCTACATTCCGTCATCCTCGCTTTGCTTTTGTTGACGTTCATCTTATATCCTCCTTTCTAGACGTTAAACTGCTCTTCCAGGTCCTTTCCGATGACAGAATTACAATGTCATCGGCAAACCTCAAAGTTTTTATTTCTTCACTATGCATTTTAATTCCTACTCCAAATTTTTGTTTTGTTGCCTTTACTGCTTGCTTAATATATAGACTGAATAACATCGGGGATAGGCTACAACCCTGTCTCACTCCCTTCCCAACCATTGCTTCCCTTTCATGTCTCTCGACTCTTATAACTGCCATCTGGTTTCTGTACAAACTGTTAATAGCCTTTCGCTCCCTGTATTTTACCCCTGCCACCTTCAGAATTTGATAGCGAGTATTCCAGTCAACATTGCCAAATTTTTCTCTAACTCTACAAAAGATAGTAACGTAGGTTTGGCTTTCCTTAATCTACACTATGTCATCAAAAGTATCCGAACACCTGGCTGAAAATGACTTACAAGTTCGTGTCGCCCTCCATCGGTAATGCTGGAATTCAGTATGGTGTTGGCCCACGTTAGCCTTGATGACTGCTTCCACTCTCGCACGCATACGTTCAATCAGGTGCTGGAAGGTTTCTTGGGGAATGGCAGCCCATTCTTCACGGAGTGCTGCACTGAGGAGAGATATCGATGTAGGCGTCCCAGAATATCCCAAAGGTGTTCTATAGGATTCAGGTAAGGACTCTGGGCAGGCCAGTCCTTCACAGGGAAGTTATTGTGGTGTTACCACATGCCGTGCATTATGAACAGGTGCTCGATCGTGTTGAAAGATGCAGTCGCCATCCCCGAATTGCTCTTTAACAGTGGGTAGCAAGAAGGTGCTTAAAACATCACTGTTAACCGTGCTCTGATAGCGCCACGCAAAACAACGAGGGGTGCAAGGTCGTGAAAAACACGACCATACCATAACACCACTGCCTCCGAATGTTACTGTTGGCACTACATACGCTGGCAGATAACGTTCACCGGGAATTCGCCATACCCATACCCTGCCATCGGATCGCCACATTGTGCACCGTGATTCGTCACTCCACACGTTTTCCCACTATTCAGTCGTCCAATGTTTACACTCCTTACACCAAGCGAGGCGTCGTTTGGCATTTACTGATGTGCTGTGCGGCTTATAAGCAGTCACTCGACATGAAATCAAAGTTTTCTCACCTCCCGCCTATCTCTCACAGTACTTGAAGTGGACCCTGATGCACTTTGAAATTCCTGTGCGATGGTCTGGATAGTTGTCTGCCTATTACACATTGCGACCCTCTTCAACTGTCAGCGGTCACTGTCATTTCAAATGGTTCAAATGGCTCTGAGCACTATGGGACTTAACATCTGAGGTCATCAGTCCCCTAGGACTTAGAACTACTTAAACCTAACTAACCTAAGGACATCACACACATCCATGCCCGAGGCAGGATTCGAACCTGCGACCTTAGCGGTCGTGCGGTTCCAGACTGAAGCGCCTGGTACCGCTCAGCCTCATCGGCAGGCTCTCTGTCAGTCAGCAGACGAGACCGACCTGAACGCTTTTGTGCTGTAAGTATCTCTTCACGTTTGCACTTCACTATCACATCAGAAACTGTGGACCTAGGGATGTTTAGGTGTGTGGAAATCTCACTACAGACGTATGACTCAAGGAACACCCAATCTCCCGACCACGTTCAAAGTCCGTGAGTTCCGCGGAGGGCCCCATTCTGCTCTCTCACGATGTGTATTGAGTACTGAGGTCGCTGATATGGAGTACCTGCCAGTAGGTGGCCGCACAATGCACCTAATATGAAAAACCTATGTTCTTGGGTGTGTACTGATACTTTTGAGCACAGTGTATCTTCTGAGATAAGCCTTACGATCAGCATTGCCTCGTGTGTTCCAACATTTCTACGGAATGCTAACTTATGTTCCCCTAGGTTGGATTCTACCAGTTTTTCCATATTGCAGCACTTTCGCAACCTCATTACGGAGATGTGGAAAATCGGAAACTCCACCTGACCAAAGCAGTGAGGACGTCCTGGATATTGTTAACGTTAAAGGAATTTGTCTTTAAAACGGAAATTACCTCTCAGATTTATCAGTTGTATTTGCATAAGCACAGGGGCACTTTCAGTCGAAACGGCAAATGGGCTCAAAAACAGATGTGAAATTAGTAAAACAGAAACCCAGCCAAAGTTGCAGATTTCACTTTTTTTTATTTACTTGATGACTAGTTACGCGCTGGGACCCAGTTTCAAATTATCCAGATAATGAAAATGATATTTCCAAAAATACAAGTCCGCAGCTCGTGGTCGTGCGGTAGCGTTCTCGCTTCCCACGCCCGGGTTCCCGGGTTCGATACCCGGCGGGGTCAGGGATTTTCTCTGCCTCGTGATGACTGGGTGTTGTGTGATGTCCTTAGGTTAGTTAGGTTTAAGTAGTTCTAAGTTCTAGGGGACTGATGACCATAGAAGTTTAGTCCCATAGTGCTCAGAGCCATTTGAACCATTTGAACCAAAAATACAAGAGTCAGTCAAGAAAAAACATATACGTGTTATGAAGTGTTACCCGTATGCGCTGTCACTGTTCGTTTGCACTTCATAATACGTATGTCTTTATATTGACAAGGTTCTTATATTTTTGGAAATGGGCACTAGCCTGAAACTAGTATCAAGTAAATAAAATAGCGAAATTTGCAACTCTGTCTGGTTTTCCGTTGTAATGATTAAAAGAAGTTGCTAACCTGCAATTATTCCAGATAAAAGATGTAAAATTGTCAGTGTCCCCAAAATGTTTCAGAAAGTGTCCTTGTAATTCTTTCAAGGCCACCATGAATTATTGAAACATCACGTTTTCTTTAAAGCAAGTGAGTTAAGGGAACCGGACTGCGTTTTTCAGAATGTGTCCCTTCTGCAACGCGATTTTCTTTTTAAATGCATTCCCATCACATCAGAAACAAGCTGTTCCTCATCTTTCAATGTCTTACTGTGGGCAGTGTGCAGTCTACTCTTCTTAAATTCGAGGTCTGCAGTCCATTCCGGATGTTCTAATTTCTTTTGCCTGTACTCGTTCTTCCTTCATTAATTCATCAACAGCGAGTTTTAGATCGAAAAGCTCTTAAAAGCATCCCCCTTGACTTACTCTTTGTTCATTACCAGCGAACTCTGTTGCAACTAATACTGGAATAATGCTTGCGGCTTCAGCAATTTTACTATTCGTATCGCCAGTTTCTTCGCGTGCTCCATGCCTGCAAATGTAACACACAGTGATGTACAGAACAATGAATCCCGTCTATTGTTCGTTGTAATTTATTGCTCTTTCATTCTCAACTAAATGTTTAAATTCTTTGTGCTTCATACCAAGTTTGCAGCAGTATTCGCTTATGCACCTGCATAAAATACATTGAGAATTGTCATCTCCCTCATCTGTCTTTCCCATTCATTTTTAATAGCAAGTGACGATAGATCACTAGACTGCCTCATTTGGTGCAAACACGAACCATACCAAGAACAACTAGCGTAGTGTGGACAGCGCTGACACCATGATTCCGCCGAGCAGGAGACAGTTGTGCCGACCTAAAACTGCTACACCACAGCACCCAATGAAATGTCGCGCTGTTCCGGATCCGTCCAAGATGGACCGAGCAAAGCCGAGACAGGCCGTGCCTTTTCCTACACGCAGTCCGCGCACCGTGCTCGCCTGGCCGCGCCGTGAACGGCCCTGTTTTCACTCACCCCAAAGGTATTCCATTGGGATCAGGCCCTGAATCTGGCTAGGCCAGACAGTTTCAGAAATGTTATTGTCCACAAACTATTGCTTCACAGATGCTGACTTATGACAGAGTGAACAATCATCGTCTTCTATATAGTTGTTCTCCTGTACACAGTACACAACGCTGAAAAATGTTTTGATATCCTTCCTCATTTAGAGTTTTCTGAAGCGCAATAAGGCGACCATATCCCAACCACGAAAAGCACCCACATAAAGTAACAAAAATTACTCCACACTTCACTGTTGGCACTATGTACCAGGTGGCTATAATTCATCTTTCCCTATTTAACAAGTTAGAGCACGGAAACTGATTACCGTACAAGTACCAAACTTGGTAGCATTAATTTCCAGAGTATGGGATGCATGATTTCCATGTGTCACAGCACTACCATCAAGTTCCGACTATGACCACCAGGTGCCGTGATCAGTCACCGTGATTCATAGTCTCACACACCTGACCAGTGGCAGTGCACTTGCTGACGTGTCAACATTAGCTTGGACAAAACGAGCAGGGTGAAACTGCAGCTGAAAGGATTGCGGAAGTATCCCCTTTCTCCCTGCGGAGCATGATGAAGAAGTTTGAATCAACTGGAGAACTGGGCGTCGCTTTGGGAATGGGTAGACGACCGGTTGCACCGCAAGTGGTTCATGAAATCGCTGTTGCTATGGCGGACAACGCTCTGCGTAATTCCAGATCGTCAGGCAGTGCACGTACTGTGTCACGACAGTTGAATATCCCGTGGTCCACTGAAAGGAGGGTACTTCGAACCATTCTCAAATGGTATCGGTAATCGATTCGTATCGTACAGCAGCTTGCAGAACAGGACTCACAACGACGTGTTCATTTCGCTCTCCAGTTTCTCGCAAGGACTGAAGTTGACGAGGGCTGGCCCTGGACCGTCCTATGGACAGACGAAGCTCATTTTTCTCTGATGGGTGAGATGAACACACAGAATTGTCGAGTGTGTTGATCTTCACCTCTAGTCACTGTGCATGAAGTTCCTCTGTATGGTGAACGTGTCACGGCTACGTTTATCATTGGCCCAGTCTTTTTTGCACAGTTTGGCGCTCAGGGACCAAAGATGTGCAGTGTGGCTGGCCAGTGTTGCTTCGAAATGCTTCGCCAGCATGTCATACCGCCCTTCAAGAGAAAGACGCACTGAACTCAACAATTTTAATGTAAGATGGTGCCTGATCGCACATCGCTCGTGAAGCTCACCTGCATCTCCAAAACGCATATGGAATTATCAGCCTATCGTTTTCAAATGCTTGTCAGGCACGATCACCTGATCTCACTCCCTGTGATTTCTGGTTGTGGGGCTACCTGAAGGACAGGGTTTACCAGGGGAACATTTACACATGTGCTGATCTGAAGCGCAGCATATCAAGAGATATAGCCAGTATACCTACTGACATGCTTCGTTCTGCTGTGCAGAATGCAATCCTACGCTTCCACACTCTTCTGGACACTGAACGGCGCCATACTGAGCGCCTTTTGTACGAATAATGGTACCAGTATGTAATGGTTCAAATGGCTCTGAGCACTATGGGACTTAACTTCTGAGGTCGTCAGTCCCCTAGAACGTAAAACTACTTAAACCTAACTAACCTAAGGACATCACACACATCCATGCCCGAGGCAGGATTCGAACCTGCAACCGTAGCGGTCGCGCGGTTCCAGATTGTAGCGCCTAGAACCGCTCGGCCACCCCGGCCGGCCCAGTATGTAATGGTATGACGTACCGTAGCAGCACATTAAAAGTGTTTCAGTTGAATTGCTTGTGCATTTTTCTCCTCCGTGGGCCTTGACATTAATGCTACCAAGTTTGGTCCTCTTACGGTAATTCGTTTCCATGTTATAACGTGTTAAATAGGGAAAGTTTAATTACAACCACCCTGTATGATGACAGGTAGCGTTCGCCATAGATTCGCCAAACCCAAACCCTTGTGGCGGATTGCCAAACGGTATAGCGTGATTAATCACTCCAATTCATCCTTTTCCAGTCACCCGCTGTCCAGTGGCGGCCGCTCTTTACGCCATTTCAAGCGTCGCTTAACATTGTCTAAAATGTTTGGCTTATGAAGAGCTACTAGATATTTGTACCTCACTCATTTTAATATTCGGCGCACAGACGTTGTACTAGCTGGACTGCTAGTATCACTATCGAACTCACGAGTGATTTCTTCCCGATTCCACGCGATTTTTTATGGCTAACCTCAGCAATGCTCGATGGTCGCTGTCCGTCAGTACATGCGATTTGCCTGGCCTTGGTTTAGGTGCTTCGCTTTTCCAGTTCACTATCACATCATCAATAGTCGACTTGGGAAAATTTAGAAGGATTGAAACGGCCCCGATGGATCTGTTATACAGTTGACTTTCAATGACTGGTCCGCGTTCGAAGCCACTTATCTGTCCTCACCCACCAATTCTGCATGTACTGCTTCTCTACTCACAACACAATACTCCCCAACTCTCGTGACATATAATGGTCAATTTCATATTACATGGGAGTATTGTGAAACATTTGATGAGATAATGAACTTAGTGCAGTAGTTAAATGCTGATGACGTTAGACACTTTGGATAAGGTCAGATGCTAATGGTTGGCACTGGCAACCAACTCTGTCGTCCACACCTGTACTGCGGTGAAATTGGATTTTCATCCCCAAAAGTATACTTCCGATGCAAAGTAGTGCATTCGATATTTTACGATCCGTCGTTAACCAAACACATTTACGATTCGTTCTCACTACACTGTTGCACCAGGCCATTGTGTCACACGAAATTATCATCTTTTGGTATTACTGTTGCCTTAAGTAGATATTTATTTAAATTCGTCGAAGTGACACTTTCAGTCCAGCTGAAGATCCATTGCGCGATATGCAGAGATGGTAGTTGCAAAGGGGAAGTAATTTTCAACTGTAGTAATAAATTTCCGTAATAAAGTGCGCAGATCCCTTTCATGTTACACCCTGCTGTATTCACTACAAGTTCTTCATATCTCTATTGGGTTTGCGTTAGTGTAGACGACTTTTGTTCCGCTTTTATACAGGCGCGACTAAAAAAAATTTCAGTATTGCCTAACTTAGAAATATTTGCCGCGATTGCTCTTAAATTCGTCTTAGAAGATTTTGAGCCCCTCTAATAAGAACCGCAACGATCCAGCAATAAAGCGAATCCTCGCCAATGTTTTGTTTCCGCGACAAAGGCGAGGGAGTGAAATTGCACCACTATATTTATAAGAAAATGCAGCAGTCACGTGGCCGCATGACGTCAGCAGCAGAGCACAATAGCCGAGCTCTTAACTACAAATTGCTCTCTCCAAAATGGAAGTTCTATTTCCTCTCTGTTCTTTTCTTTATCTCTCTTTTTATTTCGAGTGTTTTCCAGCGAGAGGGTAGGGCTGCCGCTAAAGGGTAATGGCGCATGCTGCTGCTGCCTCGAAAGAAAAGGGGGAGGAAGCAACTGCGGGAGGAAGGAAGTGGCAGAAAATAGATCTCGCCCGCTTTTAACTTGGAAATGAATTCTGTACGCATATGGCGCGCGCCGGCCGAGTAATTCGAGTGTGCGCGCGGCGCTGCGCGGCCACTCTGAAACAAAAGCGGGCGATTTCTTTTGTTGCGGCCGGAAGCCGGAAGCCGGAAGCACCTGTTATTCGCTACATTGTGGCGCGCGCGCGCACGCATCTGTCGCCTTCTGGCCCCATCTGTGATTTACGGCTGCCGGCCAACCTGCCATTAGCGCAAATATTTCCGAAATATTTTAAGCAAAATCCCTTAACAGCCGCGATTCGCTCTCTAAATGGTTCTAATTGAGCCAGTGTTCTTCGTTGAGTAAACGATTCGAATTGTTGCTTCGTAAGGGTTTCAGCATGGGGAATCGCAGCCAACGTTCGTTGTGTCGAGCTATACTTCCTGCTTCCCGATATCTAGTACCTAGATGAAACAGAGGTCGAATGGAACCACTTTTTTTTTATAAGCATTTAACATAACAATGTACTGCTTGCTTATTACGAAAAACAGGAGCTAGGTCGCGCATTTAATAAATGTTGGCAAGTTTACATAAACACAATAATCTTGGCAGCCATAGAACTTGATAGCTCATCTGAATAAGCAAAGCGCTCAGACAAAATTTTTGAGACTCTCTTACTCTTGCTAATATTTTTATAGCCTATGTGACTCTAATACTTAAGTATAGGGATAGATATCGACACATAGAGTGCTCTAATTTGTTTTCTACAGCCAGACGATGACACCTTATTCATAGGATGCGAAGGGAAATTGCTGTGTAACCAGATTAGCAAACAACGTAATATGGATAATTCCGAAGAGAAAATAAAAACTATTGATTGTATTGAGAAGAAATACAAATGTGCCAAATTTATTTTAAATTATAAAATACTATGACAAATTCATTAGTTTAATTATTTAGACTTCTCACTTACCGTGAAGTAGATAAAGTTGTTTTTATGCAGCGATTAATTGGTACTTAAGATAACCGTGCAAACAAACCAGTACGAAATTTTACAAATAATAGCTGTTACAGTGAGTTACAGGACAGTTTTCCCAAAAGTACTCAATAAACTTATTAGCAAACCATTTTTCAGATAAGGATAGCCAGTCCATTCAAATTATTAACGCTGCATGAGAGTATGTACACAATTAAATCTTACCCCAATGATTAAATCTAAGAAGTACTTTTTTCTTTAATTCTGTATCGTTATGGCTCCTTGTAGTGCTTTCCTGAAATTTGGGATGGCTAGCAGGCTGTGAGTACACAGCGGTCTGACATTAGCCTGGCGCTCAGAACATAAAAATGTTTCTGCTAAGATTCAGGAACCAATCAGGTACATACTGGGAAGTTAGTGCTGTTTTTTTGACAGATGTGAGGACTCTGGGTGTTCACTGTGGGGGTAGCAGATTAAGAGTGCCCAACACGCTATGCCGGCCGGAGTGGCCGAGCGGTTCTAGGCGCTACAGTCTGGAACCGCGTGACCGCTACGGTCGCAGGTTCGAATCCTGCCTCGGGCATGGATGTGTGTGATGTCCTTAGATTAGTTAGGTTTAAGTGGTTCTAAGTTCTAGGGGACTGATGACCTCAGAAGTTAAGTCCTATAGTGCTCAGAGCCATTTGAACCGTTTGAACCCAACATGTTATAAAATTTCAGTATGTGAGGAGCTAAACAAAGCCTGTTAGAAAAGACAATATAAGAAAAGGAAAGAGAAAAACACAACACATTCAGTGTCGGACATAGCCATTGAGAGTCAGAAGAAGCCGCAGGTTTTGGATATGACGTTTAATTTTGTAGCACTGTCACAGACTTGCCAATGTGAATGTGCACCCATTTCTGTTTGATAAAATGTAAAAACTCAAATAATGTGGGAAAGAATTTCTGTCAACTGCCCCACTCTAAGAGAGAACAAAACAGTGACAGTTAAAACCAACAGTTCCGTTAGGCGAAGGGGAACTTTTCATATAAACCTTTCATTGGTCAGAAATCAGAAAGCATGCTACTATTGGCTAGCAAGATTCCAGCACTCTCAGGACATACTCGATTTTGTGGAGGACAGGATAAAGACACTTCATCTCAGAGCGTCATACAGTACACCTCTACATCCTACATCTTCAGGGAGACATTACTACACTTTAGTACTGCAGAGGCAGATGTCTTCACTTTACATCTGACCACAGATGCGGAGCTGAACTTAGAATTCTCAACTACTTCTGCGGCCATCCTCTGTACCTGAGTATCAACAGTTGGTAAGGATGAGCCACATTTGCCCACATTGTGCTGAGGTTACACGTCAAAGTTTCGTTTTTCTGAATTAATCCATAGAGCCAGCTACTTGCATTCAATATGCATCCAAGCAAGTGAAATGGTGCTTGCACATATCTTCCGGATCTTTTCTTTAGGCTCTCAATTTATTTAGTAATCATTGGTGATTATTGTGGATATAATTTTTCTACGTTTTCTACCTCATACACCCACCTGTGCCAAGGTCTTTTGTACGTGTTTTTGGACTCTTGAACCCTTTTTTAATTATTTGTATTGTCTATTCAGTGGTTAGGACCACACTAATGAATCTAGCAATAGATCAGATTGTTATAGTGAAGTTTAGTTTCATTTAGTACTTGATGGAAACCTTTATCAGTATTTCTGTTTGAGATGTGGTACCCATAACTCATGTTTAATTGGGCCAACCCTGTTTACTTCAGATATTTAATTAGTTATTGCCGCGCGGGATTAGCCGCGCGGTCTAAGGCGCTGCAGTCCTGGACTGTGCGGCTGGTGCCGCCGGAGGTTCGAGTTCCCTCGGGCATGGGTGTGTGTGTTTGTCCTTAGGCTAATTTAGGTTAAGTAGTGTGTAAGCTTAGGGGCTGATGACCTTAGCAGTTAAGTCCCATAAGATTTCACACACATTTGAACATTTTGAACAATTAGTTATTCGTTATACGTGATTTCGTGAGAAGCAGTCTTTCCGCTGTATAGGTTCAGATCCTGTAGAATCTCAGGGATATGCTAAATGCTCAACTCACATCTCAAGAATCGCATTATATGAGATAAAGCTATGGACTACAACTACGACTAAATGAAAGATCGACATAGAGTTTAGATTTATTCTTTATAGAAACAATAAAAGGGTGTAGTACATCAAGAAGTGTGAGAAACTGTTGCAATAGAAAATGAACCAAAATACTATATTACAAGAAATAAAATTAAAAATGAAAGTAGTAAATGGTGTTAATCCACTATAAAATTTGCTGATTTGAGAGCTATAAACACAGGCAGTGAAACGGTGTAGGTAAAGAAACTGTGTGATGATGATCGTAACAGACACATGCTTCTGACTACAATGGTCACCTTACGCAATTGGGCCGAACGAGTGGTGATTGCTACGCTGGCACGAGAGTTGCAGGATGGCCGCTTCTACTCGAGAATGACGTGTGGGATGGGCTTTTCCAACACCGCGGCGAGTACAAAGTCGAGTTTGCTTACTCAACAACAACTCTCTTTATTAAGCGCTGTTTTCTTACAGGAGACGGACGACTACTGCCAGGAGCCGGCCGCGGCTAGTGGACAACGAATGAGAACACCGAGGCAGCGAAATGTTATGACATCGTAGCACCAGCTGGCGGCGTGCGGCGCTGCTGACGCAAAACAGGAGCTGGCCCTGCAGCAAGTGAACTTACGGCTGGACTCACGTATGCGGGCAGCATGCAGCCTGGGAAGGTTGGAGAGGCGTGCAGAACCCAGGACCCTCGAAGAACAGCTGGAGCATCAGACGATGGCGCCCAATGGGTGACATCGCCTCGGCGGTAACAGCTGGAAACCCTGAACCATCAGGGCTAGCAGACGATCGTATAGCAGTTGCCTAGTTGATGGTGCTACTCAGTGAGGCTCTAGCTGCTCGGCCACGCATGTGAGAGATGACTGTCGTGGGAGATTCCATGATACCCGTGGAAGTCATATAGAGGGTTTAAATTTTAAGTTGACAAACCAGAATAACTCGAAAAAATAAGCTTCACACGAAAAACTGCGTAGAATCCAAAGTTGATTATTTTAGAGGGGGACATCTGCTGGTGCTAAAATTAGCCGTCCACCCCAGCCCCTTGGGGGTGGGGCGGGAGGCAACTTAAAAATGTCAAATATGAACCCCCATTTTTTATTGCAGAATCAGATTCTACATAAAAAATCTACGTACATTTTGTCTTAGACATTTGTTTTGATTCTTGGTAGTTGGGGTTGTAATTCAAGAAAATCCATGTTCTCATTTTTGCGTGTAAAATGGTTACGGTTAAATAAAAAATACTTATTTACTTCGTAAATTTTGATTCGCTAAAACTAAAACTCTCCCTCTCTCCCCATAGGGTGGGTTTGAGAGAGAGAGATTAGAGTTTTACAAATGTTGACCCAAATATTATTTCTTTCCGCAAATTCGGATAAGTTTTATTTGTTTCGTGGTCATGGGGCCACACAACTTTTAATTATCAGACAAATCATCTGACTAACTAACTATGAGGGAGAGTTTTAGTTTTAGTGAATCAAAATTTACAAAATGAATAAGTACTTTTTATTCATCCGTAACCATTTTCCACTCAAAAATGAGAACATGGATTTTCTTGAATTACAGCGCCACCTACCAAGATTCAAAACAAACTTTTAAGGCAAAATGTACGTAGTATTTTATGATTCTGCTATAAAAAATGGGGGTTCCCATTAAAAGTTGCCTCCCGCCCCACCCCCAGAGGGCTGGGGTGGCGGGCTAATTTTAGCACCAGCAGATGTCCCCCTCGAAAATAATCAACTGTGGATTCTACACATTTTATCATGCGAAGCTTATTTTTCGAGTTATTCTGGTTTGTCAACTTAAAATTTACACCCTGTAGTATGCAGTTAATGGCTGAGCGGAGAGCATTTATATATGCTCCAGCTGGGTGTGTTGTGACGTGATGTCGCACCCCGTCGAGCAGCCGGCTGCAGAACAAGTAGTAATCCAGCCAAGCACTACAGTAGACTGCTACATTGCAGATGGCTACGTCAGCGTAATTTTAGAGGCTAGCTGTAGAATTAAGCAGTTGACTGGCCTACATGTGGCCGATGCTGCAACATAACCTGCACTGAAAATGAGTGAGATGAAAATGAGCCTGCTGCTTATTGGCAAATCTCCTCCTCTGAATTGTAGGCCAAGAAAGTGCAATGAATCGCATCTCAAAATATAAAAAAACTTTATGAAAATGCAGGCGACTATAGCAACTGAGGATCAGAAAGATGTAAACACATAGGGCAACATTTTATTGGGGAAAATTAAATTCTTCCCATATTGAAACATGGAACGTCCTATGATGCTCATTGTTATATTCATATATGAATTAAAGTTAAGTTATATTTTGCAGTAGTTCTAAGTGACTTTGCGTCGAATCAGTCTAGAGATGAGCAATTCTAAAGTAATAAGTAGATCGGAATGAAATGGTTATTTTCGTTTCAAAAATGTTCAAATGTGTGTGAAATCTTATGGGACTTAACTGCTAAGGTCATCAGTACCTAAGCTTACACACTACTTAACCTAAATTATGCTAAGGACAAACACACACACCCATGCCCGTGGGAGGACTCGAACCTCCGCCGGGATCAGCAGCACAGTCCATGACTGCAGTACCTGCAACCGCTCGGCTAATCCCGCGCGGCTATTTTCGTTTCCATTTGTGATACTGCTCCGGAATAGTCCTTAAATTTCCATAGGTTTCACCGAAAAAGCTAATTAAACTCTGTAACAACTTGATATGCATCTTCTTTTTTCGCAGCACAATGACTGTTCCAGTAAACTTCGGGTGCACAGCCGCATACATATTAATGCGCCTGCACACCCGAAATTTAATAGTGTATCACAACTTATTTGTGATTTATAGAGCCTGTGATAAATAAAAAGCCTGAAACAATATTTTAGTACCCGTTATCTCAACGATCCGAATATTCTTTCCAGCGGTACTGGAATAGGTTTTCGCACGAAAAATTCGAGATTTCTGCCGGCTAATTAGAGACGTTTACACTTAATAAGTTAGCAAGTCATGTTACTTATCCCACATTGTCCTAATTATATGTTACTATTTCCCAAGGCATCCACAACTGAGTTTTATGAATGCTCGATGTCAGTATGCGTATAGATTCTAAAACCACAGAAGTGACTTTACAGTGTGCTTTTCACATGGGATCAGGAGTCAAAAAGGGAGCAGGTCAAGCTCAAGTTATCCTGAAACGTTATAGGAACAACATGTGAACAGAGGTGTGGTGCTCCTCTTCGAGGTCTTCAGCAAGCAGTATACTGTCATGTGAAATCTTGCAAATAATTGTAACGGCAGAGGTCTTTTACGCAGTATGTAAGCACCAAGAATGTCAAACTTTATCTGTCCGAGACATCGTTGTAAAGCGGAACTAAAGAAACGAAAGAGAGATAGTATATACTAAGGTGACAAAAATCATGGAATACTTCCTAATACAGTGTGGGACCTCCTTTTGCCCGGCGTAGTACAACTAGACGTAGTATGGACTGAACAGGTCGATGGATGTACCCTGCAGAAATATTGAGGCATGGTACCTCTATAGCCGTCCAAAATTGCGGAAGTGTTGTCAGTGCAAGATTTTTTGTACGAACTGATCTCCCAGTTACGTCCCGTTCGCGAAGCCGGGGAAGCTAAACCAGGCCTCATCTGAAAAAAAAAAAAAAAAATAAAATAAAAAATAAATAAAAACCTGAGGATAGAAATATTCTTACACGCCTTCAGTCCGAAATTACTTCCAGAACTGAACACATGTAGGTTTTTTTGGAAGCATAATTTCTTGCACAGCAGAAAATGTGCAAGGCTAAAGATGCAGGTCTCATTCATATTACTCTGGCTATCCATTGTTGCAGTTTTGTCGGACTTTCCTACTAACTCTGTTTCACATGAGCAATGTTTTATGGTATTTGGAATCGTTTTAGATCGTTTCCGATTGAGTCTGTTCTTGTTTACATTACGTTACATACACCGACACAATTTTTATATCAGTTTCATTCTGCTCGTCTCGCAAGAAAACACATCTGGAGCTTATTTCCCTTAAGTATAGTGGATTAAATATTATTTAAATTAATAAATAAATATTAAATATTATTATATTTACGTTTTCAAGGCATGAAATTATCAAAGTGTTGGTAGAGAATTAACAATATACGTTTGGAGATTCATTACATACAAAGAATCAATTACAGATGAAATTCAATGAAATATACAAATAACAATAATAATACAGGGATTAAGATGCACAACAAGAATTAATAAAATACAGAAAGAAAGACAAAAAAAGCAAACAGCAATACAAGTCTCTTCATATTCCGTGGAGAGTCTGGTATTCAACGATTTTGACAGTTGTTTTCTTAACTGTAGCAAGATCACTGGGTAACACGTGTGTCGGGAAGGTTCCTGCAGACTGTTGAAAAAAAAAAGTGTGAAATCTTATGGGACCTAACTGCTAAGGTCATCAGTTCCTAAGCTTACACACTACTTACCCTAAATCATCATAAGGACTAACAGACACAACCATTCCCGGGGGAGGACTCGAACCTCCGCCGGGAGCAGACTGTTGATTCTACAGGTCACCACACTGGTAAATTTCATCTTCACTGTTGAAGTCCCATAGCCTGAGGTTCACTTTGCGTCGTGACATCGCAGTTCTCCGACCGTTCAACGTCTTCTGTGTCACACATAGCAGGTGCGGATCTACGGCTGGCTCCTCTGACATTCGTTCAGTAAAGCACGATACTTTCCATTTCGAAACGTTGTATTCCTACAAGTATCGACAACTATGTTTCATCGTCTCATTTTAATTTTTGCAAAAGTATAAAATAATCTGTAGATCGGTTTTCTATTTTACGCCTGAAACAACTTAATGTGCGTATATCCTTCTGTGACTGATCGCCTGACGATGCAACGTTTAAAGTTTAATGAGCAGTTACAACAAAAATAACGCACATGGCATAGTTTTATGACTAAAATAGAAAGCCAATCAAACGTTTGTATGATTTCGTTTACAGAAACAAAAGCGAGACCCACAGAAGAAGACATGCGTGACGGAACATGTCGGTGAGCAATAAGAAAAAGGAAAAAGTCTTTGTCAGAGAGAGTTATTTTTTTTAAAAACCATTTGTAAGTAGGCTGTTTAAGTTTTTATGTTGGTAACGCCACGTAGTGCTCTGTATGAAAATCACTGGCTGTGCTGTGTGAAGCCTGTGGCTAGTTGGCATTGTTGGAATTTGCTATTGTAGTGTTGGGCAGTTGGCTGTTAACAGCGCGTAGCGTTGCGCAGTTGGAGGTGAGCCGCCAGCAGTGGTGGATGTGGGGAGGGAGATGGCGGAGTTTTGAGAGCGGATGATCTGGACGTGTGTGCATCAGAGACAGTAAATTTGTAAGACTGGATGTCATGAACTGATATATATATATATATATATATATATATATATATATATATATATATATATATATATATATATATTATGACTTTTGAACAATATTAAGGTAAGTACATTGTTTGTTTCTATCGAAATCTTTCATTTGCTAACTATGCCTATCAGTAGTTAGTGCCTTCAGTAGTTAGAATCTTTTATTTAGCTGGCAGTATTGGCGCTCGCTGTATTGCAGTAGTTCGAATAACGAGGATTTTTGTGAGGTAAGTGTTGCATGAAAGGTATAGGTTATTGTTGGTCAGGGCCATTCTTTTGGAGGGATTTTTGAAAGTCAGATTGCGTTGCGCTAAAAATATTGTGTGTCAGTTTATTGATGATCAGAACAAGTAAAGAGAGAAATTTCTGAGCACGTTCAGTTTTGCTCAGCTGTTTGAAAATCAAATAAAGTAAGAGGTTTACCAGCACTGTCATTTATAATTTTCAAAAGGAGACGTTTCAACTTTCATTTCGAAACGTAATATTCCTACAAGTATCGACAACTATGTTTCATCTTCTCTAAGTCTCATTTTAATTTTTGCAGGTTTATAAAATAATCTTTTGATCGGTTTTCTATTTTACGCCTGAGAGTAATGAATGTGCGCCTATCCTTTTGTGATTGATCACCTGATGATGCATCGTTTAAAGTTTAATGAGCAATTACACCAAAAATAACGCAGATGGTATAGTTTTATGACTGAAATAGAAAGCCAATCAAACGCTTCTATGATTTTGTTTACAGAAACAAAACGCGAGACCCACAGAAGAAGACGTGGGTGACGAAACATGTCGGTGAGCAATAAGAAAAACATCTTTGACAGAAAGAGATTTTTTTTAAAACCATTCACAGACACAGAATAACAGTAATAAAAGTTCCAGCCGGCCGGGTGGCCGAACGGTTCTAGGCGCTAGAGCCTGGAACCGCGAGACCGCTACGGTCGGAGGTTCGAATACTGCCTCGGGCATGGATGTGTGTGATGTCCTTAGGTTAGTTAGGTTTAAGTAGTTCTAAGTTCTATGGGACTGATGACCTCAGAAGTTGAGTCCCATAGTGCTCAGAGCCATTTGACCCATTTGAACCAAAAGTTCCTAACCTCAACAGGATAATAGATCGATTTCGTTCTTGACGGAATAGTTCTCTGGTTTCCTGCCAGTTCTCGATGTCCATCGAGCAACCCTGTTGCCATCCTCACTGCGCTGACGAACTGACAGACTGTCAGGGCGCCTGCTAACAGCGGCAGGGTTAGTCGCCGAAATAGTGTGCTCGTCGGACAGTGAGAACAGACAGTACAAGCGCGGACTGTTTTGTCAACAAATACGTCGGAAGAAGAATGAAAACGTCGCTCTCGCTGCCGCACTGTCGCATTAGCTCCCGTACTGTCTGGTACGAGACGGTACGGCCTGGGGACGACAAATTCAGAAGCAGCTAACTAGGACGCAGGTCTGCAGCTACCTTGGTGGAGGCTGAGGAGCCGGCATGCAGAAGACGGTAGCGGCGCCCCCCGCGGGGCAGCATAATTGAACGCTGATTGGGGAGCGTGCGCCGCACGTGGCCCGCCAGCTTTCCGACTCGCTGCCTCCCACCGGCCGTCACAGAATACCCACTAAATGTATAGATTAGAGGACGGATAAATTGACGTAATTTGCGTCTCTTCGCCGGCCGCAGGCGGATAATTCAGCCCGGTACACCGTCCCGTATATGTATATTCTTTCGGTTTAGTCACCGTTTGCTTACGAGCAATGGAAAACGTGCTCTCCCATTGTCCGGGCCCTATTTACGGGCACAATTTATCAGAGGGGTTAGCTGTAACTGCTGTATGCACACACACACGACCCTAGGGCGTGGCCTTTGTTTCTTAATTATCTCAAAGCACACGCCGTGAGAGATTAAATGTGGACATCTCCAACTCTCCCGTCTTATACACAGTTTTAGACGTCCACATCTCTTCTGCGTCACCACCCTAAACTTCGTTATATTCTGGCCGATATTCCTTGTCCATTACGTGTCTGCTCGTTAAAAGTAAACAATTTTAAAAAGTTTGACACATCTGAGAAAGTGATACAGCGATGGAGGTGAAATCGAAAACACTGTCATTCAGTTTCGACGCTTCAATCATGATACTGTGTCTCCATTTCCTTTCTTAATTCATTGAGGTAAATCCCAGTTTGCCCTCCTCGGATACAACGTAAAAGTATAATCGAACAACGAGTAAAAAGCTTTATAGTGTCTGGCAAAAATTTAAAGCAACGAGGGATTGCCCAAGTTGACATACAGTTTTACAATAACAACAGTTTCTATAAAATTCGGCAGATGTAAATCTAGAAGAAGAAGTGTCCCCTAGAATGTCATCTAATACCCGGTAACTGCCCTCAATAATACATAGTAAAGTCTGCGAATTGTTCTACAATGACGGAAGAATAAAGACCTATGTACTAGACGCTTTGCCAAGTAGACGAATAAAATGATCCCAGCGCGAGAACAGAGAGTCGGCTGATGCGACTGCCACCGATTCAGGTGTGACAGTGTTTGAGTCACTGAACTTGTGTTCAGGAGGAATGAAGCTCAAATTCTCCATCAGGTATCATAGTTTAAATTACAGTGAAATGAATACGCCTAGCTGCATACAGGCGTTGATATAAGTCAAAGGGGGCAATTGAAAATGCGTGCCCCGACCGGGACACGAACCCGGGATCTCCTGTTACGTGGCAGACGCTCTTTCCATCTTTTTTTTATCACATTTTGTTCGTTTTTGTTCGTTGTATCTGCTCGGGGCGGACGTTGCAAGACACCCGTTTCAGTTCGTCGTTGATCCATTAACCCAGTTTTTTTGTTACTGAGGGCAGTGAACCCTCTGACCGAACACGCTGAGTTACCGTGACGGCTTCCATCTGAGCCACCGAAGACACAGAGCATAGTGCGATTGCAGGGACTTATCTCTGGCACGCCTTCCGTGAGACCCACATTCTCAACTTATTGTCCCGCACTATATTCATAGTGCCCCTGCCCATTATACCCATTACTCGCGGCTTTTTGCCGATTCCCGTAAGAGTTCGGGTACTGTTTGTGCATCCGCACAGAAGAAGATGGTCAAATGGCCGGTGAGCCTTCTTTCGGACATGTCCGGCCGGCGCGGTAGGTCAACGTGTTCGGTCGAATGGCTGCGTGCTCTCTGTAATAAAACAAAAATAAATAAAAAAAACTGACTCAAGGAATCAACGATCAACTTGAACGGTAGTCTTGTGACGTCCGCCCAGACCAAACGCAAAGAACTATATCAAACAGAATGGAAACAAAGGATGGATAGAGCGACTGCCATGTAAGCAGGAGATCCCGGCTTCGAGTCCCGGTCGGAGCACCCTTTTTCTACTGTCCCCATTGACTTACATCAACCCCTGTATGCAGTTAGGGGTATCTTCATATATATCATAGTTTAGGTAGAAAGCCAAGGTCGATTTCCTTAAACACCATTATGCAACTAGTTAACTGGCTTTCTTCACTTCGAAGTTTATGGAATGTTGAACTCTAAGTTTCATTTTCTTAACCAAACAGGATTTCGTTCGTGTGATGCGAATGTTTAACTAACTAAATCATTCCATGGCGTGATCAGTAGCTAATTGTTAATGGACAAGAGTCCATGGCATTGACTACAAAACATGAGACATTGAAATCTCTGCTTCGCAGCGCACTGAACACTGACAAGCCAGTTAAGTGCATAAAATACAGGGTTATTACAAATGATTGAAGCGATCTCACAGCTGTACAATAGCTTTATAATTTGAGATATTTTCACAATGCTTTGCACACACACAAAAACTCAAAAAGTTTTTTTAGGCATTCAAAAATGTTCGATATGTGCCCCTTCAGTGATTCGGCAGACATCAAGCCGATAATCAAGTTCCTCCCACACTCGGCGCAGCATGTCCCCATCAATGAGTTCGAAAGCATCGTTGATGCGAGCTCGCAGTTCTGCCACGTTTCTTGGTAGAGGAGGTTTAAACACTGAATCTTTCACATAACCCCACAGAAAGAAATCGCATGGGGTTAAGTCGGGAGAGCGTGGAGGTTATGACATGAATTGCTGATCATGATCTCCACCACGACCGATCCATCGGTTTACCAATCTCCTGTTTAAGAAATGACGAACATCATGATCGAAGTGCGGTGGAGCACCATCCTGTTGAAAGATGAAGTCGGCGCTGACGGTCTCCAGTTGTGGCATGAGCCAATTTTCCAGCATGTCCAGATACACGTGTCCTGTAACGTTTTTTTCGCAGAAGAAAAAGGGGCCGTAAACTTTAAACCGTGAGATTGCACAAAACACGTTAACTTTTGGAGAATTGCGAATTTGCTGCACGAATGCGTGAGGATTCTCTACCGCCCAGATTCGCACATTGTGTCTGTTCACTTCACCATTAAGAAAAAATGTTGCTTCATCACTGAAAACAAGTTTCGCACTGAATGCATCCTCTTCCATGAGCTGTTGCAACCGCGCCGAAAATTCAAAGCGTTTGACTTTGTCATCGGGTGTCAGGGCTTGTAGCAATTGTAAACGGTAAGGCTTCTGCTTTAGCCTTTTCCGTAAGATTTTCCAAACCGTCGGCTGTGGTACGTTTAGCTCCCTGCTTGTTTTATTCGTCGACTTCCGCGGGCTACGCGTGAAACTTGCCCGCACGCGTTCAACCGTTTCTTCGCTCACTGCAGGCCGACCCGTTGATTTCCCCTTACAGAGGCATCCAGAAGCTTTAAACTGCGCATACCATCGCCGAATGGAGTCAGCAGTTGGTGGATCTTTGTTGAACTTCGTCCTGAAGTGTCGTTGCAGTGTTATGACTGACTGATGTGAGTGCATTTCAAGCACGACATACGCTTTCTCGGGTCCTGTCGCCATTTTGTCTCACTGCGCTCTCGAGCGCTCTGGCGGCAGAAACCTGAAGTGCGGCTTCAGCCGAACAAAACTTTATGAGTTTTTCTACGTATCTGTAGTGTGTCGTGACCATATGTCAATGAATGGAGCTACAGTGAATTTATGAAATCGCTTCAATCATTTGTAATAGCCCTGTACTTATACGATATCCACGGAAAAGCAAGAAAATTCCAAGTCAATTTGAGGCTTGGCAGTAAGATATTAACTACCATCCAGTTCTTCGAAAATATACATAGCCCATTTAGGGATGGGTCAAATGGCTCTGAGCACTATGGGACTTAACATCTATGGTCATCAGTCCCCTAGAACTTAGAACTACTTAAACCTAACTAATCTAAGGAAAGCACACCATTTAGGGATATGTTTCTTTTTGAGAATACTTGTCCCTTCCTGATTGCCTTACGGCTGACAGATGAAAAAGAAGCAGTTTTACGAAGCAGTAACGGCCAAACATCGGAATTATGAGGTCAGGTTAATAGCTAAGCTAGAAATTTATGTGCCGTACTACAGCTGTATGACAACTTCCTGTGTCAGAAAATAAGAAGCAGTTTTATCTGACTACGGTACCTTGAGTCTCCCTCCGTAGCCTGCCGCGGGTTTTTCCTTGGCGGGAGGACTGGCCTCGTGATACCAGTGGCAGAGCTGCTTCAAATGGTTCGAATGGCTCTGAGCACTATGGGACTTAACATCTGTGGTCATCAGTCCCTTAGAACTTAGAACTACTTAAACCGAACTAACCTAAGGACATCACACACATCCATGCCCGAGGCAGGATTCGAACCTGCGACCGTGGCAGTCGAGAGCTGCTTCACCGCTTGGAAGCCGCACCATGTCTGCAAACCCGACGACGATCGAGAGAGCGATGCGCTCACCCGCACCATCCATTCCGCATCGACATGTTGACAGCGGCTGACGGAAGACACGGCGGTCAGTCGGGTCCGCCTGGCCCGTCTGTGGCGAGTACGGCGGTGTTTACGACACTGCGATGTGAGGATTGCAACAAGCGACTCACAGAGGTCCAATGCTTTTTCCAGCTCTGAACGCGGCAGATAATAATATAATACCCAAATTGTTTCAAAAAGATTCACCTAGTTTCACATGAGTGCATTTTACACATAACTGAAGACAGAAACGTGGGATAAATTTCATGTTACGCATGGGAAATAATGGCGTCAATTCATCCAGGCATTCAGACACCTCATTGAAAGCGTCACCAACAGAGGTGTGGACAAACCCCGTATTAATGTCCACTAAAAAGTGTGAAGTCTGAGCACATGTTGGATGTGTGGACATGGAGAATATTTTGTATTTTATTTGCGATCTCTATAAACCAGTGTGCTAAACATTCGTGAACTGAGCTGAAATAGTAGCAATAAGTTCCCATTCTTATGTGTTCTATCGTTATTCAATAAGTGTCAATGCAGTGTATCACAGAAGTAACTAAGGCCGATACTGCAAGACACTTTCTACAACCCTGGTAATTGTAGCTCCATTGTTTTCGATCTAATTAAGAACTATAGATAAAAAATAAAAATCTTTGCTGTGTTCCTCTCATGGATCACGTCTTGGTTTAAGAGAAGAATATATTAATATTCCGATTAACCACCACAGCTACACCGTAAAGTCAAGATCCTTAAGCCGTCCGATACTGCGCGACTTTCTTCTACTGTTTTGCATAGTCGCTAGACACCATACCTGAAATTTGACGGCAAAAAATAGAAATAGATGATGTAAAAATGTACATGTGGATACTTGTCTTGTATACTAGCCCGTCCCCTGGCTGAAGCTACGTGCTGTCTTTGTACGATCCCGCCGGCCTAACGAACTCAAATGGCTCTGAGCACTATGGGACTCAACTGCTGTGGTCATAAGTCCCCTAGAACTTAGAACTACTTAAACCTAACTAGCCTAAGGACATAACACACATCCATGCCCGAGGCAGGATTCGAACCTGCGACTGTAGCGGTCGTGCGGTTCCAGACTGTAGCGCCTTTAACCGCTCGGCCACTCCGGCCGGCGCCTAACGAACTATTTGTCTGTTTTCTGCGTACTGTATTAACGCGCGAAGCCACTAAAATCCTCTATAGCTTTGAATATAGTCTTCCTGAAACACATCAGTTCCACAGTCTCGTGGGATCCGACCGATGCGAGTAGCAATACGCGGAATGATATACCGAAGTCTCGACTTAGCATGAGCCTGCCGCTGTCGTATTCCGATAGATGTTGGTAGACGTTTCTTCACCTTAAACGAGACAAAACACGATATTGTAGGAAACAAATAACATTGAAATGCGATTTCTGAATGAGAAACCCGCTGCATAATCTATCTTTGCGTACAGAATGTATATGTCGCTACTGTTACCTACCTTGTGCGACTGAAGCTCTACTACACAATATTTTAAAAGTGTTGCATTAAAATGGAATGGAGGAAGTATATTTGCGGAAACAGGACATGTTTTCATCCGTATAGTACCTATAACGCGTTTATTTATTTATTAGTGTGTCACACAAGTAATAATTTCCCCTTGATTTGAACGCTTTCTGGCGCCTTTGAAGATAGGTGACACGGCAATGAAAGTAAATAAGCGGAGCTAAGATGAATAGGAAATCATTTTAGCGACGATATTGGTCGCAAATTGGGAAGTCCACGAACAACGGAGAGATCGTTATGGGCCAGAAACTGAGGACAAACATTTGGGTAACAATGAAGTTGGTCTACTGTTCACGTTCTACTGTCATGGGCATCTACGGAAAGTGGAAAGAATTGAAACCAAGAATGGGTGACGAGGTGTGGAACGTACACTCCTCGTCAAAGAACGTGGAGGACGGAGACTTGTCCGGTCTGTTAAATCATTATTAATGGGTGAGTAGTTATCTGGAAACTGATTTGCAAACGGAAACTAAGTATTTTGACATGCCATATAGTAGTCGAACCACTGCAATGCAGAGTTACAATAGATCAAAGACCTAGATAACTACACAGTCATGGAGATTAAGATACTTAACCATTAATG
Source organism: Schistocerca serialis cubense (assembly GCF_023864345.2). NCBI lineage: Eukaryota > Metazoa > Arthropoda > Insecta > Orthoptera > Acrididae > Schistocerca > Schistocerca serialis. Next base: position 168,913,264 of record NC_064640.1, read on the forward strand.
TACTCTAACGGTGGTGGATCTGTCTTTATGCGGTCCAACGAGCAGCGGAGGCAGGAGCGAATGTCGCATTTCCGGTATGGTCTTGTCTGTTACTCATTCTGGAGACTGTGTTCTCAGCCATTTGTGAAGAAAGTCTGCCGCTCCACTATCCCTGATGCTGGTTGAGTTCAACTTGTCTCAAAAATTCCTTACAAACGCTATCAAATAAGATAATCCACAAATGAAATTTGCTACTGCTTGCAAACAATGAGCTGACAAGCAGAGTACAACGCATTCATTGAGGTTAGGTTCGATGAAAACAGGAAATGAAATGCAACGCATACTTATACTACATCACTCGACTATTATTGTGAAGTATGAAAATATGCACCAAACTTGAACAAATAGTTTGAAAGACATTGAATGGCTTCATCAGTAAACCACACAAAAGTTCGGAGATTATTGTAATTGACTCTCTGCATTCTATTAAATAGGCTTCCACAGTAAGGCTACACGGGAGTGTTGTCGAAATTGCGCAGAGCTGTTACAGTCAAACAACCAGCGCAGTTAATTTGTTTGTCTTAGACAACGTGGATGGATTGCAACTAAATATAAATTCAATGGCAAATTTGATAGATACTTAGAACTGTGATGTTTCGGTCAGAAAGAAAAAAAAACCAGTTGTACTCAACTTCAACGTAACTCCCTAAATATAAAACAAAACCTATAACCATTTCTGTAATTTGTCTGTTCAGTTAATGAAATTGCACATTTAAGGGGGCAAGGGATTCCCTTGAGTTTGAGATATACGCTATAAACGTATCTACCAAATTTCTGAATATCATTATTTCGTAAGCAAAAATGTTTTACTATTTATTAGTTAATAAAGGTATTAACTAATAATCGAGACAAGAAATATGCAGCAAGCATCAATAAAAACTAAACACATACACCAAATTTCAGTTTTGACTCTCAAGGAGAGTTGTATTTTTCCGGATTTATTCTTCCTCAAAATATGTTTCCTGCTACTGCTGTTGTGTTCAAGTTCGGAAGGGTAGAGAGGGGGTAAAGCCCTGCTCCTTTTAGTTTTTCAAATATTGTGGTCAATGAGGAGTAGATGTTACCGCTATTTCAAACTAAAGTCGTAGGTTGCTGTCTGTAACCCATCCTAATTACAGTTCTGTCTTATTATTAATTACCTAGAAATTTAAAATTTAGCTAAACCGAAAACTGCTCTGTTTGACCCCACAAAATGAGGAAATGAGGTGGGATAAAATAGATGACTGCATAGTAAAAACACTTCAATTAACCTTTTGCAACATCGTTGTATTTATTGAATTGTAGTCAAGTTACTAAACACAATAATGAACTGAAATACCTCGTAACTTTGAACATAATTCTTAATAATACTTGAAGAAAAAAATATTTTCTCCTCCACCAAAGGAGGATTAGTAGGTAACAGGAAAGAGTTCAGTTACTTGGACTAACCTATCTAGGTATGAGGTAAATAGTGTACTTTGTTATGTCCTCTGATTCTATCTTGAAGTTCCAGGCTCTTGTTCTTTTTCTTCTTGTTTGGATACTTCTTCGCCAAATAGTAACTCCATTTCTATATCTCAGCTACTATCGTGATGTGAGAAGTCTGAATCTGACTTTGAAGAATAATCAGTTGGCCGTTTGATTTGTTTTCTTCCTAGCTTACGTCGTTTTCTTTCCTTAGCACACTTTTTTCTTTCTTTGGCACGCCTTTCCTTCTCAGTAGCAAGCTTTCTTTTCCCATGCATTGTTCTTCCCTTCGTTCGTTATAGGGTGTCGACGTTAGAAGAACAGAGTTCAATGCCTTGCTGGAAAGTTTCCCCTAAATCTTTATTTTAGACAGCAGAATTATATTTTCAGATGAGACTGTCTCACTCAGTGTGTCAAAAATGTTATCTTTTGCGAGAATTAACGTTGAAGAATTTTCGTCACATTGTTGGAGTTGCGGGGATTTATCCCAAACACCTGAAGGGACTTGCCCCATTTTGCTATTTCCTGACAAATGCTCCATTGTTGTTTTTAGAGACCAAATGGAACAATTATTTCCACGCAAAAATGAAGCTGAAATTCAGTAGCTTCGACAAGTAATTCGTTGATTCAAGATTTCGAACCCTATATTATACAATGTTCAAATAAAACATCAGAAAAGTTACATAAAAGTAGTAAAAAACAGACTTACTTTATTTGCTCACCTCTGGAGTAAACAATAGTTTAAAACAGGGCAAGCTTGCCACCTGGTGGTCTACTCATGAATCGATGGCAGTCAATGCAAAAACTCACTGCGGATTTTTACCCCACGCAGGGCTTTCCTCACCTACCCTACGTCATACTAAAACGCTAAAATTAAACTGAAACGGAACAACACATCAACGATCTTATTTCCGCTTGGTCATCTGTCGGACTTTAGCGTATTACGTGTGTGTGTGTGTGTGTGTGTGTGTGTGTGTGTGTGTGTATGAACGGTAGCCTTTATTTTCATTGAGTTATTATTGAATCCAGTTTCAGTTGGTTCACGCGAAATTGAGAGCGCCACATTCGCAAAAAAGTAAAAGACGTACCGCTTTGGTTTTTGTTTCTCCAGGATTTTATGCGTATTTTATTGCGTCGTTTCCAGAATTCAGAATACGACTGCGCATCAGGTAGTGACATATTACAGCAATGTAATGGAGAATGGTAATCTAGAGGTAAACAGCAATCAAACCGAGCGAAGTAAAGCAGGAGTGAAATACTGGACTCGCACTTGGGCGATTCATATCCGTACCTAGCTTCCAGATTTAGTTTTTCCTCAGTTTCCCTACATGAATTCGTTAAAAATGCGAGGATGGTCCCTTTTGAAAAGGACACTGTCGATTTCCATCCGACATCCCTGCTCAGTCTGAACTTATACTCCTTCTATAATGACCTCTTAGACGTCGGCACGTTAGACCTCAAACTTTCAATTCTCGCAAGACGTAAAGATGTGCCTCGTACGTACATTAAATGACCTATATGCACAATTAAGTGTAATTCCTGAGATTCACTAGGGTGGCGTTCTTACAAGAGAACCTCCCCATCGAACCCTCCTCAGATTTAGCTATAAGTTGGCGCAGTGGATAGGCCTTGAAAAACTGAACACAGATCAATCGAGAAAACAGGAAGAAGTTGTGTGGAACTATGAAAAAATAAGCAAAATATACAAACTGAGTAGTCGATGTGCAAGATAGGCAACATCAAGGATAATGTGAGCTCAGGAGCGCCGTGGTCCCGTGATTAGCGTGAGCAACCGAGAGGTCCTTGGTTCAAGTCCTTCGCGAGAGAAAAGTTTATTTTCTTTATTTTCGCAAAGTTATGACCTGTCCGTTCGTTCATTGATGTCTCTGTTCACTTTAATAGGTTTAGTGTCTGTGTTTTGCGACCGCACCGCAAAACCGTGCGATTAGTAGACGAAAGGACGTGCCTCTCCAATGGAAACCGAAAACATTTGATCGCAAGGTCATAGGTCAACCGATTCCTCCACAGTAAAATATTCATTGACCTTGTTATTGAAGTCGCGAGCTATATTTGCTGGATTCATATTGCCACGGAATACATCTCACGTATTTAATGCACTCTCGTCCAAAGTAGCGAACAGTCAACTGCTAGCCAGGGAGCCTCGTTAGCAGGAATACTCTCTCTTCCGTGCACTGTAGTCGACTGACGTCCTGTGTTTCGATGTTTGTTTAGGTTTAACGTCCCCATGCTACGGCAAATTTACCTCGCATCGGACGGACGGACAGATAATAATTGTCTGAAAATAAAAAATTAAACTTTTCACTCGAGGGAAGACTTGAACCAAGGACCTCTCGCTCCGCAGCTGTTCATGCTAACTACGGGACCATTTTTTTTTTAATCTCATTTTGTTCCCTTTTGTTCGTTGCATCTGCTCGGGACGGACGTCGTAAGACATCCGTTTAAGTTCTTTGTTGATCGAGTAACTCAGTTTTTTATTATTATTATTATTGTTACGGAGGGCAGCTAACCCTCTGACTGAACACGCTGAGCTACCGTGCCGGCAGGACCACGGCGCTCCTGCGCTCACACTATCCTTGATGTTGCATATCTTGCGCATGGGCTGCTCAGTTTGTATATTTTGCTTATTTTTTTCATAGTTCCACACAAAATCTACCTGTTTTCTCGATTTATCTGTGTTCAGTTTTTCAAGGCCTATCCACTGTGCCAACTTACAACTAAATCTGAGGGTGGGGCGATGGGGAGGTTCCCTTGTTAGAGGCTTCTAGTCAAAAGCCCTCGGACTTTGACCTTACTATCCATTTTGTTTTACATGTGATCTTTTGGGGTCAGTTTGCACTACGTGCTCCCCTCAGAAGGTAACCGTTGTAACATTCGCGTTGACCGCTGTTTTTCGCTGTGACAGTGAGCGTGTACGGGGAGGGAGTGGCGCTGTCTGCGCATCCCGCGTATCGATCTGGTGTGCCAACACGACCGCTCTGCCAGCCCTCGCCCACCGAATCTCCCTCCTGCCCTCGCAGTGCCATTTACTTCGCAGTTCTCAAAGCTACATGTCTAACACACAGATTAACTTACTGAAGAATACTTCTGCGATCCGACACCACAGGAATCTGTTGTGCTTTTTAAAACTGTCCACACTGTATGGAATTCGTTGAGGTCTGTGACTGCAATACGAAATTTATAAATAACACTTTCTCAGCTTCAGTCTCTTCTTATCCACTATTTTTTGGCACGACTCGTTTCATTAGCTTCCCAAATGATATTTCCCTATCAATTATTAATTGCCAGTGCATGTGTAGTAACGAGAAAATGTTTTTCCGGATGTGCCAGTGAGGTTACGTTCCGAATGTTACTGTCCCAGTCCAGAAAATTAATTAATTTTAGTGCGCCATGTTAGGGGAATCATATCTAAGAGTGAGCAGTTTAGGAACAATCGTAAATATCTGGGTTATTATCAATAAGGAAACAAAATCATTTTAGGTTAATATTTATCAACACGAAATCTACATGTCCAGAAAGCTACAGCAGCGAAGAGGCAACAGTTTCATCGAACTTTTAAAAAATATAAAAAACGGAAAATACGCACTCTTCTGTTCTCCTACGCCTATGAGTACACAAAACATGTCCAAAGAGTACGTACTTAGCAAATGTCACAAATGAACGCAGTATCACCCTCAAATGAAGAACACTGTTTGCACCACTACCTCTCACATTTAATGCAGTGGATCCAGTCCCTTGGAAACCCCAAAATCATGTTCTTTACTCACAGCTTTCACTCTTTTCACTAAGCAGACCCTTTCGTACCAAGAGCAGCGGCAACCTCTGTTTGCGTTCTCCATTTTCAGTTCGTTCTCTGGCTCTTCAGTTTAGATGAGCTTCCCTTCCCATTTTCGTAGTTAATATGAAGTCATTCAGGAACAAAACCTATCCTTTGGACTCCACAACTCACTTAAGAGATATAAATTGTGCCCTAAAGAGAGACCGAGCGAGGTGGCGCAGTGTTTAGCACACACAGGACTCGCATTCGGGAGGAGGACGGTTCAATCCCGCGTCCAGCCATCCTGATTTAGTATTTCCGTGTTTTCCCTAAATCGTTTGAGACAAATGCCGGGATGGTTCTTATGAAAGGGCACTGCCGACTTCCTTCCCCATCCTTTCGTAATCCGATGGGACCGATGACCTCGCTGTTTTGTCCCCTGCACCTCCCCTAATCATCCAATCTTAAAGAGAACGCACACACTCTTTGGCGACGTTATATGCGTGCTCTTCCGTATAGAAACAATGATTCCAAGTGAAGTCAACTGATCGCAGCACACGTCACATTTTCAAAACATGTGGATGCAGTATGGTAGATTAGAAGCCAGCTTTTCAAAATGCAATCAAGAATTAAAGGCTATTGCTCGTGTATTTTCTGTATAACTTACGCAACACAGTACCAGAAGTAGATCAAGAAAGCTGAAAAATGATTCTTACCTGTTCCACTTCGGAAACGCAGGATTTCTTCACACAGCGTTTACGAGGTGTTTCTGATACCACTCTGAACACAAGTACGTTAGTGGCGAGTTGATCAGTTTAGTCAACTGTCATACTGTATATTTACATAAAGTGAGCGATAGCATGACTTACATGTTATGGGAGTACATCCTTACCTGGCCACAAAAATCATGGGAACAAATGGAATACCATGCTTCAAACAGTTTCTTAAATGCCAAAGAGTCTTCTGTGCAAGGATAGTACATACTTTTAACTTCTAAGATAGTACCTACACTATCAACACAGGCATTTTTGTACAACAATGTTTCTATCATGACACATGCGAAACAGTATGATTGATCAGTATTTATTAACTTGTGCCTATTCAGTATTACGCACTATGTACGGGGTGTAACAAAAATGTACAGCAAAAATTGCAGGACACATTCCTCACACATAGACGAAGGAATTGTTATACGAGCATGGGTCTGGAAAAGCTTTCTTTCCATGTTACAACTCATTTTCTCCAACTCATTAATCATAAGAAACACACAAGAAGAGAACGCTAGAATCATCAGTCAAAGACGCAACTGTTGAAGCAAGTCATCAGCAAAATATTTCTGTCAGTATTTGCGCCAGCATTGTTCCCTCCGCAAATAGAGCGAAGAAAGAGAAAATAGTCTTATCTACAACAGTACCGGTGCATGGATTTCCCCGTCAGAGGTATCAGAACGATTTTCGCTTATAGCTTTCGAACTGGTCGTTTCCGGTCCGGGGTCCCTTTCCTCAAATTGATAAATTTACCTAGCCGGCCACTATGGGCGAGCGGTTCTAGGCGCTTCAGTCCGGAACCGCGCTACTGCTGCGGTCGCAGGTTCGAATCCTGCCTCGGGCATAGATGTGTGTGATGTCCTTAGGTTAGTTAGGTTTAAGTAGTTGTAAGTCTAGAGGACTAGTGACCTCAGATGTTAAGTCCCATAGTGCTTAGAGCCATTTGAAACATTTTTTGATACATTTACCCTTCTCCAACATACCTGGAAGTTTGTAACATCATCACGGGATGACCCTTGTGTACTGTCGTAGTTCACAGGAAGTTATTGGAAGAGACTGCAGATAGACGGAGTCTGTTACAATCGCCTAAAAGATAAGGTCATACACCGGAAGATCAGGCGATCTTGGCGGCCAATAGAGAAGCGCATGATCAGTATGGCCCTTACAGTATAATAGGTGGTGTGCAGTACTCTCGACGAAAATCAGGCTGCAAAGTTATTGCTGAATTGAACCTGTTGAAACAGACAACGAAAAACGTCTTTTACTACTATGTTATCGCAATGTGATTTCGTCTCACAACAGGTAAAGACCGTGAGAACGAGCAAGTTACACCATGTAGATCCCTACCGACAACCACATCAACCCTTAACTTGCGACTGGCGCCGAGGAAAAATTTCATGTTCCGATGCGTAACACAAAATTCGCCGCCTGTTTCTCTATTCATTGCTGTAGAAGAATTTTTTGGAAATTTGTGTTAAGTTCCTATGGCACCAAACTGCTGAGGTCATCGGTCTCTAGATTTGCACACTACTTAATCTAACTTAAACTAACTTACGCTAAGGACAACACACACACGCATGCTGGAGGGAGGACACGAACCCCAGACGGGGGGAGCCGCGCGCACCGTGGCAAGGCGCCCAAGACCGCGCGGCTACTCCGCGCGGCGCTGTAGAAGATATAGTCTTGTTAAACTGGGTGAATATTGTTGATTAGAAGTGTGCATTTTAAATGCAAATTGGCCGGTGATTATTGATGGATCTACTCTCACGCGATCCAACACCATTTTCTCAAATTATACTGTGCAAACAAATTTTCATCCAGAAAACTTAGCCACCTGTCTGAACGACTCAGTTTCTCGTAAATTCCTCTCCTTTACTCCAATTAGAATGGCGCCTGCTGTGACACTATTCTCTGTACAACCGTTTTGCTACACTTTACTGCAACATTTTTTTAAATTTATGTGTACTATTCCCTGTGACAATAAATACTCAGTTTAGACAGCCGTGACTGAGTATTTACTTTCAAGCGCTAGCTACGGCACTCAGCTGTTTGTTACGAAGCATACACTGATAAGCCAAAACAGGTCACAGCCCACCGCGAGCTTGGATATCGCCTGATGGCGTTGCAGGAATGTAATGTGGTAAGGGAATTCATACACGGAGCAGATACGGACGGCGCAATCACTCAAGCGGCGATAGGAATCGAAAATGGAGAAATTCACTGATATAAGCGACTTTGTCAAAGGCAAGATTATTATTTCCCTGAGCCTGTGAACGAGTATCTTGGAAACGGCGAATCTGGTATAATGTTCACGTGCTGCTGTAGTGAGCATCTACGGAACGTGGTAGAAGGGCAGTGAAACTACACCAGAACTACCCAGAACGTGGAGTTCGGAGGATTGCCTACTCTGTAACGTAGGACAAGCATGTCTGGCGAAAAAGCACAATGCTGGTTGGTGCAGGCACAAGTATTTCGGAGCACAGCATTCAGCGCACATTGTTGAAAATTGGGCTCCGCAGCAGACTACCCCTACGTGTTCCCATACTGGTCCAACCAGATCGTCAATTACACTACTGGCCATTAAAATTGCTACACCACGAAGATGACGTGCTACAAACGCGAAATTTAACGGACAGGAGGAAGATGCTGTGATATGCAAATAATCAGCTTTTCAGAGCATTCACACAAGGTTGGAGCCGGTGGTGACACCTACAACGTGCTGACGTGAGAAACGTTTCCAGTCGATTCCTCATACACAAACAGCACTTGACCGGCATTGCCTAGTGAAACGTTATTGTGATGCCTCGAGTAAGGAGGAGAAATGCGTACCATCACGTTTCCGACTTTGATAAAGGTCGGATTGTAGCATATCGCGATTGCGACATTACTACTCGCGATGGTCGAGATCCAATGACTGTTAGCAAAATATGGACTCGGTGGGTTCAGGAGGGTAATACGGAACACCGTGCTGGATCCCAACGGCCTAGTATCACTAGCAGTCGAGATGACAGGCATCTTATCCACATGGTTGAAACGGATCGTGCAGCTACGTCTCGATCCCTGAGTCAACAGATGGGGACGCTTGCAAGACAACAACCATCTGCACGAACAGTTCGACGACGTTTGCAGCAGGATGGACTATCAGCTCGGAGACCATGGCTGCGGTTACCCTTGACGCTGCATCACAGACAACAGCGCCTGCGATGGTGTACTCAACGACGAACCTTGGCGCAAGTCATTTTTTCGGATGAATCCAGGTTCTGTTTACAGCATCATGATGGTCGCATCCGTGTTTAGCGACATCGCGGTGAACGCACATTGGAAACGTGTATTCGTCATCGCCATACTGGCGTATCACCCGGCGTAATGGTATGGGGTGCCATTGGTTACACGTCTCGGTCACCTCTTGTTCGCATTGACGGCACTTTGAGCAATGGACCTTACATTTCAGATGTGTTACGACCCGTGGCTCTACCCTTCATTCGATCCCTGCTAAACCCTACATTTCAGCAGGATAATGCACGACCACATGTTGCAGGTCCTGTGCGGGCCATTCTGGATACAGAAAATATTCGACTGCTGACCTGGCCAGCACATTCTCCAGATATCTCACCAATTGAAAACGTCTGGTCAATGGTGGCCGAGTAACACAGTCACTACTCTTGATGAACTGTGTTATGGTGTTGAAGCTACATGGGCAGCTGTAGACTACCTGTAAACGCCATCCAAGCTCTGTTTGACTCAATGCCCAGGCGTATCAAGGCCGTTATTACGGCCAGAGGTGGTTGTTCTGAGTACTGATTTCTCAGGATCTAAGCGCCCAAATTGAGTGAAAATGTAATCACATGTCAGTTCTAGTATAATATATTTGTCCAATGAATACCCGTTTATCATCTGCATTTCTTCTTGGTGTAGCAATTTTAATGGCCAGTAGTGTACAACTGTAGTGGGCACGGATTCAGCGGGATTGGGCGACGGATTAATGGAAACTTGTCACCTGGGCAGATGAATCACGTTTCTTGTTACACCAGGTCGATGGTCATCTCCATAAATGCCGTCATCGAGGTAAACGGGAAACGTGCACCGCGCAGCTGATGGGACCAGTATTATGCTATGACAGACATTCTGCTGCGCTTGCGTGGGGCCTGTGTTAGTAATTGAAGACATACTAACAGTTGCAGACCACTTACACCCCTTCATCCTTGATGTTTTACCCGACAGCGATGTCTTTCAACAGTATAACTGTCCATGTCTCAAAGCCAGAATCGTACTACAGTGGTTTAAGGAGAATGATAGTGAATGCACGTCCATATATTGGCCACCAAATTTACCTAATGGGACTCATATGGGTCTCTATAAGACGCCATCACCGCGTAGATTAATCATCGGTCCGTTTACGGGAATTACATGATCTGGCCTACACATCCGCTGCCACATGCCTCCACAAGCCTACCAACGAACTGTTGAACACATGATACCCAGAATCGAGAATGTGTTGTGTTTCAAAGATGGCCCAACAAACTATTAAGCAGATGGTGATAATGTTTTGGCTCGTCAGTGTTAACAGTTTATAAATGCTCATCTCTCACCCATTGCATCGTGGCACTGGAAATGTTGGTTCATGATATCAAGACACTCAGTGTAGTATCCTGTCCCGTCTATATAATTTTGACCCTAAATGCATGGGATTTTTTAAATTCTTTCTGCATACTCTTAGGACGCCAAGACGGCGATGATTAGATAACTATTTGAAAAGGACACCACGTGATCAGGCGAAATATTCCCGTACAACTGAAGCAAGCGTGTAAAACGCTGGGTTGCACTCTGAATTAGCAGTTGTAGTTCGTTGAGACTCCAGTTATTACTAAACATGTAACCAAGCAACTAATGTGATGACAATGTCCAGTATCAAAATACACTCCAAAAGTATCGCTTATACACTAGGTACATCTTGCTTGATACTATGCATCCTGATCGACTATTGCAACAGCGGATAAATTTCAGCATAGCTACCACATGATCAGAAATATAATACGTACCAGAGATCCACTTAGCTCTGACGCAATCCAAGTGGGAGTGTGGAATAGGTGTTTTTTAATAGATTTCTGTCCTGTGGCACTGAAACAGTACTCAACTCCGGCCATGTGTCGCCGTTAACACATTACATCCCCTGCGCTCTCTATATGTCCCTGAAGTTTTTAATTTAATCTAGAAACAATCTTTACAACCAAAGTGTCTCTGTATCCCTCACTAAAAGGAATTATCCCATTTTCGTACAGTCTGAACTAGACCACAGCATCTGAACGGTAATCACAACCCTACGCCTCTGTCCTCAAGTACAGTATTTCTTTATCAATAACACCTATGGTGAAAGCGAACGTGGCGGGTCGTGATACTGCAGGAATAGCTTGTTGCTGTCTAAAAACGCTTCATCAATAGCGACAAGCGATGACGCTTTGCATAGCACAATATGACACATATCTGGAAACGTGTGTGCTGTAGAGCAGCAAAGCAACTAGAGTTATTTGTATTCAACCACTCAAAATCCTATGACAGATGTGAAAATTTGAGTGTCATAAAAGCTATACATTTCTGATTTGTCGTTAACAGAGTTAATTAATTTTGAACAGTCATTCCCATAAGAAATTAGTATAGGCAGTATGCAGTCCAACCATTCTCGCAGAAAAAGTGTAAATCTCGCACTTCTCCAATAAACTCAACCTAATTATTGAGCACTTCAATAATCAACTGATGTATACGTAGTGAATACATACTGTCAAGTTATCCACACGTCAAATAGTAAACCTGTTGCAACGTACTATTGTAATATTCAGTTATAATCAGATTCAGCGCATAGAATCTTGGCAACACATGGTTCAGTAGCTGTTTATCATACAGAATACAGGTTACACAACGACCAAGTAAAGTGCATAGTGTTAAGAAACTGCACTGGCATTCAGAAGGACGGCGCTTCAAATTCGCGTAATCCAGATTTAGGTTTCCCGTGATTTCCCTAGATCGCTTAAGACGAATTCCAGGATATTTCCATCGGAAGGACACGGCCGGCTTTCATCTGCATCCCTCCCTCATCGGAGCTTGTGCTCCGTCTCTAGTCGTCTCGTCGTCGACGGGACATTAAGTACTAAGCTCTCTTTTCTGCTTTGCCGTCGAAAGCGGATGAGTTATGTTCATGTGATATGAGGTTCGTTCAATAAGTAATGTCCCACATTTCATTTTAAAAAGCCATTAATGTACATAGACAAACGTCTTTGTCGGTGCTTCACATTTGATGTTTGTTCTGTGCGCCGGTAAAGTTTCGAACCGTTATGGCAGATGGCAGAGCCGTAGTACAGCGTCAAAATGGCGTCTACATACGACTCACGTTACACACAGCGTGCTGTTATTGAATTCTTGTGTGCAGAAAAAGAAACCGTGGTGAACATCCATAAACGTTTGTGTGCAGTGAATGGCGATGTTGCAGTTGATAGGAGAACAGTTGGGCGGTGGGTAAAGGAAGTTACAGCCTCAGAAAACGCAGAAACAGAGCACCATGATCAGCCACGCTCGGGACGTCCTGTCACAGCCACTGTTCCAGACTTGCTGAATCGAGCGGATGCCATTTTTCGTGCCGACCGGCGCAACACAATTCGACAATTGGCTCTACAGTTGTCGGTCAGCATTGTAAGTGCGTCTGTAATGATCGAGACTCTCGGATATTCAAAGAGGAGCTCACGATGGGTTCCAAGAATGCTCACAACTGACCACAAGGTTCAAAGAAAGATCATTTCATCCAAATTGTTGTAGCGTTTTGAGACTGACGGAGAGGCTTTTCTGTCCCGGATCGATAAGGACAACGAAAGCTGGGTGCACCACTTTGCACCGGAAACAAAAAGGCAGTCCATGGAATGGCATCATCCTCATTCACCACAAAAAATAGAAAAAAATTCAAGACAACCCCCTTCTGCCGGAAAAGTCATGGTGACAGTCTTCTGGAATTGTGATGTCTTCATTCTCGTGGGTGTCATGCCAAGACGGTCAACCATCAATTCAGAGGCATACGCGAAGACTCTGAATTAACTCAAGAACCGTTTCCGACGTGTTCGACCGGACAAGAATCCACCAGAAATCTTGCTCCAACACGACAATACTCGCCCACACACAAGTCTGAGGACCCAGAAACACATCGCCAAATTGGGTTCGACATAATTGTCTCATCCACCCTACTGCCCAATTAAAGATTCGCTACGGGGACCTCACGTTGAAGATGACGAGAGTGGCAGTCATGCAGTGAAAACATGGTTACGTCTACAGGACAAGAGCTTTTACCAGCAGGGAATACATGCTCTTCCACGATGTTGGCTTAAGACCATAGAAAGGGATGGAGACTACGTAGAAAAACAGGACATGGACAAGACGTGTTGATGTATATTGTCACCAAATTCCGACTCTTAACAATAAATATGTTCTGACGAATAATATATAGGGCATTACCTATGGAACAACACTCTTAGTTGAAAACAGAAAATTGTGTACATTTTTTATAACAGACAGTAGTTCTCAGCCACATATCGGCAGTAGCAGCCTGCTTGTTGCTCGCTACATGATATTTGTTAATTATTACTCATAGTCATAGTAAATGTTGGTTTGGTTATTTTCCTCTTGAAACCAACATTGTACCGCTGTGTTTAATCTTCCTGCTGTGCTGAAAGCGACAGCATAGGCAATGATTTTGTAATTAGACACATTTATCAACGGTGTTGGTGATAGGTTGCTAAATAGCTCAGTAGTAAGGAGAGTATTAATTCCCCGTTAATAATACTGTGTGTGTGGAAGTCCTTGCCGAGTAGATGATCCATAAGTCGACAGAATACCGGGAATAGACATGGAAGACACAGTTTTGAATAAAGCTTGAAGCCTCTCTGTGGGAACAAGAACTATGGGGGCGCACGTCATAAATCTGCTCCCCGTCCTCGTAATGAGTGGGAAAGTGCACCACGACGTAGGATCCATTGTTCACGGCCACACATCGCAGCGAGCGTGACATAGGAGCGTAACCGTTCTGTACGAACAGCGCCAGTATGTAAAGGGATGTTACAACGAAACTCTCCATTTTACATCCCTCTTAGTTCTTTCCCATTACAAACGATCACGTTTAATTATTCTCTGCTGCAAACGGTCAAGTAAGGAATCACATGCACCGTAATATCAGAGAAGATACATATTTTCCCAATTTCAGTTACAAACTAATCCTTTAAAATGAACCAACTCGATGATCAGGCTCAGGGTGCGCGAAATGAGTACATACCACTGACTCAATACACTTACCGAGCAATGTGGTTAGCACACTGGACTCGCATTCGGGAGGACGACGGTTCAAATCCGCGTCCGGCCATTCTGATTTAGGTTTTCCATGATTTCCCTAAATCGCTTCAGGCAAATGCCGGGATGGTTCCTTTGTAAGGGCACGGCTGACTTCCTTGCCCATCCTTCCCTCATCCGATGGGACCGATGACCTCGTTGTTTGGTCCCCTCCCCCAAATCAACCAACCAGTCAACCTCAATACACTTGGACGGCCTCACTGGTGTTGTCACATCAACGGTGTCCTCACCTTTTCTGTCTGCTGGAGCCACCACGTGTCCTTAACACAGCTCTTCATCTATCCTTAAGAAACTTAGTGGGCCACGATCCAACCTTTCTACCTCGGAAAATCTTCGCAATTTTGGTTATCGAGCTCACGTCCTACAGGTGCCTATCGAACGCATTGCCCAATGGCATACAGATGCAGGCAATAAGTACCGCGTCCCATTAAATACAGGTAACTTAGAGGGTGACAATTATTGAACTATATGAAATAAAATCGTCATAGTTTCCGAAAGGTTTGCGTTACGACGTTCAAACTGAACCTTGGGGCACGGGAAATGATGGGAATTAAGTATGCGTTGTATGGTTTGGTTTAGCGACGAAGCCCACATTCATAGGGATGGGTTCGTCCATAAGAAAAATTGGCGCAATTGTGGGACTGTGAATCCGCGTATCGTGATTGAGAAGACTCTTCACCCTCAACGGGTGACTGCGTGACGCGCAATGTCCAGTCACAGAATAATCGGTGCGATATTCCTCGATGACACTGTGACTACCGAACGGTACCTGAAGGTTTTGGAGGATGATTTCATCCCCATTATCCAGTGACTCTGATTTCGACAAGAAGTGGTTCATGCAAGACGCAGCTCGACCCCATCGAAGCAGGAGAGTGCCTGATGTCCTGCAGGATCACTTTGAGGACCGCATTCTGGCTCTGGTGTATCCAGAGGCAGCTGTAACGGGCCTCGTCTGGCCGTCATATTCTCCGGATCTGAACACATGCGATTACTTTTTGTGGGGCTGTATTAAAGATAAGGTGTACATAAATAACCACAAAAACCACTGCTGAGCTGAAAACAGCCATTCAGGAGGTCATCGACAGTATCGATGTTCCGACATTTCAGTGGGTCATGCATAATTTCGCTACTCGTCTGCGCCATACATCGCGAATGGCTGGTCAACTGGTTATAAGCACTATGGGACTTAACATCTGAGGTCATCAGTTCCCTAGACTTAGAACTACTGAAATCTAACTAACCTAAGGACATCACACACATCCATGCCCGAGGCAGGATTCTAACCTGCGACCGTAGCAGCAGCGAGGTTCCGGACTGAAGCGCCTAGAACCGCTCGGCCACGACGGCCGGCATTATCGCGAATGATGGCAGGCATATCGAACATGTCGTAACCTAAATCCAAATATACAGGGTGCTACAAAAAGGTACTGCCAAACTTTCAGGAAACATTCCTCACACACAAAGAAAGAAAATATGTTATGTGGACATGTGTCCGGAAACGCTTACTTTCCATGTTAGAGCTCATTTTATTACTTCTCTTCAAATCACATTAATCATGGAATGGAAACACACAGCAACAGAACGTATCAGCGTGACGTCAAACATTTTGTTACAGGAAATGTTCAAAATGTCCTCCGTTAGCGAGGATAGATGCATCCACCCTCCGTCGCATGGAATTCCTGATGCGCTGATGCAGCCCTGGAGAATGGCGTATTGTATCACAGCCGTCCACAATACGAGCACGAAGAGTCTCAACATTTGGTACCGAGGTTGCGTAGACAAGAGCTTTCAAATGCCCCATAAATGAAAGTCAAGAGGGTTGAGGTCAGGAGAGCGTGGAGGCCATGGAATTTGTCCGCCTCTACCAATCCATCGGTCACCGAATCTGTTGTTGAGAAGCGTACGAACACTTGGACTGAAATGTGCACGAGCTCCATCGTGCATGAACCACATTTTGTGTCGCACTTGTAAAGGCACATGTTCTAGCAGCATAGGTAGAGTATCCCGTATGAAATCATGATAACGTGCTCCATTGAGCGTAGGTTGAAGAACATGGGGCCCAATCAAAACATCACCAACAATGCCTGCCCAAACGTTCACAGAAAACCCGTGTTGATGACGTGATTGCACAATTGTGTGCGGATTCTCGTCAGCCCACACATGTTGATTGTGAAAATTTACAATTTGATCACGTTGGAATGAAGCCTCATCCGTAAAGAGAACATTTGCACTGAAATGAGGATTGACACATTGTCGGATGAACCATTCGCAGAAGTGTACCCGTGGAGGCCAATCAGCTCCTGATAGTGCCTGCACACGCTGTACATGGTACGGAAACAACTGGTTCTCCCGTAGCACTCTCCATACAGTGACGTGGTCAACGTTACCTTGTACAGCAGTAACTTCTCTGACGCTGACATTAGGGTTATCGTCAACTGCACAAAGAATTGCCTCGTCCATTGCAGGTGTCCTCGTCGTTCTAGGTCTTCCCCAGTCGCGAGTCATAGGCTAGAATGTTCCGTGCTCCCTAAGACGCCGATCAATTGCTTCGAACGTCTTCCTGTCGGGACACCTTCGTTCTGGAAATCTGTCTCGATACAAACGTACCGCGCCACGGCTATTGGCCCGTGCTAATCCATACATCAAATGGGTATCTGCCAACTCCGAATTTGTAAACATTGCACTGACTGCAAAACCACGTTCGTGATGAACACTAACCTGCTGATGCTACGTACTGATGTGCCTGATGCTAGTACTGTAGAGCAATGAGTCGCATGTCAACACAAGCAGCAAAGTCAACATTACCTTCCTTCAATTGGGCCAACTGGCGGTGAATCGAGGAAGTACAGTACATACTGACGAAACTAAAATGAGCTCTATCATGGAAATTAAGCGTTTCCAGACACATTTCCACCTAACATCTTTTCTTTATTTGTGTGTGAGGAATGTTTCCTGAAAGTTTGGCCGTACCTTTTTGTAACACCCTGTATGTACTGACGTTTACATGAAGTGTGCGCAAGCCGTAGTTTGTAACTAATTTAGGTTTTATTCATACTGTTCAATATTCGTCACCCTGTATCCCTGCACTGGTTCTCTGTGGCCGCTAGCTGTAATCGGTAATATGTTGTCATTAAAACTCTTTTTTTATGTTTACTGAAATTTTGCGTTGATTTGTTTTTGTGTCACTTATAATACACTCTCGTGCGGCACATTGTTGTTGATATGTTAAATCTTGTATAATGCATGGTCCAGTGTAGGAAGATGTTGAGTAGGGCTAGTAAATAAATAAACCCACTCATCTCTAACGTCATAACTTTTAGCCCCATAGCAGCACTCTTGGTTGCTGTGCATTTCTTCCTCAACCTTATCGTATTAGAGAGAGCTGATTAGCCAATCTGCCGTATTGTATTTGTTGAATGCGCGCTCACTACTGGTGACATGATGACTGTAAGTCAAAATATTCGATTTCACTAGGTTTCACTTCAAAATATCAATTGTTGATTTCGTTGAGAATGTCGTAGGTCATTTTCAAAATTATGCTACATTGTGAATTACCGGGAATTTTACGGTATTGTCTGACATACAGATTTTCTCTGCCTCGTGATGACTGGGTGTTGTGCGATGTCCTTAGGTTAGTTAGGTTTAAGTAGTTCTTAGTTCTAGGGTACTGATGACCATAGATATTAAGTCCCATAGTGCTCAGAGCCATTTTTCTGACATACATCACTTCAGTATCCATAGCTATCGGCAGTAAATCCAATGAATTAAGATAGAAAGACGAACAGTACACTTCACTGCGCAGCCTAGTACATCAAAGTTCGCCGCGCGGGATTAGCCGAGCGGTCTCAGGCGCTGCAGTTATGAACTGCGCGGCTGATCCCGGCGGAGGTTCGAGTCCTCCCTCGGGCATGGGTGTGTGTGTTTGTCCTTAGGATAATTTGGGTTAAGTAGTGTGCAAGCTTAGGGACTGATGACCTTGGCAGTTAAGTCCATTAAGATTTCACACACACACACACACACACACACACACACACACACACACCAAAGTTCATAGATGGAAATCAACGATCGTCTGACTCTTCGCTAGCCCACACGAGTCAGTCTGACTGCTTAGCGTGATTTCACCGCTGTTTCAGATTTTCTAATGCAGTTACATTCACTGAAATGAAAAGAATCGAAATATTGGGAATGAAACCATTTAAATATAATGACACGGCTTGCTGTCAGCGAAATCCTTTCAGACTGGTTGAACATGCAATATAATGAAGTCATCGAATTTAATTCAGTTTATGTACCGGGTGATGCCGTAATGATGTTACAGACTTTCAGGGATGATGGAGAAGGAAGAATAAATGTATCTATCTTAGGTAAGGGATCCGGGTTCGGAATCGACCGAGTCAGAACTTAAAAGAAAAAATCATTCTGACACCGCGTACAGTGGAATACGTTTAACGGTACAGTAATTGCTAAGACTGTAGGGTAGGAAACTTTCACAGACGATAGTATAGACGAAAACAAGGAAAAAAACTATGGGCTCTAAACTGCATACCATAAGAAATATGTACACTTTTTTATTTTCCATATTTTGAAACACGTCTCTTCTACCGAACAAGTGCATTTTAGAGACCATATTTACTGAACATTTTTTCCTTCCTTCGGTCCATACTACCTCCTCCAAAAAAGTCAAAACCAAAGCGCTTGTAGTAGAAGAGATATGTGTTACAATATCGAAGACGAACAAGTGCTCATAACTCTTAAGGTATACAATTTAGAGCCCATATTCAATGGACATTTTCTTCTTGTTTTGATCCATATCACCACCTCTCAAAGTTGCCTAACCTACAGTCTTAGCAGCAACAGTACCGCGACATGTATTCCATTGTCAGAGGTGTTGAATCAATTTTCAGTTATAGCTTTAGACACTAGGGTCCCTTACCTCAAATTGACACATTTAGCTTTCTCTATTATCTTTGAAAGTTTGTAACATCATCACAGAACCAACCCGTTTATCTCTCTGAGATGGTGGCTGTCGTGAGCTGTTGCTGTTCCCAAAGGAAGAATCTTCGAGTGCTTGTCTGGATATCCGGCTAATTGTCTGGACAAATAGGAAGAAAATATAAGTGTCTTTCAGTGTTTGGGAAGGTGATGGATAATGGCTCGGATGACTTAATTTGTTAAGACCAAGTGATAAGCAAATCAGAATCTGGATCCGAACCTGCCAGACATTTTAGAATACATTTCCGGTGCACGGGATTTAACTGGTAACGTGTTATTTCCTCTGAAAGCACACTTTTGATTTTATTGAATAACTCAAATTACTTGTACACCTATATCAGTTGTGGAGAAACAAGCGCTACATCATTTGAGAGATACAGAGGCTAGGGAGGCTGCCGGGTCTTACCCAGTTCACTGCTACACTACTGGCCTTGCTACACCACGAAGATGACGTGCTACAGAAGCGAAATTTAACCAACAGGAAGAAGATGCTGTGATATGCAAATGATTAGCTTTTCAGAGCATTCACACAAGGTTAGCGCCGGTGGCGACACCAACAACGTGCTGACATGAGGAAAGTTTCCAACCGATTTCTCATACACAAAAAGCAGTTAACCGGCGTTTCCTGGTGAAACGCTGTTGTGATGCCTCGTGTAAGGAGGAGAAATGCGTACCATCACGTTTCCGACTTTGATAAAGGTCGGATTGTAGCCTATCGCGATTACGGTTTATCGTATCGCGACATTGCTCCTCGTGATGGTCGAGTTCCAATGACTGTTAGCAGACTATGGAATCGGTGGGTTCAGGAGGGTAATACGGAACGCCGTGCTGGATCCCAACGGCCTAGTATCACTGGCAGTCAAGATGACAGGCATCTTATCCGCACGGCTGTAACGGATCGTGCAGCCACGTCTCGATCCCTGAGTCAACAGATGGGGACGTTTGCAACACAACAACCATCTGCACGAACAGTTCGACGAAGTTTGCAACAGCATGGACTATCAGCTCGGAGACCATGGCTGCGGTTACCCTTGACGCTGCTTTACAGACAGGAGCGCCTGCGATGGTGTACTCAACGACGAAACTGGGTGCACGAATGGCAAAACGTCATTTTTTCGGATGAATCCAGGTTCTGTTTACATCATCATGATGGTCGCATCCGTGTTTGGCGACATCGCGGTGAACGCACATTGGAAGCGTGTATTCGTCATCGCCATACTGGCGTATCACCCGGCGTGATGGTATGGGGTGCCATTGGTTACACGTCTCGGTCACCTCTTGTTCGCAGTGACAGCACTTTAAACAGTGGACGTTACATTTCAGATGTGTTACGACCCGTGGCTCTACCCTTCATTCGATCCCTGCTAGACCCTACATTTCAGCAGGACAATGCACGACTGCATGTTGCGGTTCCTGTACGGGCCTTTCTGGATACAGGAAATGTTTGACAGCTGCCCTGTCCAGCACATTCTCCAGATCTCTCACCAATTGAAAACTTCTGGTCAATGGTGGCCGAGCAACTGGTTCGTCACAATACGCCAGTCACTACTCTTGATGAACTGTGGTATCGTGTTGAAGCTGCATGGGCAGCTGTACCTGTGCACGCCATCCAAGCTCTGTTTGACTCAATGCCCAGGCATATCAAGGCCGTTATTACGCCCAGAGGTAGTTGTTCTGGGTACTGATTTCTCAGTATCTATGCACCCAAATTGCGTGAAAATGTAATCACATGTCAGTTCTAGTATAATATATTTGTCCAATGAATACCCGTTTATCATCTGCATTTCTTCTTGGTGTAGCAGTTTTAATTGCCAGTAGTGTACTAGCGCCACGTTATCATAACGCACCTGTCCGTAGCATACAACTATTGCACCATAATCTGAGGATGAAATTATAAATTAAAGTAGCTTTTTTAAACTTTCTCAGCATACGCTTAACTATATTAATGTTTAAATTGTCAAATCTAAGAGTGATCAGATGAATATCTTTCCCTAATTACATGGTTATAAGGAAAAAAGTGGCGCTAAATAACAAAGCGAGAAAGCCAAACACTGGTCAGAATGTGCAAATGTATGTCAAAATCAGTTGTTACACGTTTCAGCCTGATCAGAACAGTGTTTTGGTGAAAATCGACATTTTACGAATAATTGAACGCGCTAAATACTTGACTCTGAAATGTGAAAATTCATATGACGCTTCAGTTTGATATAAAAACCTTAACTATGTGACCTCATTAAGCTACCTCTAATAGTTTTCAAGTAATTTGCTAGAAACTAAATTAGGAACAAAAATGTCCTTATTTCTAGTAGATTAAGTATCAGTTATATTAATGATTGGCAGTTTGACTACAGCGCTTGATTACAGCCACTAAATACTAGAGCTATAACAAGTTTCAAGACTTTGATGCAAATACTAATCAATACAAGATCTCTTAAAGATGAAATTCAGAGGTCATGTTGTACCGTCAGTTCCGTTCAAACATTTCTAGGCGACGAAGTTTAAATGCAGCCGAGCTGAAACTTCCTTTTTTTTTTTTTTTTTTTTTTTTTTGATTAAAGCCAACTTAACTCCATTCACATAAAAGTTACGAAGATTCTAAATTAATTCATGACAGTCTTATAAAATAATGTGTGTCCGACAAAGCGGCCACTTAGAGGCTGCTACTGTGGCATAGAGCGAATGACGGCAGGTGTTCCCCTTTTTTTTTTTTTTAATCTCATTTTGTTCGCTTTTGTTCGTTGAATCTGCTCGGGGTGGACGTCGTAAGACATCCGTTTAAGTTCGTTGTTGATCAGTAACTCAGTATTTTTATATTACAAAGTGCAGCTAACACGCTGACCCAACACGCTGAGCTACCCAGCCGGCTGTTCGGCCTTCCGCTGTGCCCATGTAGAAATACGTCCTTCACTTCACTTCGCACCCAACGATCAATCGGTCCGCATCAGTCAAACGCCGCCTTACACGCTGCCTCGGATAACGTCACAGCTACGCTGCTGTTAAACGCATGTTTTTGGCACAAATAGGAAGTAACTGTTTGTGTGCAGCCCGTAATGTTAACAAAACCGCGTGGCAGGTGGTGAGATTATTTTTCACTTTTGTGGCGAGCAATTAACTTTAGTTTTTAGAAGTCAAGGTGAAAGGCTGTTTAATTGGGACTTCAGACGTCACCTATCAAATGGTCATAGTGCTGTTTATGGTAGAGACATCATAATTATTATTACCAGGAATATTACTACGTTCCTGCGTGTGCACTTTTAACAAATACGTTAATCAGTCAGAACTCAAAACTTTCATTTATAATCAAGGTTCCTGTTCCCATTGAGTAAATAGGGAGTAGAAACATTTCTTTCAGTGCTCAAAAGCAGAATGTGGACTTGCAGACTGGAAACTACGCCCAGTATGTTTGTTCTCTATCGTTTTCTGGCTGACCGCAAAAATAGTTTTCACGCTCTCGTAACAGACGGCGCCGCCGCCCCACATAGTGTAAGCCGAATCCGTCGTAGCATCTATTTCACTGGTGGTGTTATTCCCGAAAGAGGACCCTCTGATTGTTTATTCGACAAGAGAAGAGGAAAAGAAAAGTCTCACTTAATATACGGATGGTCCTGGATGTATGGCCGGATGACCTAAATGGGTATTCTGGCTGTCCGCAAAATGCAGCAGATCATAGTTCGAGTTCTGAGATGGCACGAATTTTCATTTTTACACGGCATGTATTCGTTTTAGACTGCATCAGCGAAAAGATTTACATGTTCGTGATTGACATGACCAGACATCTGTTGACGAAGATTAGTACTATCCGTTCTACCAAATTCACGTTAGCCTTATGTGGGCAAAGTTCATAATGTAGACTGCTAGTTTGATTGTATTACACGTGTAATAGGCATCAGTCATTTTCATCCGTTGTCATGTTCATCCATTTCCAGTTTCTCTCAGTAACATTTGAATGCTCAAGCATCCTAACATTTAAATATAAGGTTATTTTGTAAATAACTGGATTTATATTACTTTACCAGACTAATGAACGAATTCTGGTTGTGTTAATCTAACGGCAGTATTGCTAAGTGCATTGAGCAAACTGAAAATACGAGAGGATTTCAAAAAGTTAAGTTATTCTATATTATGGCACACCAATTAACTTTTATTGGCTGCTGTACTACACTTAAAAGTGGCATAATCACATGACAATATTATTCAACGTTCACCAAGTCTCTCTAAACACGGGTCGGAACAATCTTCCAGCTTTTGTATTACTCTAGTATGGAAATCCACTTGCTGACCGTGCGGTTAAAGGCGCTGCAGTCTGGAACCGCAAGACCGCTACGGTCGCAGGTTCGAATCCTGCCTCGGGCATGGATGTTTGTTATGTCCTTAGGTTAGTTAGGTTTAACTAGTTCTAAGTTCTAGGGGACTAATGACCTCAGCAGTTGAGTCCCATAGTGCTCAGAGCCATTTGAACCATCCACTTCCTGATCACCAAAGCACTGGAGAATCGCTGTGTAAACGTACTCATCGTTGGATCCCAGGATGTTCTTGCATCCTTCAGAAATGAGGAAAATCGCATGGAGCAAGAGTTGGAATTCCCGACCATCATCACCAACATTTCTGCCAACTTGTCAACTTTTTGGCACCATTTCATCACGGCTGGACACCATATTGCATCTGGTCCATATATCGACAGAATTTCCTAATGAAACTATGTGCAATTCAGACGTTTTGCCCACAAGAATCGTAGCCTACTGTCCCACGTACTTCAACTTTGAAGCATGCTTCCAGTTGCCACACCATTTAAATTCCACATTGTGATGCAGCTGTTATCCATACCGCAGCATAGATGTGTCTGCACTAAACCCGGAACATGTACATTCTATGATAATGCACCACTCTTTTTGCGCAAGCGTCTTGGAGTGGGTCGACATATGTAACTTACTTTCAGAAGTTCCTACTGTGAACTTCTTGTCCTATTTCGATGAGAAATTATGTATATTTTACAAATGTTTTCATTAACAGAGTCTGGGAATGGGACTTGTTTAGTTGTGGCAGGAGCCGTTCCCAGACTAGTGGTATCAGCTGCGGACGTGAGGAATAAAATGTGATACCGTAAGCGCATGTCACAAGAAGGATGGAGATGTGATTATGGAAAAACTGTCTGCCGAAACTGAAAATACATCAGAGAACGCTCGTCCCCGCAGAGCGGAAACATAAAAGGTTGATATGACATTAGTGAACTGCAGGAGCATCCATGGTAAGGTTCAAGAACTAGTATCGCTTATTGAAGGTTTGTCGCCGATGGTAGCGGGGTATTTATTGAAGTAAATAATTTGTTAATATGTAACGAGGTTACCACCGATTCAGAATTTGAATGATTCTTGGTATGTTAAGTATGAAAGGTGGGTCAAAAATGGTAATCGGCTGCCTTTATAGACCATCTGCATCAGGAGGTATAGTGGTAGAGCGCGTCAAAGAGAACTTGCGGAATTTCGTGGATAAGTTTCCTGATAAAGCTGTTGTAATAAGGAAGTGACATCAACTTGCCAGGTAAATTACGTAATCTAAATGCAATCTTGAACGGAATTTTCACTCTGCAGCGGAATGTGCGCTGACATGAAACTTCCTGGACGATTAAAACTGTGTGCCAGACCGAGAATCGAACCCAGCACCTTTGCCTTTCACAGGCAAGTGCACTACCATCTGAGCTACCGAAATACGACTCACAAGACCCCCTCAGAGCTTCAACTCTGCCAGTACCTCGTCTCCTACCGGAAGTATTGAAGCTGTGAGGGCGGGTCGTTAGTCGTGCTAGGGTAGCTCAGCGTGTTCGGACCGAGGGTGAGCAGCCCTCTGTAATAAGAAAACTGAGTAAAGGAATCAACGGTGAACTTGAACGGATGTCTTGTGACTTCCGCCCAGACAAAACGTAACGAACAATACCGAACAAAATGCAGGAAAAAAGGTGGTAGAGCACATGCCTGCGAAAGGCAAAGGTCCCGAGTTCGAGTCTCGGTCAGAGATACAGTTTTAATTTGAAGAAAGAAAGAAAGAAATAAAGAAAGAAAAAAGCTTGAACATTTCTCTGTCAATATAATAAAATATGTATAATGAAGTATACATGAGTATTTCACATTCTGTCATTATAGA
This sequence comes from Schistocerca serialis cubense, assembly GCF_023864345.2. Classification (NCBI taxonomy): domain Eukaryota; kingdom Metazoa; phylum Arthropoda; class Insecta; order Orthoptera; family Acrididae; genus Schistocerca; species Schistocerca serialis. The sequence goes on from NC_064640.1 coordinate 168,938,803, forward strand.
AAAAGTGGCAATAAAAGAAATCACCACCAACTGTTTATCTGGACAACAACGTGCATATCGAGGTATGTAGTAGCGATTAGAAACGGAGCTAGCCGGAATCTATTGAGGGTTGCATGCTTTACAAACATAGGCGCCGCTGTTACATTGCAGTGCTTTATTCCGACTGTAGTTCCGCCAGTCTGAGAACGATGGCGCCGCGGTCGCTTCATACTCGTCGACTCGTCTCTCACTGACGTGCGTAGGAGGGCCACGCTAGTCGTGACTTAGTACGGAAGTTGACTACACGAGGTTGCTGTTCTAAAGTACCACTGACAATGCGAAATTACCGAATGTCGGGATCAGTTGATATTTAAGGAAGCCGTGTTTTGTGGGAATGTGGAAGATGTGAAGCGAACATTAAGTGATGCAGTATATCCAATTGCAGATGCGTTCCATTAGAGGAGCAGTGATGTCTGGAATATGTTCTATGATATAGTTCACGATTCAGACGAAAAACATTCAAATTTCGTCCAATGAAACAAAGTGCTTGTATTCTTCTTCAATCCACAATTCACCACGTCACAAGGCTTAGTCCTGAGTGACTTTTTTATACGATTTTTTTGAAGTGCACTAGTAGCATTCAGAAAAACCAGACGCTCGATCTACGTCTATTACAATACTGTTCCGAAATTTTAGACACACTTTCTTTGTGATTCGAGGTGAATCAACAACTAATGAATGAATTGCGTTTAACACTTTGACGCAACATCACGCTGTTAATTCAGCTGTGAGGCAGCAGGATTGCGTAAAGTTCTCCGTTCTTTTGTTAAAACTTGTCATTGGTATACATCCGGAAGAGCAGGTAAATTTATACTGCTTAGCAGTTTGTTCCAAATAGACATTTTTCGCCTCTACACATGAGTTCTGTATTTAGTGACCTGGCACAGACAACAAATCGTGAGAACGCTAGGACATGTGAACATAAGGGAACATTCACACTGCACAAATTAACAGAAATGAAACAGTACGCGCCGTTGGCGAAATTGAACAGTATAGCTCAGCTAATACGGCTAGAGGTGTCTGTATTTTAAATGAAATAATTCTATGAAATCATATAATATACTCAAAGGTGACGAAGGTGTGGCCAATGATTCACAACAAGAACTACCAGCTATGCATTTATGTATAAGTATCTTAACATACCGACAGAAAAGCATTCACACACACACACACACACACACACACACACACACACACCATGCACACTACGTTCCTATTAAGCATGCACAACAATAATGTTGAAAATGAAGAAACCAACACAACTATTTAAATTGCTGAGCAGGTAGTACAATACTGAGAACAATACTCATACCTATAAAATTTGTAGTGCTATCAAAATATTTGATGAAGCGAAAATATAGTCGCTTAAAATAAAGTTTAGGGCCAAATAGCATTAATGAATTTAAAAGACACTACCAAATGTCACTAATTCATATAAAAGCAACAGCTAATTCCCCCAGTCACTGTATCATTATTTCATCACAGATATAATTTTTGTCAACATTGATAATTAAAGCTCCGGAATCACTCAAAACAGTTTCGTTTTCAAATTCAACTGTTTAATAAATGTCAGGAATTGCGCTTTACGAAGTTTATGACACTAGATTCTGTTGCCGCACGTATGCTTTGCTGAACAGGCGTCTTAGTTTTAGTGGTGGACCAGCATTTTATTCTCTCTTATAGAGCCTCCAGTGTACTTTTTTCTGGCTAATACTACTAGCGTTAAGCGACTTCCTCGATGCTTTCAATATATTGCCTCTTTAATTTACAGCAACCACATTTTGATCTTGAAGAGCACAGCGTTACACCGAAATGCACAAGTAATGTTTTTGTCCTACCTATGGCAGCTCTCCCTCTAATGTTAACAAAAAGTTTGCAATAAATATGGTCTTTCATGCCATACATTCTACTATCTGCATATCATTTATACCTTTAACGAAAAAATTTAAAATGTGTCATTCAGAAGTACTAAAATAAATTACAATTTTACACAGACGATTCAAAAACTGAAGAATTTTCATTCGGCTTTAAGAGATGCCACTGCTTTTTACTTTTACAACACATTGGCAAATATACTGAGACGTCTCAATGTAAATTATATAATAAATTGAGAAAGAAGAGAAAGATAATTAATAATGTGTCACTGTCGCGTATGTACTGGGTCATTAGACGTTCCAAAGGACGCCTGCGTGCGGAGAACGAAGTCTGGAAATCTGGTTTCAGTTCTGTGAGCTCCATTGCCGCAGTGGCGTTCCATTTTTGGAAATAATTGCTTACAGTACGTAAACCTGTGATGGCGGATAACAGGGAAGGAGTAGTTACTGATCACTTGTGGCACCTAGAATTTGTTAATCGCTTTGTCATAAGTGCTGACATCAAAATAACTACTGTTTAACATGTTTGGTACTCAAATATTTTCGGATCTCCATTACAATGAAGTTGTCCTACTACAATTTTCAAACAGTTTACATGACTATGGTATAAGTGATGCGTAGCACGTTTCCACCCGACATCCACTTGCGAAAATATCCTTACTGAATTATTCGCGCGAGCGAGGAAGCGTTACAGCTCTAACTTCACGTTCTGGAGGGCTGTGGTTCCATTCCCGACCACAGATCCTAACTGATATTTATTGCGGTTCACCTAACCATTAACGACGAATCTTGGAATTGTCCCTTTGAAAAAGACGTTGACATTTACGTTCTCAGTAGCTGTACAATGCCATGTTGTGCTCCTTCTCTAATCTCGTCGTCTACTTTAATTTTTACTCTTTTCTTTTTTACTTTTTCTCAATTCACTAATGAACCCACAAGTCTCTGCTCTATCAGAATATATAGTAAAACGCAATTTTTATATGACCACTAATAATTAATTTCTCTAAGCTATTAGTCGTCGATATTTGGACGGTTATTTTCCAACTTTGACAACTGAAATAGGCTCAATAACGATTTTTTTTAAATCTTAACAGTAGTTAAGTAGCAGTAGCTTTAGTTTATTTTGCCATATATGCACATGGAACAGTTTCTTCTCGTACACCAAGTCCGAAGGAAGTACTGTAACTAGGCATTCTGTTGGGAATTGTCCATCGCTTTGTTTCAAAACAGCATTAGATGACGGGCACCATTCTCTTGTGAGATGGCTCCTATTACAAGGCATATGGCGCGAAATTGACCTACTAGAGGTTTCTGAACTTTAAACGTCAGTGCAGTGTGGCCAACAGTATCTTTAGCACAGCATACACCGTCATTAAAAGTCATTTAGAGTTTACTGGAGCGAAATGAGAAAAGTGATATCGATTTCCAAAGTTGCAATAGAATACGCGTCCCGCACGGCTAAAATATTCCGATTTTACCATGTGAAATAAATAGATTCAGTCTGACTTCTATGCAGATTCATAATTAATTCTTTCGCAATACCTCAACAGAAAACGCCCAACGCGATGTAGCGCAGTGGTTAGCACACTGGACTCGCAATCGGGAGGACGGCGGTTCAAACCCGCACGCGGCCATCCAGATTCAGGCTTTCCAAGATTTACCTAAACAGCTTGTGGCAAATGCCGGGATGGTTCATTTGAAAGGGCACGGCCGATTTCCTTCCTCATCCTCCCATAATCCGAGCTTGTGCGGAACCTGTAATGAACTTGATTCCGACAGGACGTTAAACACTAATGTCTTTTCTCCTCTCCTCAACAGAAAGCGCGAAGTGGCAAAATGAAATTCTGCTTGTTGTGTCTGGTTGCACTGAACCTACTACGTCTATATCCATTGCCGGAAATTTGACGGCAATGAACTCATTTCCGTGTTAGTAAAACGAAAGGGAAATATCGTTCGGCATGTACCTTAATCACATTAACCTAAGGAAAATATTTAAGGAAATAGCATTGATGACTGATAGGACCAATAAAATTTTTCAGCCCCTGATCTTGTGTGCTTTTCTAATACGAAGGGAATTCAGAAAAGTGAGTTAAAATTTATGAGAGGCCAATTACTGAACGCTGCACTACACTTCCAAGTGACACAGGTACATGACACTACTTTTCAAAATGGTAAATTTGGAGTAGTAATTAAAATTCAGGAGAAAGAAATAACAATGTTGAGGTTTGGCGATGACATCATATTTCTGTCAGAGACAACAAAGGACTTGGAAGAGGAGCTGAACGGAATGGACAGCGTTTTGAAAAAAGGATTTAAGATGAAAGATAATGGAATGTAGTCGAATTAAATCAGGTGATGCTAAGGGAATCAGATTAGGAAATGAGACACTTAAAGTAGCAGATCAGCTTTGCTATTTGTACATCAAAATAACTGATGATAGCCGAAGTAGAGAGGATGGCAAGAAAAGCATTTCTGAAGAAGAGGAGTCAGTTGACATCGAAGATAGATTTAAGTGTTAGGAAGTCTTTTTTGAAGGTATTTGTCTAGACTGTAGCCATGTATCGAAGTGAAACATGGACAATTAACAGTTTAAATAAAAAGAGAATAGAAGCTTTCGAAATGTGGTGCTACAGAAGAATGCTGAATATTAGATGGGTCGATCACGTAACTAATGAGGAAGCACTGAACACAGTTGGGGAGACAAGAGATTTGCGGCACAACTTGACAAAAAGAACTGAACAGTTGATAAGACACATTCTGAGACATAAACGGACCACCTATTTAGTATTTGAGGTAAATGAGAGGGGTAAAAATCGTGGAGGCAGACCAAGAGGTGAATACACTAAGTAGATTCAGAAAGGTGTAGGTTGCAGCAGTTGTTCGGAGATGAAGCGGCTTGCACCGGCTAGATTAGCATGAAGAGCTGCATCAAACCAGTTTTCGAACTGTAGACAACGACAACAACAACAACCCAGTCTTTGAAAGCAATGGTCGAAATGTTCTATCACTCGTTAAGGTACTCGATACGAAAAATCCCCTGCTTGGCCACAGAACCATTGGATGACTGCTGTGTGGACCTGCTGCTGTGAATTAGTTCCTCTATTGCCTGGACCTTGTCGCCTATGATCGATGTCGATGGGCTTAAAAAAAATGGCTGTGAGCACTATGGGACTTAACATCGATGGTCATCAGTCCCTAGAGCTTAGAACTACTTAAACCTAACTAACCTAAGGACAGCACACAACACCCAGTGATGGGCTTCCTTCCCTATCAGCGTCACCCACGTCTGTGCCGTGTTGATCAAATTGTTTGCACAGTTTCACAACGGCTAGATGTGATATTGCATTTGGTCCACATACAGCCAGAATTTCATAGTTATGTGCAATTTAGAAATTTGGGCTGCAAGAGTCGTACAGACTCGCATGTTTCAACTTTGGAGTACGTTTCCACTTGCCACACCACTTCACTCTCACACTGTGATGCACCTTTTATCTGTGCAAAACTGTGGCTACAGGAAACCCGAACGATGTGCTGCCTTCTGACCTTGTGTCACTCTTGTTGCTCAATGGTTTTAGCGTAGGACGACGTGCTTAAATTTTTCCTGAATTACCTTCGTACAGAGTGATTCCGTGTCGATATTATAAATTTTCTGGGAAGATGGGTAAGGGTAAATGTATCAATTTGAGGTAAGGGAGCCTGGTCCGGAAACAACGAAGTCGAAAATTATAAGCCAAAACCTCTGACAATGGAGTACATCTACTGGTACTGTCGTCGCTAAGATTGTAAGGAAGTGTGGACCAAAACAAAGAAAACTTGTCTATTAAACATGTGGTCTAAAACGCGTACCTTAAGAGCTATGAACACTTGTTCATCTTCGCTAGTGTGAAACACCTCTTCTACCAAACATGTGCCCATAGCTCTTAAGATATGCATTTTAGAGCCCTGTTTACTGGACATTTTTTCACTGTTTTTGTCCCCGCTGTAACCTCTGAAGTTGTTTACTCAACAATAGTACCTCTACATGTATTCTACTGCCAGAGGTATCAGAAGGATTTTCGCTTATAACTTTCGAATCGGTCGTTTGCGGACCAGGATCTCTTACCTCACATTGACTCATTTAACTTTCTCCATCATCTCTGAAAGTTTGTAACATCATCACGGAATCATCCCGTTTATTGACTGTAACAGCAGGACGAGGTCATTCCCCGGAGCACAAGCACGGATTAGGGAAGAATGGGGAAGGAAACCAGCCATGCCCTTTCAAAGGAACCATCCCGGCATTTTCCTGGAACGATTCAGGGAAATCACGGGAAACCTAAATCAGGATGGCAGGAGACGGGTTTGAACCGTCATCCTCCCGAATGCGAGTCCAGTGTGCTAACCATTACGCCATCTCGCTCGGTGATTGTAACAGTCTACATCGGTTTGTGGTCTGTTGTGTAGAGCACCAATAAATTATTATAATGCATATGACGAGTTTTCAGAAAGTTTTAAAAACACCAAAAAGGAATTTCGGATTAACTAAGCATAATTATTAATCACGTCATTCTACTTCTGTTTGAAACCTATCGAACCTTTCTAGAATCGTCAGCAAAGTACAGTTAACGAGACTTCGCCTCCAGATTTTCGCGTGCGGTAAGTCCTTTTTCCTTGCAATCCTGAGTAAGTCCCGTATAATACAGGGTGATTCAAAAAGAATACCACAACTTTAAAAATGTGTATTTAATGAAAGAAACATAATATAACCTTCTGTTGTACATCATTACAAAGAGTATTTAAAAAGGTTTTTTTTTCACTCAAAAACAAGTTCAGAGATGTTCAATATGGCCCCCTCCAGACACTCGAGCAATATCAACCCGATACTCCAACTCGTTCCACACTCTCTGTAGCATATCAGGCGTAACAGTTTGGATAGTTGCTGTTATTTCTCGTTTCAAATCATCAATGGTGGCTGGGAGAGGTGGCCGAAACACCATATCCTTAACATACCCCCATAAGAAAAAATCGCAGGGGGTAAGATCAGGGCTTCTTGGAGGCCAGTGATGAAGTGCTCTGTCACGGGCTGCCTGGCGGCCGATCCATCGCCTCGGATAGTTGACGTTGAGGTAGTTACGGACAGATAAGTGCCAATGTGGTGGCGCTCCATCCTGCTGAAATATGAATTGTTGTGCTTCTGCTTCGAGCTGGGGGAACAGCCAATTCTCTAACATCTCCAGATACTGTAGTCCAGTTACAGTAGCACCTTCGAAGAAAAAGGGACCAAAAACTTTATTGGCTGAAATGGCACAGAAAACGTTCACCTTAGGCGAGTCACGTTCATACTGAGTTGTTTCCCGCGGATTCTCAGTGCCCATATACAGACATTGCTTCATCACTAAACACAGCTTTCTGTTGAGCGGTCGCCATCTTAGCATCAACTGACGCTGACGCCTAGTCAACAGCGCCTCAAGCGAACAAATGTACAACTAAATGAAACCTTATAGCTCCCTTAATTCGCCGACAGATAGTGCTTAGCTCTGCCTTTTGTCGTTGCAGAGTTTTAAATTCCTAAAGTTGTAGTATTCTTTTTGAATCACCCTGTATAACTACTAAACGGAGCCATATCACTGCATCAGTAGTTATCTCATCAGACATTTCGAACTGCCGTGAATCGTATTCATTAACAATACGTTGTTATAAGGCCATTGTGATGTTTTGACAACACTGCTGTGTGCACGTGCGGGGTTTGTTATGCAATCGTCAGTTATGGAACAACATATGAGGAAAAAATCTGTTTCTCGACACAGGGATACAGCAAAACCAGAACGAACTTTCAAATAAAGAATCTGTGCCGAAACTGGATGAAGCAGAGGAGTCGGTTTGTCACAGTTCAATGGTCTGTGACTGTAGGAGAAAGTAGTGTGAACTACATTTTTTAGAATGGTTAGTAAAATATTGGAACCTGGTGTTTAATTATTAGATGTAACATAATGAACATAGTTTCTTCGTGCCAGTCTCTTTTCAATTCGTGTTCGTCTGCCTCGGAGGGACAAAGACACGAGCTCTTTTGTAACAGGGTAGGGCAGAGAGCCGCCAAGGCTAAGCTAGGGGACACGGTGGTCGCAGAGCGCAGTCTCAGGAACGGCTGACAATAGCAGCGTGACGGCGATACACGCAGTCAGAAAACAGCCACCGTTCACGGAACACCGCTATGGGAACAAACGCGGACGGAAGAGCGCCGTGGGAAGCTCAGCGCTCACAATTTCCGACCATAGCAGATTTACCTTGAAATGGCGCGTGAACATGGGAAGCGGCCGACTGTACTAGCTGCTGCCTCTTGCGCAAACCTGTCAACATTTTACCTTCTTATCCAAAGTCTTTTATTTCCAGTCACGTCAGTCGCCTGGCAACATTTCTCGCACTCAGTCAATATCAGAAAAGGAAATACATTGTAGCCGGCCGGAGTGGCCGTGCGGTTATAGGCGCTACAGTCTGGTACCGAGCGACCGCTACGGTCGCAGGTTCGAATCCTGCCTCGGGCATGGATGTGTGTGATGTCCTTAGGTTAGTTAGGTTTAATTAGTTCTAAGTTCTAGGCGACTGATGACCTCAGAAGTTAAGTCGCATAGTGCTCAGAGCCATTTGTAATACATTGTAATTATGAATCTCCAGTGTTATAGGCTTTCTATTATGTTGTGTCTAGACAAGACAGCCTAGACACAATGAGAGGAAGCCGAAAGGCACGCGCTAAGCTAAAGCAGGATGGCGTGAGGTCTGAAACAGGATACGTAATGAATGCTATAAAGTACGTAGCTGCTGGAATACTTAACTTTAATCCATCCTTGTGGTACATCTGCAGATTGTGGCGATACAAGTGAGACTCTTTAGATACATGCAATGTTACTAATGGCGCCTTGCTAGGTCGTAGCCATTGACTTAGCTTAAGACTATTCTAACTATCTGCTCTGCAAATGAGCGAGGCTTCGTCAGTGTGCATCGCTAGCTACGTCGTCCGTACAACTGGGGCGAGTGCTAGTGCGTTTCTCTAGACCTGCTGTGTGGTGGCGCTCGGTCTGCTATCACTGAAAGTGGCGACACGCGGGTCCGACATGTACAGGGTGTTTCAAAAATGACCGGTATATTTGAAACGGCAATAAAAACTAAACGAGCAGCGATAGAAATACACCGTTTGTTGCAATATGCTTGGGACAACAGTACATTTTCAGGCAGACAAACTTTCGAAATTACAGTAGTTACAATTTTCAACAACAGATGGCGCTGCGGTCTGGGAAACTCTATAGTACGATATTTTCCACATATCCACCATGCGTAGCAATAATATGGCGTAGTCTCTGAATGAAATTACCCGAAACCTTTGACAACGTGTCTGGCGGAATGGCTTCACATGCAGATGAGATGTACTGCTGCAGCTGTTCAATTGTTTCTGGATTCTGGCGGTACACCTGGTCTTTCAAGTGTCCCCACAGAAAGAAGTCACAGGGGTTCATGTCTGGCGAATAGGGAGGCCAATCCACGCCGCCTCCTGTATGTTTCGGATAGCCCAAAGCAATCACACGATCATCGAAATATTCATTCAGGAAATTAAAGACGTCGGCCGTGCAATGTGGCCGGGCACCATCTTGCATAAACCACAAGGTGTTCGCAGTGTCGTCTAAGGCAGTTTGTACCGCCACAAATTCACGAAGAATGTCCAGATAGCGTGATGCAGTAATCGTTTCGGATCTGAAAAATGGGCCAATGATTCCTTTGGAAGAAATGGCGGCCCAGACCAGTACTTTTTGAGGATGCAGGGACGATAGGACTGCAACATGGGGCTTTTCGGTTCCCCATATGCGCCAGTTCTGTTTATTGACGAAGCCGTCCAGGTAAAAATAAGCTTCGTCAGTAAACCAAATGCTGCCCACATGCATATCGCCGTCATCAATCCTGTGCACTATATCGATGTCTCTCGTGCAGCAATGGTAGCGGCGCTGAGGGGTTGCCGCGTTTGAATTTTGTATGGATAGAGGTGTAAACTCTGGCGCATGAGACGATACGTGGACGTTGGCGTCATTTGGACCGCAGCTGCAACACGGCGAACGGAAACCCGAGGCCGCTGTTGGATCACCTGCTGCACTAGCTGCGCGTTGCCCTCTGTGGTTGCCGTACGCGGTCGCCCTACATTTCCAGCACGTTCATCCGTCACGTTCCCAGTCCGTTGAAATTTTTCAAACAGATCCTTTATTGTATCGCTTTTCGGTCCTTTGGTTACATTAAACCTCCGTTGAAAACTTCGTCTTGTTGCAACAACACTGTGTTCTAGGCGGTGGAATTCCAACACCAGAAAAATCCTCTCTTCTAAGGAATAAACCATGTTGTCTACAGCACACTTGCACGTTGTGAACAGCACACGCTTACAGCAGAAAGACGACGTACAGAATGGCGCACCCACAGACTGCGTTGTCTTCTACATCTTTCACATCACTTGCAGCGCCATCTGTTGTTGAAAATTGTAACTACTGTAATTTCGAAAGTTTGTCTGCCTGAAAATGTATTGTTGTCTCAAGCATATTGCAACAAACTGTGTATTTCTATCGCTGCTCGTTTATTTTTTATTGCCGTTTCAAATATACTGGTCATTTTTGAAACACCCTGTACTAATGGACCGCGGCCGATTTAAAGCTACCACCTAGCAAGTGTGGTGTCTGGCGGTGACACCACATATTACATGACTGGGTACAGACACAAATTCTTCTTATTAATGGTGGCTTTTTCATTTATTTTGCTACAATTGCCACTCAAGGATCTGTTCATTTTCAGCTGACCCAATACACACAGGTGAATCAACAGCTTGCACATATTCGGAAATTGATTGAGCAGTAAAAGCTGCTTTTTCGCACTCAATCACTTGCACACCAAGCCAAATCTGACGATTGCATAACACATCCTGCACGTGCGCACAATAGTGTTGTAAAAACTTCACTATGGCCTTATAAGAACGTATTGTTCATGAATACGATTCACGGCAGTTCGAAATGTCTGAAAAAAAACTACTGACGCAGTGATATGGCTCCGATTAGTCACTATATTACACGGGAAAACAGACATCCCTTAATAATTTTGTACAGGCTTTGTGCTCCGTTTATGAGAAATTATTAAAAACAAATTCTTCTTACATATTTTTTGTTGAATGCGTCCTCATGTTTTACAAATTGTAGAAGTGACATCATGAAACAGCTTAATTTGCTTTTCATTTTCTTCTTTATTCTGCGACATTTTTCGGTCAAAGAACATTATCCAGCATTTATTTTATGGACGTCATGAATACAGGAAAATTTAGGGTTAAAAAGATGTTTGAAATTTGTAATAAAAATACAAACAATATTTACATGTTTTTGTTAAAATCTAGAGAGAATTTTTTTCTCATTATGTTAAAGGACCAATTTTCACTTTGAATGAATAACTCTAGCTGACAAACAAAAAGTATATTGAAAATTTTTGTGAGAGCTTGGTACAAGAGTAATTCTAGTCATGAGGGCAATTTGATTGGAACTAATTCTATGGCATTTGCTTATTAGCGACGTTTTGCACTCACGATTCCTTGCGATTTCCTTCTTCTCCTTCTGCTTTCTGCAAGTCTTAGGCATTTGCCTCCTACGCCTTCTTGGCTGTAATTAGTGAGCCTCCCAAATTTTCCTCCTTCTCTTTCGAGATTTTCTGCCCACTGGGTAATAATTCAACATTAATTTTGGGTTACCGTAGTCTTACAGTCTTTTAACGTGGTCCTTCCAATAGTTCCTCTTTCTTCTTTATTCTGCGACCTTTTTCGGTCAAAGAACACTATCCAGCACTGTCCTTAATCTTTTCATTTAAGGTTTTCACTCCCTGTTCTTCTCTGAACCTGTAAGGTGATGTGTACGCAGCTATCCTTCTTAGAAACGGAATCTCCGATACTTGCATTCATTTTTTTTCGTTACAGTCCACCGCTCACTTTCATATGTCACGGTTGGTACCGAAAAGATTTTCAGAACACAGAGTTTTCTTTCTTAGCATAGTTCTGAGGGTTCTATAGGTTGTTCCATTAAAGTAATGAGGTAGTATTTCCTAATAAGGTGAACGAATTTCTCGTTCTATATAATTATTTATTATTATTTTTCTGGAAATTGGATCCTGGATCCTGAAAGCCATAAAATTTGTTTTCTTTGATGATACTAATGGATTATGTAACTAAGCTGTTTGGAGTGTATTCTCGCTGTCAGGAGTCCCCACTTAATCATCAACAGAATACTTAAATACAACCATTCATTTCGTTGAAGTAATAAGCATAAAAACTTAATTTATCTACCCATGGCCTCAGAATGTCGTTAATACATTAAAAAGAATCAGAGAGAACGTACATTTTTATTTTATCCCAAAATTTGTCCTGCTCTTAAATTTTCCATTTCATGTAATGGCGGTTTCTAATCCTTGGTACATGTTTCTTAATACCTTTGTTATGTACAGAGTAATTTTTCTTGGTTTTATTATCTCCCATAGCTTTTTCTCTATTTGCCTTATCAAAAACATTTACATTATTTATCAACATTAGATGTATCTCTCGGCTGAACTCTCTGTGTTTCTCAATGATTTGTCTAATAGTGAACGTATTGTTTGTGCACGATCCACTTTTCCTAGGACCCGTTTGCTCTTCAAACATAATGTTTTCAACACATACTGCTAGATTCTGCGTTACTACTTTAGAATATATTTTACACTCTGTGCTTAGCAAACAGGCACCCAGAAAGTTTTCGCAATTATTTCTGTCTCCTGTCTTGTAAATAGGTATTATTGTTGCTAATTTCCATTTCTCTGGAATTTTCTCAGTCCCAAAATCTGATAATATAGTTTTTAAATTTTGATTTCAATGTGGGAGATGCACATCTAGAATATTTAATCAGCTCTGTGTTAATTCCATCATTGCCTGCATCTTCGAATCCCTTGATTTCTGTTCTGTCTACTATTGTCTCTTCCTCTTCTTCCTGCGCATCATTTCCGTCCAGAGTTTTATTTACATCGCCTCCTTTCGTCCAAAGTTTGTAATAGCATGCTAACCCTTGTGTCTTACTTATCACTTCTATTCTTGCACGCGTCTCGTGGTCGTGCGGTAGCGTTCTCGTTTCCCACGCCCGGGTTCCCGGGTTCGATTCCCGGCGGGGTCAGGGATTTTCTCTGCCTCGTGATAGCTGGGTGTTGTGTGCTGTCCTTAGGTTAGTTAGGTTTAAGTAGTTCTAAGTTCTAGGGGACTTATGACCACAACAGTTGAGTCCCATAGTGCTCAGAGCCATTTGAACCAACTTCTATTCTTATATCATCTTTTCTATTTTTACTCAAGTTCTTCATCATTTTGTAAGAAAATTCCTGTCTACCATGGATATCGTTTGCCACTTCTGAAATGAATCCATCCCAGCATTCTTGATTAATTTTAAGACATATTTCTTAAGCTTCTTAAGATATTGTTTTATATTAGCCTCTATTTTCAGCTGTGCTGCTCAGTAAACATTTTGAATACACCACTTTTTCATTCTTCATCCATCTGTCTATATCATTGTTCCAGTGTTCAGTTGTTCTTCCTTTGACTTCGATATCTTAGAGCCTCCGCAGCTGCCGGCCCTATTACAGCTTTAACATTTTTCTGTTCATTTTCTACGTCTACGATATCTTCTGTTTCATCGCATAATTTATTCGAAAGCTCTTTATGGAATTTTCTTTTAGCAAATATGTTATCCATTTCTTAATGTCATGGTTTTTAGAAGCCTTGTTCTTCGTGCATTGTGCTTTAACCTGTATTACTACCATTAAAAAACAATCTGTATTCAGTTTAGATCCCCTGTATACTCTCATACACCAAAGAGCGAAAAAAACTGCTACACTTGCCTAAGAGAGGCCGACTGTTGGATCCCGCGTCCGGCCATCCTGATTTAGGTTTTCCGTGATTTCCCTAAATCGCCCCAGGCAAATGCCGGGATGGCTCCTTTGAAAGGGCACGGCCGACTTCCTTTCCCATCCTTCCCTAATCTGCTGAGACCGATGACCTCGCTGTTTGGTCTCTTCCCCTCAAACAACCAAATGAACTTGCCTAATAGCGTGTCGGACCCCCTCGATCACGCTGAAGTGCCGTAGCACGACGTGCCATGGACTCGACTGATATCTCACGTAGTGCTCGAGGCAACTGAAACCATGATTCCTGCAGGGCTGTACATAAATCCATAAGAGTACGAGGGTATGGAGATCACTTCTGAACAGCAAGGCATCCCAGATATGCTCAATAATGTTCGAGTCTGGAGAGGTTGGTTGGGCAGCGAAAGTGTTTACACTAAGAAGAGTACTTCTCGGGCCACTCTGCAGCAATTCTGGACGTGTGGAATGTTCGCATTGTCCTGCGACAAGCCTGTCGGAATACACAATGGACACGAATGGATGCAAGTGATCAGACAGTTTACTTACGTGCATGTCACCTGTCAGAGTCGTATCTAGACGTGTCAGGGGACCCATATCACTCCAATTGCCCACTCCCACACCCAGAGCCTCCACCAGATTGAATAATCCCCTGCTGACACGCAGTCTCCATGGATTCATGAGGTTGTCTCCATAGCCGTACACGCACATCCGCTCCATACAATTTGAAACGAGACTCGTCCGACCAGGCAACATGTTTCCAGTTATCAACAGTCCAATGTGTGTTGACGGGCCCGGGTGAGGCGTAAAGCTTTGTGTCGTGAGCCGGCCGCGGTGGCCGTGCGGTTCTAGGCGCTCCAGTCCGGAGCTGCGCTGCTGCTACGGTCGCAGGTTCGAATCCTGCCTCGGGCATGGATGTGTGTGATGTCCTTAGGTTAGTTAGGTTTAAGTAGTTCTAAGTTCTAGGGGACTGATGACCACAGCAGTTGAGTCCCACAGTGCTCAGAGCCGTTTGAACCATTTGTGTCGTGCAGTCATCAAGGGTACACGAGTGGGCCTTTGGTAGCGAAAGCCCATATCCTTGAAGTTTCGTTCAACGGTTCGCACGATGACACTTGTTGATGGCCCAGCACTGAAATCTGCAGCAATTTACGGAAGGTTCAAAAATGGTTCAAATGGCTCTCAGCACTATGCGACTTAACTTCTGAGGTCATCAGTCGCCTAGGACTTAGAACTAATTAAACCTAACTAACCTAAAGACATCACACACATCCATGCCCGAGGCAGGATTCGAACCCGCGACCGGAGCTCGGCTCCAGACTGTAGCGCCTAGAACCGCACGGCCACTCCGGCCGGCTAATTTACGGAAGGGTTGCGCTTCTGTCACGGTGAACGATTCTCGTCACTCATCGTCGGTCTCGTTCTTGCAGGATCATTTTTCGGCCGCAGTGATGTCGGAGCTTTGATGTTCTACCAGATTCCTGATTGTCACGTGCCTCTTGTGAAATGTTCGCACGGGAAAATCCCTACTTCATCGCTACCTCGGAAACGCTGTGTCCCATAGCTCTTGCGCCGACTATAACACCACGTTGTAACTTGCTTAAATTTCGATAACCTGTCATTGTAGCAGCAGTCAACGTTCTAACAACTGTTGTAGACACTTGTTGTGTTATATAGGCGTTGCCGACCGCAGCTACGTATTCTACCTGTTTGCATGTCTCTGTATTTGAAAACGCATACCTACATCAGTTTCTTCGGCGCTTCATTGTATTTGTAAATGTTTTAGCAGTTTCACTTTGTGTATTTCTTGAATAGTTAAACGTAATTGACACTTCATGAGTCTACTTTCGATTCGCTGTTCATTATTTATATGTATTAATTTTTTGACATGTCGGTTTTATGTATACAGGGAGAATCAGAACTTGCACCGCAAATATTGCCGAAATGGAAAGTGCTATTTATCTATTTATGGTCGCTTTTGACAGAATTGATTGGTAGCCAGGGGCTCCTATTTTTTGTCAGTAAACAGATTGTAATAAGACTTAGGAAGTGCATTCTTTTTGCAGAAATAGACTTTTTAACCGGTACATTGCCTATTGACATTAACAAACTAAAAATAGGGTAAATTAGTGTACAGGTGGTGCTTGTTGCAGGATTCTAGTGAGAGTTATTTACGAGGTGTCATATTTTGAAAAGTGTGGACACCGACAGTTATCTGTGTCATACAAAGTCCTTAGTTGCTAGGTACGATGTTGTTATGTGTGCTTACAGTGTGCTTGTGTGTCCCTTCAGTGCATTGCGACTTGCTAGTCAGTTAGTGTGTGACAGTCCGAGCAGTTCGTCGTGTGTACGATGAAATTTACCAGTACAGAAAAAGTTGACATACTCATGGTGTATGGAGAGTGTAGGAACAATGAAGTTCGTTCCTGTACGGTGCATACGACAAGATATCCCAATAAATGTCAACCGTATCGGCAATTGTTTATCATCTACTTCAACTAGTTATGTGGAAGTGATCGTGTGGCACCTAGAAATCATAAAAGAAGGAAAAAAGTGAAGACCGAAGAAGGGGAAATGAATGTTCTTTCTGCTGTTGCAGTTGATCCGCACGCTCGCGCAATCGCACGAGTAAGTGTTATGAGTCAGGCAAGTGTCCTACGCATTTTCCATCGACATACGTCTCATCCCTATCACATCTCTCTCCATCAAGAGCCGCATGGAAAAGATTACGAAAATCGTGTGATCTTCTGTGCAAGGGCATTAAAACAGGATACTCCAGATGTATCACTATCTTGTTTAGAGATGAAGCCACATTTACTAGTCATGGCCAGGTGCTGAACATGCGCTATTGGTCGACTGACAATCCCCGTGGGATTCGTCAGGTGGAACGTCAGCGTCCGTGGAGTGTAAACGTGTGGTGTGGGACAGCGAAACATCAGCTCATAGGACCGTTTTTCATAGATGGAACGCTGAACACGCATAAGTATCGCAGCCTCCTAAATGACCATCTTCCACGGATGCTAGAAGTCGTTCAGATCTGGAGGAACCTGTGGTACCAACATGATGGCTGTTCAACCCATAGCATGTCTTCACGCATTGTTTCTAACTCGTTGGATTGGACGCAGGGGACATGTACCTTGGCTCGCCGCATCGTGGATTTGACGCCCTTAGACTTTTTTTCTGTTGGAAAAGCTGAAAGACGCTGTCTACAAGAATATACGAACTACACTCGATGCTATGCAACAACGTACTACTACAGCACGCTCGGACGTCGCTGAAATGCTAGGACGTGTGCAGCTGTCTTTCCGTACCAGATTGGAAGCGTGTGTTGCTGTCGGTGGTCATTTTGAACACAACTTGTGATGCTCAATTGTCTCGTTACTGACCATAATCTACATTACTAATGTATGCACATGCACTGTTCTTTAGTGTGTGCTACCACAGGTATTTTACAAGTGTCGGTGTGGGAAGTTTTCAAAAGCCGATATCTCGTAAGAGACTCACACTAGAATCCTGTAACTAACACCACTGACGTTCTAATTTACACTACTTTTAGTTTGCTAATGCCAATAGGCATTGTTCCATTTACAAAAGTGTATGTTTACTAAGGAATACACTTCCAAAGTATTATTATAGTCTGTTTAGTGACTAAAAATACGGGCCCATCTATTCTGTGAAAACCGCACACCAACAGCATCTTGAATTTTCTCAATATTTGCGGTGCAAGTTTCATGTCATTCGCCCTGTATATGTAATCATTTAATGATATTGT
This sequence comes from Schistocerca serialis cubense, assembly GCF_023864345.2. Classification (NCBI taxonomy): domain Eukaryota; kingdom Metazoa; phylum Arthropoda; class Insecta; order Orthoptera; family Acrididae; genus Schistocerca; species Schistocerca serialis. The sequence continues at coordinate 168,956,401 of NC_064640.1, forward strand.
ACAGGTTTTGAACCCCAGTTCTAAGAAATTGTTAGAGTTCTAAGAAGTTATTAAAAACCAATTCTTATTCCTTTCGTTAACTTACAACATTATGTTTATACTGGTAGTGGATACGTGGAAATATATTTTGGAAAGATCGGCAAGAAGAGCTTGTGGTCTGCATAAACAGGTGGAACGTAGTCCTACAATTCTTCACCACAAACAAGCCTTCGTTTAGAGCATGACAAAGTAAAGACCAATTACATTCTTCATTCTTAGAAATTTTGTCTTCAGGGGATTGATACAAGTTTTTATCAAGAAAAATTCAAGTTCTTGTAGTTATGTATAGAACTGTAAGTCACAAATCATTTCTCTGATTACTACAACAGATTTACACTAGCGGTGCAAGACGACACTGTGTTTAAGATATTGGACTCGTATTCAGAAGTTCTGGAGATCAAATTGTCGTCCAGCCATCCTGATTTAGATATCTTGAGGTTCCTTCAAAAGGTTGTGATCGTTTTCCCTCCAAGCCGTGTCTAAGTGAGTCTGATTCCGCACTCTTAATGGCGTGTCATCGACGAGACGTTAAGTACTAACCTTTACTCTGATGCCCGTCATCTTTCTGTAGTGTCAGAAAGGCGCAAAAACGTAAATGGAAGCAGTCTATTATACTTTCCACAAGACTAGAATGTGGATAAAGTGTTTAAGATGGTGGAAAACTACATTAAAGGGTTCCAGCTGTCAATATTCTTCTTCATTCACGTGTCCTTAGGCACGATGACATTATTAAATGAAACCATTTTTCCTGCCGGGATGGTTTTATTCAACAAAAAAATCGTACTTAACGACCAGCCAAGTTCAACTTGTTGTCATTTTATGTGTACGAAAAGGCCAACAATTCATAAACATGATGCAATAAACTTCTTCTTTTTCTTCTTCTTCCTTTTCTTCTTCTTTTATCTATCAATCTATCTACCTTCTTTACGTATATAAGTCCCCTTCTGCAGTTTCTGTCTATTGTTTGGAACAGTCTCGGGAACTTCTGTAGTAGGGATTTTGATACGGTTTTCACGAACAGATAGACTGATACACGAGGAAAATCTGTGTGTCTAATTTATAAGTATTTCATGCGAATTGGCTGATCTACTATGAATTACAGTCCCCCGACGCTGGTAAACGATATAATTCGCATTTGGTGGTGAGCAGCCGAATCGTTGAAATCATCCATACAGGCGTAAGGCCTCCGACTGCAGCGCAAAGCCGACCTGAGTTACTGCTATCGGGAGCCCGGTGCAAGCAGCTGCCGACTTAATAAAAGAGCCGTGATGCAGGGCTTCATCAGACATTAAGCCGATGAGAACAGTTTTTTTGGCTGTTGTATCAATGTTTCAGGGGTTTGAAATAAAGTGGGAAAAAGAGTCACACAGAAAATGTAGCTCACGCTGAACTGGCGCTGGTGTGAGAGGGCCAGCAATTGGCAATCAGTCGGTCCGGACTCCGTTACGGTGAAATTTACCTCTACGATAGACAAGTCGTCCGGCTCTAGATAGGACTCGTGCGAAGGCAGGGCAAGTCGCTGGTATCACATGAATTACATTCAAATTCTGTAATATATTTTAGCAATGTATTATCTAATAGTAACGTATGAAAACCTTATTGTTACATAGAAACAGCCTTGCAGGGAAAATAGTTTCATTTAATAATATCAATTGTCCCTTGGTTTCGATTTACACAGTGCTTTTGAAACAGTAACACTATGTTGAGGTTGCCGTAAGTAAACAATAAAATGTGATATTAAATGCTGTTAACCAGTGATGGCTACAGCATGAAATCTATAAGGTCGTAGAATATTTCTTGCATTCACAGAAAATTTCCAGAATATGGGAATAATGAATTTCATCATCTGAAACTCTCGGGTCCATTAAATTTCATGGAACAATGTTGCGAAGCGGTATGAAATGGAACGAGCACGTAAGTTTGATATTAGGGAAGGCAAATAGTCGACTTCGATCTATTGAGAGAATTATAGGAAAGTGTAGCTCATATGTGAATCAAACCACAACTGGTACACTAGTGCGAACAATTCTGGAATACCGTTCGAGTTCTCGGGACCCCCAACAGGTCGACATAGAGGAAGACATGAAAGCAATTCAGAGACATGCTGCTAGATTTGTTACCGGTAAGTTTGATCAACACCCGAGTATTACGGAAATGCTCCGTGAACTCAAACGGAGGAAAGATGAAGTTCTTTTCGTGAAACACTGCAGAGAAAATTGCATTTGCGGCTGACTGCAGAATGATTCTGGTGCCACCAACGTACATATCGTGTCAAAAAGATCCGGACAGCCCCATGTAATGGTGAACTGACCACTAGATATCGCAAGAGGCAGTCCCGCCAGTATAAAAGGAGGCTAGGAGTACCGAGTTGTCAGTAGAGAAACAGTATGGAGAACTGGGCGCTCTGGAGAACTCAGTGGCTTCCAACATGGAGTTGTCATTCGATGTCACCTGAGTAACATATCGATCAAGCACATTTCAATCCTTAAACAATAATTTATTACGTCATGATCGTTTGGATATATAAAAAACCATCACATTACGGTACCGATTTTGGCAAGTAAGTGTGCTTAATCTACTGAAAAGCTTCGTACAGATATATAAAGAAATATAACTGGGGAGTTTCGACATCATGGAGTCATTTAACATTTCATTGAATGTACATCATATTGTCGATTAATTAATGTTTACTAATAGGTGGTCCTGATCAGGTACTGTACATAGTGAGTATGGACCGTGTAATGGGATACCCGCCTACTACCTTTTTTCTTATAGAAATAACTGATACCATGCATACTGTCGTTTCTTGTATAGGTGAACATTCTTGGCTGTTTCTCTGAAAGAATTTCATTTGATTTTGTATATGGTGTATTACATTTCAGACTAAAATGTATAAAAAGAAATAAATTTGTTACAATCGATGTGTACTAACCGTTAAAATTATTCTTGGTTTACAAATATTTGAAATTAGAAATTCTGGCATACTTAAAATTCATATTATTAATTGCAAAATCTAACGCGAATTATTAAATTTATTTCTGGATTCATTTATAAAAATATTTGAAATTAGAAGTTCTCGCATACTTAAAACTCATATTATCAATTACACAATCTAACGCGAATTGTTACATTTATTTCTGGATTCATTTATAAAATAATGATATATCTCGATGATGATTCTTCTTTTATCAAGAAAGTTTGTAAACTCTATGGCTTTGTAACCTCTTTGGAATTTTGTGAGTATCGAAGAATGTAACTGGTAGTGGGATGCCTCTGATGAAATCAGACATGTTTTTGATTGTGTGTGATAGAAGTGGAAATAGTTAAGACCGCGTGATTTTGAAAAATATGACAAAGAATAAAATTCAAGAATAATACAGGCTAATATTCATCAGTTGTTTAGTCATCACGAACCCACAACGTTATAAATCAAAATTTCAGCCGCAAGAATGTACCCCTAGACGCAAGAATTCGAGCCAACAACACGAAGAGAAAATGGAGATAAGTGAAAAGTTTTTCTTTTGTATATTTTACATCTCTCGAAACTTTTGAAAATAATGAAGGGACTAAGAGGATTTTAATGGTGATGTGTGGGAGGGTAAGATTACTTTTGAGAAGACAGAGTAAAAGAAATTAGTGTACGTGTGGAGGCATATAAACAATCGTTTCTCCCTCGCTCTCTTTGTGAATGGGACAGGAAAGGGAATGACTAGTAGCGGTACAAGATATCCTCCGCCATGCAAAAAATGATGGCTTGCGAAATATGTACGTAGAATATCGACTAAACTGTTGACTGAGAAAGCAGGACAGTTCGTTTTTTGAAAAGAATTTTTTTTATCATTCGTACAGTTGTAAATTTCCTTCTTATTTTATGACTGATTTGTCTTCGATGAAATTATTTGAATCAACGACTGTATCAGACACGTGTGTAGTTGTGTTGTTAATGAAGGAATTGGAAGAAATGCGACATGTAGCCTGCTGCTGTGGAGAGCCTCCGACAGTGACGTGGGTTAAAATAATATGTTTAACACGTATCTTCCTTCATTTCTTCAGAAAACTTCACGATAACTACCAACGTCAAGCAGAGTACTGAGCACAGCCTCTTATATTCCAATTCTATTAGTCTCGGTGCAAAAGTTTGTAATTTGTCTCACAAGATAAGACCATAGTCTCATGATTCCGCTTCCTTCATTTCCCGAAGATTATGGCATCAGTAAATGGTCCAATGATGGGGCTTGTCCGAACTGAAATCCCTGAGTCATTACGGTCCAGCAACTCAGATGAGAAGACTGATTTACAGTGGACCATTTCTGTGTTGGTGGCACCAATTTTCAGCGTTAATGGAATGGGGAAAACATAAAAAATAGAATTTGAATCGATCATCCTCCATACAGTCCCGACTTGGCTCCATCCGGTTTTCTTGTATTTCCAAAACTTGAAGGACACCTTTGAGGACTTCGCTTCTGAAACAGCCTTTGCATACTAAGTAAGATCGCCTTTATTTTGCACGTAATAATTTCACTGTTATTAAGGTGCTGATAACTAAATGTTATTTGAGTAGGTATGATATGTGTATTCTGGGCAATATTTCGCGTCGCCTAGATATGCATCATGAGGATCTGGTCTTATCACTGGCGTCATTCTTATCGGTGGTATCATCACTCTTAACGGTGACATCATCATCCTTAATAGGGATGTACCACACACGTTCCCCCTCCATTCCCCCTCCCATCCCCTTCCCTTCCCTTCCCTTCCTACTCAATCTCCAACCAATCACAGCATAGTATTAAAAATGAAAGTACCCGTCAAATACTCAAGACCAGGAGACCAACCCAGTTGTCCAGAACGAGCCCAAATGAGTCAATGCGAAGTTAAAAAACTGCGCCGGCCTCTGTGACCGAGCGGCTCTAGGCGCTTCAGTCCAGAACCGCGCTGCTGCTACGGTCGCAGGTTCGAATCCTGCCTCGGGCATGGATGTGTGTGATATCCTTAGGTTAGTTAGGTTTAAGTTGTTCTATGTCTAGGGGACTGATGACCTCAGCTGTTAAGTCCCATAGTGCTTAGAGCCACTTGAACCATTTTTAAAACCCCGCTCCCCACCCCCTCGCCCTGAATACAACGAATCGAAGCGAAGTATTACAATGAGGCATCTAATCAAAATGTAGTTTGAGTACATATATTTATAAAATCTAAGCTGGCGGAAATATTCCAGTTATGCTTTAGGTCCCATGCCCCTCTCCCACTCCGCGCTAGCTAATCACAGTCAGGAATTTAAATGAGATGTGAAGTTACACTGTTTTTGTGAAAGTCAACGATAATTACATACACACAAATATCTTTGTATCTTACTCAGCTGTGCATTGTACTCCTCCTCTCCTCTCCAGCCAATTATATCGAAGTATCAGAACCCCTCTCTGCCCCCTTCGCTTCCTCTTCCCAACCAGTCAGACCGTAGTATTAAAATGGTGTGTAATCATTTCCGAAAGACACTTACCCTGAACTAAAAATGATGACACGTTACAATATTTCATAAAGACATTTACACACACATGGACTGCGGGAAAAGACATTCAGCAGCCACGAGAACTGTGTTTAATGTCGCCAGGAGTGCATAGTGGAGGGTTGTAGTGTTAGTGGTTCATTTGTCACAGTCATCAGCGATCAACTGGCGTTCAGGAGACCCGTCCGCACACCTTCTGTTTTGACTCTGCAGGAAGTAGCTGCGCTGTGTTTAGAGGTAAACAGTGGTTGCAACATTCATTCTAGAGTACAATCACGCCACACCTATGATTATGTACTCCCGCTGAACAGCTTCAGCTATTAGGAGTGGGTAGCACTGTGAGTCGGCGGGAAGTTGGATGGGCGTATTGACGAATTACTGCGCATGTTGAGCACATTGTATCGGTGACGTGTCGATGCCTTCATTAGTGGTCTGTGGAACATTCCCACACCCATAAACCAGGTTCTGGACGTCCACATAGTGGAGATGCACGTCAAGATCGACGCATAGTGCGAGCAGCTGTGGACGACCGAACATCATCCAGCGTCAAAATCAAGACAAATGCGGCATTTGCTTTGTCATCATGGAAAACATTTACTCGTAGCAGTATTAATTAAGATGACGTGTGCCTCTGGCTACGCTGCCACTGACACCATGACACCGCCAAGCATAGCTACTCAACTGTCCACAGCTCGTGGTCGTGCGGTAGCGTTCTCGCTTCCCACGCCCGGGTTCCCGGGTTCGATTCCTGGCGGGGTCAGGGATTTTCTCTGCCTCGTGATGACTGGGTGTTGTGTGATGTCCTGAGATTAGTTAGGTTTAAGTAGTTCTAAGTTCTAGGGGACTGATGACCGTAGATGTTAAGTCCCATAGTGCTCAGAGCCTTTTTTTCTCTGTGTGAGAAGAATTAAGTGGACAGTGGAATGGCGCTCTGTTGCGTTCAGTAGGATCTGTCTGCATGCAAGTGATGGACGTACACGTGCATGGCGTACATCTGGTGTCCTGCCTATTCCAAAATACAGTCGCCCACGACACACAGGTGGCGGCCCAGGATGCCATCAGTTATAACCTGCGGTCGCATTTGGTGTTTCTGTGACTTCTGCCGTAGGAAAGTGAAGTGCTCTTTCAGCAGAACAGCACACTCCCACATACAGCTGCTTCAGCACAACGTTCTCTTCGTGGTGCACACCAAATGCCCTGGCCAGAAAGACCACCAGATCTCTCGTCAGTGGAACACGTATGCGACGAAGTGAGAACAAACTTCATCTTCAGGGCCAGCAAGAACCATTAACGAATTGCAACAAAATGTGCAAGATACCTGGGACAATCTGTCACGAAATACTACCTTATTTAATTTCATCTCACAACATTTTAAAATAAAAAGCTCGACTTTTGTAGAATGTTCAGAAAAAGTATGAATATTCTGAGCTCTCGAGTTTCTTCGTCAGTAACACTCAGACATGCATATAATAAAGGGCGCCCATAACTGGGGCAAGGGGGTGAGGGGGGTGGGGGATGGGGGTTGCACCCTTCCTGGCTCTCAAGGAAAGAAAAACATTTAGAGTAGTCAAGAACTTTTCTTTCATGAAAATGATTTAAAACTTGGTATTACGCAGGGGTCGGAACTGGAGCTTTAATGTGGCTACTTAAAAGTCACCATTCGTCTTCCAAATTATTAAAAATATTCCATAAAACCCAGGTAGCCCCTCCCTCTACAGGGTAACAAATAAGAAAACCAATGTTATTGTAAAAATATTGTTTTGTTTTGTTTATACTGTTACACACACCCTTTTAAATTCACGCAGCCTTCTAAATGTAGGATGTATGACCGATATTTTATGGATCGAACAGACTGAAGTGCAAATACAAGCATATTTAAATAATTAGGAGGCACCATCTTGGATTTTTAGAGTATATATATATACTCTAAAATACTCACAAAATTTCTTCTTTATAAGGATAGAGGGACTGCAGAGGAGCAGTTTGGATTTAGAAGGGGAAAAGGAACAAGAGATGCTATTGGCCTGTTAAGAACTATAGGGGAAAAATATATGGAAAAGGGCAGAGAAATCTTTGCTGTTTTTATAGATTTAGAAAAGGCTTTTGACAGAGTTCAGTGGAACAAACTGATGGATATCTTGAAGAGGAAAGGAGTAGATTGGAAAGAGAGAGACGACTGGTACAGAATCTATATTTACATCAGAAAGTAAGGATAAGGATTGGAAATGAAATGTCAGAAGGAAGCAGCATTGGACGAGGTGTTAGACAAGGTTGTTGACTTTCCCCGCTGTTGTCTAACGTATACCTTGAAGGGATGGTAATGTGGAGCAAAACAAGAAAAAATGTTCAGTAAACATGTGCTCTAAAATGCAGACCTTACGAGCTATGAGCACGTGCTCATCTTCGCTACTTGGAAACACAACTCTTCTAATGAACAATTGTTCATAACTTTTATGGTATGCATTTTAGAACAAATGTTTATTGGACATTTTTTCTTGTTTTGGTCCATACTACTACTTCCCAAAAATGTGGAAACCAAAGAGCTTGCAGTAGAAGAGATTTGCTTCACAGTATCGAAGATGAAAAATTGTTCGTAGATCTTAAGGTATGCATTTTCGACCCTATGTTTACAGAGACTTTTTTGCTTCTAGTATTGTGCACTTTCAACTGTATGCATTACATATTCGCTGCAAATCCACAGAGGCGCTCTGTGTAGACCTGGACGAAGCGTCAGGAACGGAAGAGTTTCTCGGACCACGACCTCGCATCCCGAAAGGTTTACCAGCAGCTCTGTGTAGAAGACTTTTAGATTGTGGACCTGCAAATAATTCAAGACTTTGCAGGGATTAAAAAAAATGGAGATATGTGATTACGTATCACCAAACTATGACTTCAGTGCGCAGGGAGCCTACAAAGGAAACAGCAACGTTATTGTGAACAATGATATGACAGTTGCAACAGAATGTTTAACGTCGATGAACTCCAATTGCAAAGATATATAACAAGCTTATATTTAAAATCACAAGGTCTGGTGTAAACAAATGTATCAGTAACCATATTATCGAATTTATCACGTTACGGTCCAGTTGTATTGCGTATACGTTCACGTTGTGCAGATCAGTTTTTCAAAATTACGGTTCCTTTCAATACCCATACCTCCCTAACGAAGCATTTGCGGACGTATCTTCATATAACAGTTTTTGTTCAGAATTACTTATACTATCACTGTGTAAAATATTGACCTTTCCTCCCCAATCACCCTGTATAGGCGTTGCCGACCGCAGCGCCGTATTCTGCCTGTGCTAGAATACGCATGCCTACACCGGTTTCTTTGGCGCTTCAGTGCATATTCTTTGTATTTGTCAGAGTACTCGCTGGGGGATGAATTAGATGATTCAGATATAGATTTCATTTATAAGTTACAAATTCAAGCTGGATATTACTAAAAATACAACAAACAAAAACAAAGAATGAGTTGTTTTCTGTATGTAAATGTATATGGAAAGGTAAGTAAAGATTTTTATATAAGCATATTAGTTTTCTTATTTTCTACCCTACCAAAATTCTAAAAGCATCTTATTTTCATGTGTCCTTTGCAAGGTGATCTGCCAAAAGTAGGTAACTGGGTGACCGTGGAAAGTAGTTGCAATTATGTAATTGAAAGTATAGCAACCTTCGTTTTCAGCCTATCTGAAATACTGTGTGTGTGTGTGTGTGTGTGTGTGTGTGTGTGTGTGTGTGTGTGTGTGTGTGTGTGTGTGTGTGTGTGTGTGTATGTATGTATGTATGTGTGTGTGCGTGTGAGCGTGTGTGTATCGAAAGAGAGAGATAGATAGAGGGAGAGAGAGACGAAATACAGACGTATGTGAGTACACAGTTCAGTACGCCATTTTATGTAGACAGGGTGTTTGCTTTAATTTAGGACAACTAAATACATTGAAAATGACGCATCTTATGAAAAAAAATGTTGTACGTCAATACTTAATATTAGCAAAGAGGACATTTGTCTGTGCTACAGCTGGTCACTTTCTAAGCACCTTTCGTGCGTGGGCGAGGTCAACTTTGTATTTTCAAAAGGGAGCCCCCAATGTTTATTGCACATTCAGATTCTACTCCAAAAATACTTACGCTTTACTCAGATTGTTGTTTCCCATTCGTGAAGTTGACGCTGTAATCGCCAAATATCAATTGGGGGCTGCCATTTGAAAATGTAACTTTGACCCCGTCCACGCAGGAGAAGTTAGGACGTGACCAGCTGCAACCAAACAGATTTCCTGTTTACTGAAATTAAATTTTCACCTAGGCCATTTTTTTCGTACGATGACTCATTTTCGGGATATTTAGTTGTCTTAGGTTGAAAGAAACAACCTGGTATAATGCATATCTTTGAGTTTGAGAAGAATTTTAGTGTTACGCCTCTCGCATTGATGTGTAGGTAAATAATGAAGCTTGAGACCATTTTTATGCATCGTTTTGATATTTTGTCAGACGTATGTATGTTTACGTAAATATCTTTAGCAAATAATGTGTCTTGTCATCATTTTTACGTCAGAAGCAAATATCTTTCGTAAATTTTTAGACGTCATTTTAATACTAGGATCTGATTGGTGGGAAAGAGGAGGGGGAGAGGGTTTTAATACCTCAAAGAAATTGAATTCGGAGAAGGGGGATGGGATACAAAGCACATCTGGGCTAGATACAGAGGTGTGAAAGTGTATATAATTATTATTGACTTTTAACTAAACTGTGTGATTTGGCACCTCATTTTAATACTTCTCTGTGTTTGGCTGGAGTGGAGGGGGAGTGAGGTGTGGGGCATCAAGTGCAATAGGGATGCTTCCACTTCCTTCGATTTTTTAAATTTATTTTTTAAAACTACATTGTTGTTCGATGCCTCACTGTAATGCTTCTGAGTGTTCGTTTGGAACAGGGGGATGGTTGGGGAGAGTGTTTTTAATTTTGCATTAACAGAATTTGGTTAGTTTGAGTTCCAGCCATCGTAATGATGTGGTTCAATTGTTTTATATTGATCTATTTTCTTTCCTGGACTGTATCGTGCATGATGTTGTCGGAATTTATCAGTCTAAAGACAGGTGTCATGCAGTTCTCCGCATTACCTTCTTCCGTGCGAGCCGTTTCATCTCTGAGTGATTACTGCTACCTACATCCTCTGGAATCTGCTAATACAGTTCAGCCTTGATACCCCTCTACAACATTTACCTCCTTATACTTACCTCCACCACCAAAGCCGCTATTCCCTGATGCCTCCGGATGTGTCCTATCAATCGATACCTTATTTTGGTCAAGTAGTACCATAAATATCTGACCTTCCCAGTTTGATTCAAAAAATGGTTCAAATGGCTCTGAGCACTATGGGACTCAACTGCTGAGGTCATTAGTCCCCTAGAACTTAGAACTAGTTAAACCTAACTAACCTAAGGACATCACAAACATCCATGCCCGAGGCAGGATTCGAACCTGCGACCGTAGCGGTCTTGCGGTTCCAGACTGCAGCGCCTTTAACCGCACGGCCACTTCGGCCGGCCCCAGTTTGATTCATTACCTCTTCGTTGTTCATCGGCTATATAGATTCTTTCGTGGCATCACATTTAAAACGCCTCCGTTCTCTTCTTGTGTGTACTGTTTATCATCCATGATTCATTTCAGTACTAGGCTACACTCCAGACGAATAATTAAAAAGTATTTCATAGCAGCCGGCCGCTGTGGCCCAGCGGTTCTCGGCTCTTCAGTCCGGAACCGCGCTGCTGCTACGGTCGAAGGTTCGAATCCCGCCTCGCGCATGGATGTGTGTGATGTCCTTAGGTTAATTAGGTTTAAGCAGTTCTAAGTCTAGGGGTCTTATAACTTCTGATGTTAAGTCCCATAGTGCGTAGAGCCATTTCAACCATTTATTTCATAGCACTTATATTAACATTATATTTTATAATATTTCTTCCTTTCAGAAACGTTTAGCTTGTCATTGCCAGTTATATGATTATTCAAACAGCAAAGCACTTCTTTTAGTGTTTCATTCCGTAACATAATTCTCTCATGAACGATTTATTTCAGCTAACTCAACTAGTATCCTTTACACTTCTTTACTTATGTTGATGTTGATGTTACTATCTATTTTCAAGAAATTATCTATTCCTTTCAACTAATTTTCCAAGTCACGTGATGTCTCTGACCGTATTACTAATTTATCGACAAACCTTACACTTATTTATTATGCGAAAGGTTGCAAATTCACTCAGGCTGCACTTGAGTAATGTTGATCATTCATACAACAAACATGATCGGTTTCGGAAGACGCATTCCTTCACCAGATGTATCTAAGAAAGCAGTCATATCACTGTACATTCAATGAATTACGCCCATGCACATGTAGCTGCTAAGTACCTGTATCCTGAAATAACATTTTACGATGTGGCAAAAATCAAGTAAAGTTAGGTAAAAAGTAATACGACACACAAGGAACTCAAACTGACCTTGAGCACACAAGAAAGTCAATCGGACCGGGTAGCGCACCAAGAAAAATATTTGGTTTGATACACCCCACGGTCAGTTTGAATTTCGTATGAATTACATATTTTTAAAGTGAGGAATTCAACGTTCCACTGGGCGGGTTTTAATATCAGCTGTTCGTTGCATCATTAAGATGTGACAGATGATCAATCTTTCACTTAGGAGCAGTAGGTCGTGGCAGATCATTGATTTTTTAAAGTGCGGCTCGATAAAGATGGGAAGTTATAATTGATACGAAACAGATAAGTCAGGCCTCGACAAACAGAACATCTCAGTTTTCCGATGATCCATTTCACTTGAGTTACCACGGATTAAGTCCGCCAAATATTGCTAGTCTTCCGTTAACTGGATGAAGATTTTAAACTGGTACCTGGTTTGCTAGTCCCCTACAGAAGGAAGCTATGTGATGGAACCTGCGTTCTCTCTGTCTCTCTCTCTGCCATCATCAGCATCATCACCAAGAAGAACACTAACATTGCACTGTACAGGTTCTGCTCACCGCAATCTACAGTAAACAGTCACACTTGTGACATTTGATTCGGAAAGCTTCCACCGCCGGTCGGTGTGGCCGAGGAATTCTAGGCGCTTCAGTCTGGAACCGCGCGACCGCTACGGTCGCAGTTTCGAATCCTGCCTCGGGCATGGATGTGTTTGATGTCCTTAGGTTAGTTAGGTTTAAGTAGTTCTAAGTTCTAGGGGACTGATGACCTCAGATGTTAAGTCCCATAGTGCTCAGAGCCATTTGAACCATTTGAAAGCTTCCACCAGACCATGCTCTTGATAATTTTTGTTTCTAAATTAGGAAATCTACATATTTTCTAGATATTTTGACATTGGAGGATATACATGGTATAACAAAAAGATAGGTATTTATTTGTTGTATGGATTAGTAGATGATACTACCCTTACCTCGCAACATTTCTACCAGAAGTGATTTCTAAAATAAAGTTGCCCCGACGTGAAGATGTTTGAAGAAATAAGTAGTTGTCTTTGGAAGTATGTGGCATGTGCCTCCTACTTGCGACTGGGGAAGGCCATGAATGACGAGAACACCGCAACTGGGGAAGGCAGTTCTTCATGCATTTACATACGACGCTAGTGTGAATATGAGACCAGTAGCTGCAACATCTTATGCTGACCATATGACTCTCTGGTGAGTGTTATGTGATAACCTGCTGTGTCCGTATTATTCACAACTTGTGCAGCCACAGTCATCAGCTGATTTTTCTCCGTGGGTATACTTTTGCATATTGTTTATTCAAGAATTTTTCGACCCTTATTTTAGTGCGACTGAGGAGTCGTTTCAACGTGATATGATCTTAAATTTTCACAATCGTCTGGGAAGACGTGAATCGTCTCCCAGCTGTTGAAGCACGTCATCAACAAAGATTATCTGGCAATGTTTGTGTGACTCTTTGTTAAGGTCTTGTGTTCTTTTCCAACGGCTCAACCGATTAACGTACAACGTTTTCTTGCAGATTACTCTACCGGATCTGGTAGAAGGTGCTCTTTTATCAACAGGGAGGGTTTAAATTCGGGCAGCGCCCGCGGCAGGTATAAACTGAAGTGCTTCCGTTCAACTGTGTTTATTCTTGTGGGGCATATTATTAATTTTTACTCCCATATAATACGTGAAGGTAATGAGTAAAAAAACTTAAGTTTCTAATTAAAGCACTAACAGATGTTCCACACCTGGATTTTTGAAATATTATCTGATCAAGATAATAAATGTATAAACGTTCGTGAAGGCATTACAACTGCCCTCCTTATGTAGTTGCAATCACACAGTAACGAAAAAATCACTGTTGTGATAAATCAGTTTCGCGTTTTTCGTCGCATCCCCATAAAGAAACTGTTTACCGGTGTGGTGTCTATGCAGTAACATGACAATTCCGTCCGATGGTGGTGGCAAGTGTTGTCGTCCTTCGACTCAAGGACATTTCGAGTCGGTTCTGCTGGTCATACACAATGTAGTTTTCAGGAGGTTACCCTGCTCACTCCCCTATGTACTGGTGGGTAGGATAAGTGTTTCCGCCTCAATCACTCTTTTAATAAACAAAAAGGATATGAAAAAATATGACAAAATTGGAAACATAATACGGAGGGAGCTTTCAACATTCACTCATCAACTTGTAGCTTAGTTACCCTGTTTACAGAAAACGCGTACAGAAATAAATTAATACAAAAAAGAAGAAAACGAATGCAGCTTGACGAATTCAGTTGACATATCCGTAGCTTGTGTACGTATCTTAGCTTGTCTTATAAAAAATTACGTTCTCCTTTGTAAATTTCAGACATTCAGATAGAACAAAATGTAACATCACAGTGCATAAGACTATGCCAAACAATCAAATGTCGCGACAAACAGGTAAGAAAAACGTGATCTACATTGTGCTTAGCGGTGGGAGAGGGAACGTCATACCGCAGAATTCAGAGGGAGATATTGAGAATACTGGCGTGTCTGAATGGGTTAAACATTTACGCAAATCTGGAAAATGTACGGGAAAATGTTGACAGTTGGCAGACAAACTTACTGTAGGGGCATACTGAGGCTGAACACAAAATTAGATAAAGGAACGTAAAACAGTATCACAAAAATTGTTCTACCTGAGCTGTATCATGACTAACATTAATTCAAACGAATAGCTGACAGAATTTCGGAGTATTCTGTTTGGCCAACTGTTTCATTTACTGGTCTGCACCGTCTGGTGCAAGGTTATATCAACAAATGATTTTGCTCGAGTCTTAGTAACAATGTCAAGTTAATTCTGTCTGTTGACAGGATTGTGGCGCAAGTTTATAACAATGCAAAACAGACTAGAGTGTAACACGAGGGTCGTTCCATAAGTAATATCCCACATCTTTTATCTCAGAACATATTTATTGTTTACAGTCGGCATTTGGTGGCAATATACATCAACATGTTTGTCCATGTCCTATTTTCCTACGTAGTTTCCATCACGTCATATGGCCGTATGCCAACGTTGAGGAAGAGCATGTATTCCCTGCTGGTAAAAGCTCTTGTCCTGTAGGCGTGGCCATGTTTTCACTGCATGACTGACACTCTCGTCGTCTTCAAAGTGTGTTCCCCGTAGGGAATCTTTAAGCGGCCCACAGAGATGGAAGTCCGAGGGTGTCAGGTCTGGACTGTACGGTGGATGAGGAAATTATGTCCAACCCAATTTGGCGATGTGTTCCCGGGTTCTCAGACTTGTGTGTAGATGTGCATTATCGTGTTGGAACAAGATTTCTGCTGGATTCTTGTCCGATCGAACCATTCGGAAACGGTTCTTGAGTTTATTCAGAGTCTTCACGTATGCCTCTAAATTGATGGTTGACCCTCTTGGCATGACACCCACGAGAATGAAGACATCACAATTCCAGAAGACTGTCACCATGACTTTTCCGGCAGAAGGGGGTTGTCTTGAATTTTTTTCTATTTTTTGTGGTGAATGAGGATGATGCCATTCCATGGACTGCCTCTTTGTTTCCGGTGCAAAGTGGTGCACACAGCTTTCGTTGTCCTTATCGATCCGGGACAGAAAAGCCTCTCCGTCAGTCTCAAAACGCTACAACAATTTGGATGAAATGATCTTTCTTTGAATCTTGTGGTCAGTTGTGAGCATTCTTGGAACCCATCGTGAGCACCTCTTTGAATATCCGAGTGTCTCGATCATTACAGACGCACTTACAATGCTGACCGACAACTGTAGAGCCAATTGTCGAATTGTGTTGCGCCGGTCGGCACGAATAATGGCATCCGCTCGATTCAGCAAGCCTGGAACAGTAGTTGTGACAGGACGTCCCGAGCGTGGCTGATCATGGTGCTCTGTTTCTGCGTTTCCTGAGGCTGTAACTTCCTTCACCCACCGCCCAACTGTTCTCCTATCAACTGCAACATCGCCATTCACTGCACACAAAACGTTTATGGATGTTCACCACGGTTTCTTTTTCTGCACACAAGAATTCAATAACAGCACGCTGCGTGTAACGTGAGTCGTATGTAGACGCCATTTTGACGCTGTACTACGGCTCTGCCATCTGCCAGAACGGTTCGAAACTTCACCGGCGCACAGAAAAAACATCAAATGTGAAGCACCAACAAAGACATTTGTCTATGTATATTAATGGCTTTTTTTTTAATGTGGGGCTTTACTTATTGAACGACCCTCATACGAAAATAATGTGAAGTATTATTAGGACGAACATATTCTTTAAAGGCTCGAAAGACACTCAGCTTTATGTCAATGATAAATAATTTGGAGTAGTTTAATAAGAGTGTACAATCACTTGCACATAACCTTACGGACATTATTATTTTCAGATGAAAGCAGCACGAAAAAACAGTGCAGCGTTACTGCCATGTACCTGACATCGCAGGGCCCGTAGCATGGGCTACATGGGTACATCATCTATCATTTACATACAGACGTACTCCGCAATCCTCCATATGGTGCATGGCGGAGGGTGTTGTATTACTACTGGTCATTTCCTTCCCTGGTCCACTTGCAAACAGAGCGAGAGAGAAACGACTGTCTAAATGCCTCCATACGAGCACTAATTTCTCGTATCGTATCTTCGTGGTTCTTACGCCAAATGTACGTTGGCGGCAATGGAATCGTTCTGCAGTCAACTTCAAATGACTGTTCTCTAAATTTTCTTTGTAATGTTTCGCGAATCGACGTCGTCTTGCCTCCAGGGATATCCATTTGAGTTCACGAAGCATCTCCGTAATACTCGCGTGTTGACCGAACTTACCGGTAACAAATGTAGCCGCCCGCCACTGAATCGCTTCGATGTCTCCCATTAATCGGGCGTGTTCGGCATACCAGACACTCGACCAATAGGTTGAAAAAGCTGAAAAAATTATTTCTGCAATGGAAACAAAACGTTTAAGGAGCCATGTCCTTATAACACGGGCTAAAAATGTGGACTGAAAGTTTGTCCATACCTTTTCTTATCATCCTGTACAGACTTTCAGTACTGCTACGGTCGCAGGTTCGAATCCTGCCTCGGGCATGGGTGTGTGTGATGTCCTTAGGTTAGTTAGGTTTAAGTATTGCTAAGTTCTAGGGGACTTATGACCTAAGATGTTGAGTCCCATAGTGCTCAGAGGCATTTGAACCATTTTTAGACTTTCAGTACTTCCTGATATGCGGAAATACAAGTGACGAATAGAAAAGGTAGTAAATATACAATGACAGAAGTAGGAAGTGTTACACCAAGAACTCATTGACAGAATGGTGTCGAAGTGATGCTCCAGCATTACCATATCTGTGGGACATGTTGATTAAGATTTCATCGTTATGCGCGCTTAATTCCAGTACAGAAAAATCCATTGCTATAGATGAAGATCGGTGTGAGTACATGATGGTTATAGGGTGTGTCTATCCCTACGGAAATTTTTCAGATAGAGATCGCAACACAGGATGCCAATAGGAAGTGAGCGTGTATCTTACTGGCATCTCTCGGCCATTCAGAAGGGTCATTTCGTTGACATGAGCGACGCGCGAGCATTGTACCGACAAATCATTGTAGTGAAATGACTGAAACATGAGTGGACTCAGAAAAAGGGTGTAACAAGAATTGTAAGCATGGGTCCTTCCAGACAGACACAACTGGAGAAGATCGTGGGATTGATTGACTGTCTCTGACAAGTATATGGATGAATGACAAATGCTGAAGTCTGAGCAATGGTTACAGGCAGAGTATCAATAAGGACAGACGAGAAGCTGGATTGAAATCTCGGGTTGCTACATGCTGTAATGACCTCCATGCCGACGGGACGTTAAACCACTAGGGTTGCTATACGTCGTTTACCGCTGCCATCATAACACAGACTACAGAAACTTGCATCGTGCACAGCTAGAGTCAGCTCGGACATGGACTACAATTCTGCAGTTTTCAGCAATGAGCCACGCTTCTGTTTGTAGTAATCAGATTGATGACAACGTGTGCGTTGAAGAATTGGTGGAAGGCCACATGAACCAATGATTCTCGATAAACGTGCCACTTCAATTCCTGGAATGATAGTGTGCGGAGGTATTTGATATGACAAAATGATTGAGTTCATGGTTGACAGGAGGTTGAATTTTAGCCATTATGTGGCAGAAACAGAACTGTGAAACTACCGTAGACAATCATAAGTAAGTCTAGTCTACGTTAGTTATCCTAGTAGTCTTCGTCAGCTAAGGTCGTGAATGTGTTACCTTAACGTTAGGTGTGCTGCATACCTACCGGTAGTTACCTCATTTTGATCGATTTTTTTATGTATGCGGTAAGTATCTTACTAGATTCCTCTAAAACCCGGAATCGGTGCAACCTCTAGAATATGAGTGACGGTATGTAAAGGGCTGCGTGACTTATGAAACATTTTAATCCTACATAGTTATCGTCCCACTTGTTGCTTGTCGATATACAGTATTCGTAACTAAATTGAAATTGTAACTGTCTAATTCTAACTTCATTCACAAGCTGTTGATTTGCAACGTGAAACAGGGGGAAATTTTGGCAAAAAAAAAAAAAAAAAAAAAAAAAAAAAAAAAAAAAAAAGTATTTGTTATATAGTGCTAGAAAACGCAATTTGCTGATAAAAACAAAAACGTATCAAATATCGCTTCACCGCTTCATCGAGCTTATATACAACACGTTTCTGCTATTTATGACTTTCGCACTTATCTATAATAACAGGAAACAGTTGCCTTTGATCGTGATGAAGAACGTACTATTGAGTACAAACTAACAAAAATAATTACGTACATTTTTATGCTTATGCGTGTCAACTGCACATCCATAAATAGTAATGACTTTGGTTACATAAAAGCTCAGAAATTAAGTGATCAATTAATTTTTATTACTTATAAAATGGAATTAAAATTTTGTAGTAATATGAAATAGGCAAAGGGCTAACACTGAACGATGTGCGCTTCTGTTTAAGAACAAAACAAACAAAGCAACAAATAGAAGTAGCGAATGAAGGGTAGAGCCACGGGTCGTAACACATCTGAAATGTAACGTCCACTGTTCAAATTGCCGTCAATGCGAACAAGAGATGATCGAGACGTGTAACCAATGGCACCCCATACCATCACGCCGGGTGATACGCCAGTATGGCGATGACGAATACACGCTTCCAATGTGCGCTCACCGCGATGTCGCCAAACACGGATGCGACCATCATGATGCTGTACACAGAACCTGGATTCATCTGAAAAAATTACGTTTTGCCATTGGTGCACCCAGGTTCGCCGTTGAGTACACCATCGCAGGCGCTCCTGTCTGTGATGCAGCGTCAGGGGAAACCGCAGCCATGGTCTCCGAGCTGAAAGTCTATGCTGCTGCAAACGTCGTCGAACTGTTCGTGCAGATGGTTGTTGTCTTGCAAACGTCCCCATCTGTTGACTCAAGGATCGAGACGCGGCTGCACGACCCGTTACAGCCATGCGGATTAGATGCCTGCCATCTCGACTGCTAGTGATAAGAGGACGTTGGGATCCAGCATGGCGTTCCGTATTACCCTCCACCGTTTCCATATTCTGCCAGCAGTCATTGGATCTCGACCAACGCGAGCAGCAGTGTCGCGATACGATACACCGCAATCACGATAGGCTACAATCCGACCTTTATCAAAGTCGGAAACGTGATGGTACACATTTCTCCTCCTTACACGAGGCATCACAACAACGTTTCACCAGGCAACGCCGGTCAACTGCTGTTTGTGTATGAGAAATTGGGTGGAAACTTTCCTCATGTCAGCACGTTGTAAGTGTCGCCACCGGCGCCAACCTAGTGTGAATGCTGTGAAAAGCTAATCATTTGCATATCACAGTATCTTTTTTCTGTCGGTTAAATTTCGCGTCATTAGCACGTCATCTTTGTGGTGTAACAATTTTAATGGCCAGTAGTGTACGTTATGTGACGAACACCTAAAGAAGTTTTATATACACCAGACTTGTGATTCGTGGTGTAAGACCTCCCTTTTCCGTTGTAAGTAGGCTGTTTATGTTTTCTCTATGTAAGTAGGCTGTTTATGTTTTCTTGTTGGCAACGTTACGTAGCGTTCAATATGAAAATCACTGGCTGTGCTGTGTGCAGTCTGTGGCTGCTTTGCATTGTTGTAATACTCGACATTGTAGTGTTAGGCAGCTGGCTGTGAACAGCGCGTAGCGTTGCGCAGTTGGAGGTGAGCCGCCAGTAGTGGTGGATGTGGGGAGAGAGATGGTGGAGATTTGTAATTTGTCATGAACTGCTATATTTATATATGATGATATCAAGGTAAATACATTGTTCGTTCTCTATTAATATCTTTCATTTGCTAACTATCCCTATCAGTAGTTAGTGCCTTCCATAGTTTGAATCTTTTATTTAGCTGGCAGTAGTGGCGCTCGCTGTATTGCAGTAGCTTGAGCAGCGAAGATTTTTGTGAGGTAAGTGATTTGTGAAAGGTATAGTTTAATGTTAGTCAGGGCCATTCTTTTGTAGGGAATTTTGAAAGTCAGATTGCGTTGCGCTAACAAAATATTGTGCGTCAGGTTAAGCACAGTCATGTATAATTGTTCAAAGGGGACGTTTCACCGTCAGTGTATTTTCGTCTCTTTATCTCATTTTTCGTGTAATATAATTTGCCCCTGTGTGGAGAGACGATGCAGGTGTGCAGGGAGCAGGAGGTCCTTGGCGCCGTCGCCGAGGATGCGTGCCGGGCTGCGACGGAAGCCGGCGGCCGTGGCACGCTACGCTGCACCGCATTGTTCGCGACGCCCGGAACGGGAAGTCTGCGCGCCCGCGCCCGCTGTCTTACCGCACCCCACCCTGCGGCGTCTCCGCGCCCGCTGTTCACTAGTGTGTCCTGCCTCAGCCAGCCTGCCATACATTCGCTCGTTGCAATACCTTTCCGAAACCTGCGCTGCAGAACGTCTTATACAGAAGAGAAAGCCTAAAAATAGTTGGACTCTAACTTACGAGGGTTGCCCAAAAAGTAATGCATCGCATTCTTTTTCTCAGCCGAAAACAGTGCTACGATTGCGAAACGTCACGTGTGCATTATTTGAAGTCTCCTGAATGAGAACGCCAAGTTTCCGTCAAAAAAATCAAATGGCTCTGAGCACTATGGGACTCAACCGCTGAGGTCATTAGTCCCCTAGAACTTAGAACTAGTTAAACCTAACTAACCTAAGGACACCACAAACATCCATGCCCGAGGCAGGATTCGAACCTGCGACCGTAGCGGTCCTGCGGTTCCAGACTGCAGCGCCTTTAACCGCACGGCCACTTCGGCCGGCCAAGTTTCCGTCACTTATGACAGACAGCGTAACTGCACTACACTTTCAAAATGGCGTTGGTAGGTGATGTACGTTACAAACAACGTACAGTCATTGAATTTCTGATTACAGAGAAGGAAACTGTGGGGAGTATTCACAAACGCTTGTGCAAAGCCTATGGAGTATCTGATGTCGACAGAAATACAGCTGGCCGGAGTGGCCGAGCGGTTCTAGGCGCTACAGTCTGGAACCGCGCGACCGCTACGGTCGCAGGTTCGAATCCTACCTCGGGCATGGATGCGTGTGATGTCCTTAGGTTAGTTAGGTTTAAGTAGTTCTAAGTTCTAGGAGACTGATAACCTCAGTAGTTAAGTCCCATAGTGCTGAGAGCCATTTGAACCATTTGAACAGAAATACAGTTAGTCGCTGGGCATGGAGGGTGAGGTCACCAGACGGCGGTTCGACGGAGCTCTACAATGTGCAGCGGTCGGGGAGACCATCCACGGCTGTCACGCCTGACGTGTTGCAGCGGCATTCTAGAGGGCAGATGCGTTACGACTCGGCAGTTGGCGCTGCATCTCTCAGTCAGCAAAGGAAGTGCGTATGCAATTATCCGCACTCTTGGATATACAAAAGTGTGTGCAAGATGGATCCCGCGGTGTCTAACGGTAGATCACTAATCGTACAGAAAAAGTATTTGTCTTGATCTGTTGCATCGTTTCTAAACTGAGGGGGAAGCCTTCTTGTCCCGGATTGTGACAGGTGATAAAACCTGGGTTCACCATTTTGAGCCGGAAACAAAACGGCAGTCGATGGAATGGCGCCATTTCCACTCCCCACAGAAAATAGGCAACTTCTTTCGCCGGTAAAGTCATGATCACCGTGTTCTGTGACTGTGTGATTCTCATTGATGTGATTCCAAGATGATGATGGTTGGATTGTGGGGCGCTCAGCTCCGAGGTTATCAGCGTCCGTACAAATTCCCAATTTTTTCTCAGTCCAATTTTGCCACTTGCATGAATGATGATGAAATGATGAGGACAACACAGACACCCAGTCATCTCGAGGCAGGTGAAAATCCCTGACCCCGCTGGGAATCGAACCCGGGACCCCGTGCTCGGGAAGCGAGAGTGCGACCGCGAGAGCACGAGCTGCGGACTGATTCCAAGAGGCGGTACCATTAATTCAGAAGCATATGTCAACACATTAATAAAACTCAAGACGCGCTTCCGGCGTCTTCGGAGCCACAGCAACTCAGGTGATGTTTTGCTGCAACATGATAACGTTCGGCCCACCCAAGTCTGAGGACTGCTGAACACATCGCAAAACAAGGCTGGACAATGTAACCCCATCCTGCCTACAGCCTTGACCTACCCCCCTCGGACTTCCACTTGTTTGGGCCATTAAAGGATGCTATTCGTGGCAGACATTTTGAGGACGATGGGCAGGTGATTCACACAGTGAAAACACTCCCTCCGCACCAGGACAAGGATTGGTACTGACAGAGCATACACGCCCTTGTTTCGGGCTGGAAGACGGCCATAGAACCGGATGAAGATTACGCGGAAAAATAGGGTGTGTAGATAAAACACAATTTTTTTCGTGTGTGTAATTCTCATTATGTTCAATAAAGAACTGTTGAAGAAAAAAATGCGGGGGCATTACTTTCTGGGCAACTCTCGTATTACAGTAAGCAAAATTCCACTTCTCTCACAATGTCCTTCTTTACTAAAGCTGTGTACACCTATAGCATGCAAAGCACTGTGAAGTGCATAGCGGTGGGTATCTGTGATTGTACCACTTATTACTGTTTCTGCCAGCCGCTGTGGCCGAGCAGTTCTCGGCGCTTCAGTCCGGAACCGCGCTGCTGCTACGGTTCGAATCTTGCCTCCATAGGTGTGTGTGATGTCCTTAGGTTAGTTAGGTTTAAGTAGTTCTAAGTCTATGGGACTGATGACCTCAGATGTTAAGTCCCATAGTGCTTAGAGCCATTTGAACCATTACGATTTCTTCCCGTACATTCACCTATGAAGCGAGGGAAGAGTAATTGTTTACATGGCTCAGTGCTACGAAGGTAGCGTAGTGCATTCCTTCTTACTCACTTAAAGCTTTTGGAAGGAGGCTTTCGTGGAATAAGCAGAATGGAATTTTCGCTCTGCATCTGAGTGTGCGCTGATATGAAACTTTCTGGCAGATTGAAACAGTGCAAAGCTCCCGAGTTCGAATCTCGGTCCGTCGGTCCGATACACAGTTTTAAACTGCCAGGAGGTTTCATGGAATAGTTTGCGTCCATCTTCAAGCGTCTACCAGTTCACCTTTTACATCATCTCCGTTATCCTTTCCCATGGCTCAAATAAAGCTCCCTACTTTGTATATACTGAATATTCTCTCTCAGTTTCACACACTTGACATGACTTGACACTACTCTCGTTCGTGGACTCACTGCAGTTTCACCGTATGCTGTCAATGAACCGCTGTGTGTCACGTGCATTACCTGCGACTGAGCTTATGCAATCGTTCCATTTCATATCCCTACAAATTGTTACACACTGGTATTTGTGTGAGTTTAGTGATTCCAACTGTGATTTTCTGATAGTGTAAGCATAGGACACGACGGTTTTTCGTATTGTGAAGCACGCAATTTTAGATTTCCGAATATCTGAAGCAATTTTGAAATTTTACACCATTTTTAACAGTTGTTGTCGTGGTCTATTGCTAAAGTGCGTGGATGATAACCTAGTGATCGCGGGATCGAATCACGGTTGCACCACGGAAATGGTCAGTGTGCATTTAACCTAAGGCTCCTTTCACCGGTTGGATAACTATGGTAGGTTAGGCACACGGAAGCCCACGAAGCGGCGTCCATTTCAAAGACATGCACACTGTGATTTAGCTAGATGACATTATTATTATTAACACTTTTAAATTTTATCAAGATATAGCTGCAGTTTGTACAGCTGCTTTCAGATAGTACTCCACTACAGTTAACTGAACTCTCTGCAAAAAATCTGAGGAAACTGTTAATATTGCCTTTCTGGTTGTTAATGTACAACATAAACAGCTAGATCCCCATCACGGGCTCCTTGAGCATGTCTGAAGTTGCTTCTGCTTCTGTTGACGAATATCCATCCAGGATATGTTGAATCCTGTCTAACAAAAAATCCTGAATTCAGTCACAGATTTTGCTTAGTACCTCTAAGGTATTACTTTCATTAATGTGCGTTGGTGTGATGCTGAGTCAAATGCTTTTTGAAAGTCCAGAAATAGTGCCTCTGCCGCCATGCCTTGATCCATGTTGTCACGTATTTTCTTAACGTGGAAAAGAAGCAGCTTAGCATCAAGACTCCATAAATTGGGCGTGCCACACATAATGCCGCACCACCTGTCCAAAACCAAAAGCTCCACCCACGACGTCACATTGCATGTCCAGTACTGCTCAGCATTAAGTATCATCTTGCTCCGTCTGAAGCCGTCGAGGCGTTCTGGCATTTGCTTCCACGTGCTCGGTTCGCTTCACACAGCCTCCGAGTTTGGATTCAGTAGAGGCAGTCTTAGTCAACGTCGCACTTCCCACAAACGTCAGTGTATGAGTAAATGGCTTGTTCATGAAATGAGTCACAAAATCTTTTTTACCTAGGTTATGAAAGATAAGGTTAGAAAAGTAATTTCGATAGAAACGCACATAATTGCTAATTTTTGGAAGACTGTACGTCATGATACGTTCAACGCTGTGAGTATGGGCTGTTGACGCTAAGTTTCCTGATGCTATGATCCAAGTAATATTGGAGGATGGCTGCTTATCCACTGCCATTCGTCTGTTATTATTCTTGTTAAAATGGCTAAAGACGAGGAGTAATCCTCCTAAACTGATAGAACTATTAGTAAAGGACATTGTGGCACAGGCGGAACTTTCTTCGTTGTCTTTAATAATTGCGATGGAACTACTTTACGCCGGGGATAAGTTTTTCTGATTTATTATTACAACAATATTAATGTGCAATTTAAGTACGAAACAGGTTTCTAATAAAGCATTTTGATGGCTTATGCTGAAACCACATGTGATTTATGCCAGTTAGGTCTAACGAAGGACACCGAGTGCGTATGAAGAAGGCCAGATTAATTCATCAAAGCCTTGTTTGCTTCGGGGAGAGCGTACTAGAAATGCTGGAAACTCTGAAATGACGGACACTCGATGAAAGAAGGGTTATACCGTGCGGAAACCTGCTCAGAATTAAACCAAAGTATGCCTACCTGTTTCCAGGGTTTAACCCACGAAAATTTTTAACCCCTTTTGTATCATACCCGAAGACACTGAATACTAAATTGGACTAAAATTTGACACAGGTACACATAACTAAGTACTTATTCCTCCCACGCTCCATTGGTAACTGAACAAGAAGGAATCTTAACATATGCACAATAAAAAATACCCACTATAGTTCAATGTATAGTGATTAGCACCGCGTGAATGCAGTTGTAGAAAAAGCAAGAGTAATTCTAAGCTGGTAGTCGGCAATAGCGAATTTCTGTTTCTGATCTAGATATCCTTGTTGATGAAACCTCGTGACTGTTTCAAACTACGTTCCTGATCCACAGTCTACCCCGTATCGTTTCCTTTCAAGAACAGCACTTGACACTTTTGTTGCCCCACATTTTCTAAAGAACTGCCTGGAGCAGTCACAGACACATGATCGAGCCTCAGTCTGCCAGCCAGCTCCTTTACGACAATGCACACATCGCTGCAACAATAGTCATCTCACTGCAGATACTGATCTGTGTCTTTCAGCATCTTCAATACTAACTTTAGATGGATGCTGTAACAGCTCTTAACAGCTTATGAAACTTAGATATTCCCGAAATAAATTTCGAAGAAAGTGGTAATCGGTCTATTTCTCCATCCCTCGATAGATCAGAAACAATTTTTTGATTCATTCTTTCCTTGACTGAAACATTCATTCATTGTTTTCTGATAACTTAACACCCGAGCATATCAAAACTACGTTATAAACCAGCACTCGAATCCGGATGTATGTGTTCGTAGCACTTAAGAAAAAAAATTGTAAAGTTTATTTTCATAAAATAGATGCGGAAGGCATTCCTGTTCTTAAGAGAGGAGAAAGTCGTCTAATTCCTCTATAATACGGGAAATACCCGAATGATGTCTAGTAGATCGTACCCCTAACACAATAAAATGAAAAATGATAGTCTCTTTTCCAGCAAGTGTGCAGCGACATAGACACTGTTGTAGCAGGACACAGCGAGTTTGCAACTAAGTCAGTGTGTCAAGCTTCAGTCTCATAAATATTGTCAATGCTCTGAAAAGCGGTAACGACATCTTCAATTGGTACACAGTTCCACTACGCAGTGAATCGATGTTGAACCCTAATCTTCCTTCCTTCCTTTCTACGCGGTGAACTGCGTTATTGGCCAGTCTCGTAACGTAGTTGTACCAGTTCGATTCCCTCTGGCGGTAGCCCCGTGTTATTAGGCGATTCCACGAAGCGAGCCGGCAATTCCGTTTTCCTGAATGGCAATTATGAGCGGCGCTGTAAGAAGACCGCACCAGCAATGGTCCCTAAACAGCGGCACTAGCGGCGGGAGCCCAGTCCACTGCTCTTATTGCGGTGGAGGCGGAGGAGCCGCCTTATACGGCCGCCGAAGGCCGGGAAGCGCGGCTGCCCGCCGCCGGCTGGCGATCCGTCAAACACCGCGGCCTCTTAGTCACCGCGTGCCAAATTGCAGCTTCCTGAATTATGCAGACCATCATCTGTCACGCCCACAGCCGGCTCTTCTTATTGCCTGTCAGCGTTCTTACGCAACCGAAAAAGGCTTCCCTGGGGGAAAAACAGTCGCGTAGCACCTGGAAAAAAGCCGACCGGGTGACGCAAAAAAAAAAAAAGTAGGACAGCAGACGATCGGTCGAGCACTACTGCAACAGCAGCGCCGGCGCACGCCGGTGCACGCCTTCCCCGCGACTGACGTAATTGTTTTTCAGATCGCTGCTGATAATACGAAAAAAGTAAAGTAAGTTGTCGGGCTTAACCGGAACAGCTAGAAGTAGGCAGTGACTGCTTAAACACTAGGCATTTTATAATTTACGACGGTGATCTTTCTCGGGAGTGTGGGAGCCGTTCCGCCTACGTTTTCTCCATAGCGCTAAGCCGTTTACGCATATCGTAATGTATAAGTCTGAAAGCCACAAGCTGGGGCTATCTAAACGAATATCTCTCTCTTAGAAGTTCGTATCTCATACTACTCATTTCTGTATCCTACCTCACGATTAAATTTGAATTTTATACTGTCACTCTTATTGTTATTACCATCACAGTTATTGTTATTCTTGTTTGTAATAGTAGTAGTTCTGCTGTAATTGTTACTTCATAGTCTGCACTGTTTTTCAAAATGGTCTTAGTTATATGTAAACAATTTCTAACGATATTTCTATTATAATTGTTTATCAAACTGAGATGCAGAATGTGTTACATGTTTAAAACCCGTGTTCAATCTAAGATAGGACCAGATGGCGGTGGAGACGACGACAAATATAGAAAAATTTCCTGTTTGCTCCGATGACTGCAGCTTGCTTTAAATGTGGGTAAATGTAAGTTTATACGTTTGCAAATGTTCAAATGTGTGTGAAATCTTATGGGACTTAACTACTAAGGTCATCAGTCCCTAAGCTTACACACTACTTAACCTAAATTATCCTAGGGACAAACACACACACACACATACACGAGGGAGGACTCGAACCTCCGCCGGGACCAGCCGCACAGTCCATGACTGCAGCGCCCCTTAGACCGCTCGGCTAATCCCGCGCGGCTATACGTCTGCCTAGAAGAAACTTTACTGCAGTGACAGAATTAGGTACTAGTGATACGCCGCTTAACTCAGTCACAGCGATTAAATACCTAGGCGTAATGTTTAAAAATAACATGTGCTGCAACGACCAAACACGTAAGGACATCGTTGAAGAAGACCGACATCTAGGCGTAACGTTCAGAAATAACATGTGCTGCAACGAACATACACGTAAGGACAACACTGCAGAAGATCGACGGGTCAAATCAACGTCCAGCCATCTAGGTTTGGGTTTTCTGTGATGTCCCTAAATCGATTAAGGCAAATGTCGGGATGGTTCCTGTGAAAGGGCTTGGCCGATTTTCTTCCCCAAACAGAGCTTGTGCTCCGTCTGTAATGACCACTTTGTCGATACACCGTTAAATACTGATCTCCCTTTGCAGAGAAAGCAAATGGCGACTTCGGTTTAGTGGGAGAATTATGCAAACTTCAGCCCACCAATGATGGAGTCCGCGTACATAACGCTTTTGCGACCAACTGTTGGGTCATGGCATCTCAACTAGCTCGAATTAATGGTAATTCAGAGATGTGTTGCTAGTTTCGTCATTCGTTGCTTCGATCTGTGTACGAGTGCCATGGTAACGCTCTTTGAACACAATTGGGCATCTTTGTAGGGCAGATGACATCCTTTCAGGCTAATATTATTGACAAAGTCATTTGTGATTGCAAAACGATTCGACTGGCTCTTTCGCACGTCTCGGGAAGGCCCTAATAACGAGAAAACAGAAATTAGAGCTCGTATAGAAGCATATGGGCCATTTATTCCCTAGCTCCATTTACGATTGGAACAGGAAACAGAACGTGACAGGCATTGGTATAGAGTACCTTCTGCAAATACACAGTACAATGGCATGCCTGCAAATGCATACAGCATTGGCTTATGGAGTAAGTGTAATTTTCTAAGCTATCATCATCATCATCATTATACTGACGTTATTGTCTTCCATTTCTCGTATGGCCGATCCACTAACCTTTCTCCTCGACATATGACATTTACACTACTGGCCATTAAAATTGCTACACCAAGAAGAAATGCATATGATAAACGGGTATTCATTGGACAAATATATTATACTAGAAATGACATGTGATTACATTTTCACGCAATTTCGGTGCATAGATCCTGAGAAATCAGTACGATGAACAACCACCTCTGGCCGTAATAACGGCCTTGATAGGCCTGGGCATTGCGTCAAACAGAGCTTGGATGGCGTGTACAGGTACAGCTGCCCATGCAGCTTCAACATGATACCACAGTTCATCAAGAGTAGTGACTGGCGTACTGTGACGAGCCAGTTGCTCGGCTACCATTGACCAGATCTAAATCTACATCTACATCTACATGACTACTCTGCAATTCACATTTAAGTGCTTGGCAGAGGGTTCATCGAACCACAATCATACTATCTCTCTACCATTCCATTCCCGACCTTTCTGTTCGAGCTCTGATTTCTCTTATTTTATTTTGATGATCATTCCTACCTATGTAGGTTGGGCTCAACAAATATTTTATCATTCGGAAGAGAAAGTTGGTGACTGAAATTTCGTACATAGATCTCGCCGCGACGAAAAACGTCTTTGCTTTAATGACTTCCATCCCAACTCGCGTATCATATCTGCCACACTCTCTCCCCTATTACGTGATAGTACAAAACGAGCTGCCCTTTTTTGCTCCCTTTCGATGTCCTCCGTCAATCCCACCTGGTAAGGATCCCACACCGCGCAGCAATATTCTAACAGAGGACGAACGAGTGTAGTGTAAGCTGTCTCTTTAGTGGACTTGTTGCATCTTCTAAGTATCCTGTCAATGAACCGCAACCTTTGGCTCGCCTTCCCCACAATATTATCTATGTGGTCTTTCCAACTGAAGTTGTTCGTTATTTTAACACCCAGGTACAGCCTTGAGAACTGTACTATTTATCGAGTAATCGAATTCCAACGGATTTCTTTTGGAACTCATGTGGATCACCTCACACTTTTCGTTATTTAGCGTCAACTGTCACTTGCCACACCATACAGCAATCTTTTCTAAATCGCTTTGCAACTGATACTGGTCTTAGGATGACCTTACTAGACGGTAAATTACAGCATCATCTGCGAACAACCTAAAAGAACTGCTCAGATTGTCACCCAGGTCATTTATATAGAGCAGGAACAGCAGAGGTCCCAGGACGCTTCCCTGGGGAACACCTGATATCACTTCAGTTTTACTCGATGATTTGCCGTCTATTACTACGAACTGCGACCTTCCTGACAGGAAATCACGAATCCAGTCGCACAACTGAGACGATACCCCATAGGCCCGCAGCTTGATTAGAAATCGCTTGTGAGGAACGGTGTCAAAAGCTTTCCGGAAATCTAGAAATACGGAATCAACTTGAGATCCCCTGTCGAAAGCGGCCATTACTTCGTGCGAATAAAGAGCTGTCTGCGTTGCACAAGAACGATGTTTTCTGAAACCATGCTGATTACGTATCAATAGATCGCTCCCTTCGAGGTGACTCATAACGTTTGAATACAGTATATGCTCCAAAACCCTACTGCAAACCGACGTCAATGATATAGGTCTTTAGTTCAATGGATTACTCCTAATACCCTTCTTAAACACTGGTGCGACCTGCGCAATTTTCCAATCTGTAGGTACAGATCTATCGGTGAGCGAGCGGTTGTATGTGATTGCTAAGTAGGGAGCTATTGTATCAGCGTAATCTGAAAGGGACCTAATCGGTATACAATCTGGACCTGAAGACTTGCCCGTATCAAGCGATTTGAATTGCTTCGCAACCCCTAAGGTATCTACATCTAAGAAACTCATGCTAGTGGCTGTTCGTGTTTCAAATTCTGGAATATTCCATTCGTCTTCCCTGGTGACGGAATTTCGGAAAACTGCGTTCAATAACTCAGCTTTAGATAAACCGCAATCGCGACAGGCTACAATCCGACCTTTATCAAAGTCGGGAACGTGATGGTACGCATTTCTCCTCCTTACACGAGGCATCACAACAACGTTTCACCAGGCAACGCCGGTCACACCATTAGGCAAATGTTGTTCTTAATGATGATGTCCTATTTCAGGACGATAATGCACTCATTCACACAGCCAGGACAGTTCAGTCGTAGTATGAGGTGCATGCGACTGAACTGTAGAGTATTTCCTGGCCAGCACAGTCCCCGGACTTGAACATTATCGAACCTTGTGAGTGGTATTTTTGTACACCCTATTCCCAAGTAAGTACAGGTGTTCACATTATTTTGCCTATCCACGGAATATGCTCCGGGTTTCCTGCAGAGGCAGTTCAGCTGCAATATGGTTAACAGGCTCTTCACAGTGTGCGATTCAAGAGCAGCGGCAACTAGAAACACACAACCGACTTGAAGTACGCCAGAGAGCACAAATTTTGTGGGCAAAACGTCTAAATTGCAGACAGATTCTGGTGGTGTGTGGACCAATTAACATGTCTGGCGCCGCGCGGGGTGGCCGCGCGGTCTTAGGCGCGTTGTCCCGGTCCGCGCGGCTCCCCCCTTGGAGGTTCGAGTTCTCCCTCGGTCATGAGTGTGTGTTTTGTCCTTAGCGTAAGTTAGTTTAAGTTATATTAAGTAGTTCGTAAGCTTAGGGACCGATAACACTAGTAATTTGGTCACATAAGACTTCACCACAAATTTCCAATTTTTTTTTCATGTCTGGTCATAGTGAAATGGCGCCAGGCAGTTTCACCAAGGCGTGAATTATCCTGATCCGCCGTACAATCGAGATCTTACACAATGCGATTTTAATCTTTTCGGCAAGCTTAAAAAATAAAAAAAATATGCTTTGGTGAGGGGAGTGGTGTGGAGCGGCGGGGAGGGGGGGAGGGGGAGGGGGGAGGAAGGGGGGCGGTAAGAAATTTTTCATCGATGAGAACGGTAACACAGAAGTTCTCGAATGGTTCCGTGACCAAGAAGCGTATTACTATCCTAGAAAAATTGAATGATTGGTAGAACGTTCCGACTGTTATTCACAGAGCCTTAGTCTATGTTGAAATTTAGTGTCATGTTTCTGTGTTGAGGGGCATGAAAGAGAAGCAGTTGTTGAGAAGGGAGTGAGACAGGATTATAGCTGATCCCCGATGTCATTCAATCTGTACAGCGACAAATCAGTAAAGGGAACAAAGGAAAAATTATGGAGTATAAATTAAAGTCCAAGGAAAGGAAATAAGAACTTTAAGGTTTCCATTCGACACTGTAATTCTGTCATAGACAGCAAATGACTTGGATGAGTAGTTGAACGGAGTGGGTAGTGTCTTGAAAGGAGGATATAAGTGAAAATCAACAAAAGCAAAACAATGATAATTGAATATAGTCGAATTAAATCAGGTGGTGACGGAATTAGATTAAAAAACGAGACACTTAAAGTAGTAGATGAGGTTTTCTATTTGGGCAGCAAGATAACTGATGATGGCCGACGTAGAGAGGATATAAAATGTAGACGGACAATCGCAAGAAAAGCGTTTCTTAAGTAGAGAAATTTGTGGTCTCAAGTATAGAATTAAGTATAATTAAGGCTTCTCTGAAAGTATTTGTATGGAGTATAGCCACGTATGCAAGTGAAACATGGACGATAAACAGTTTAGGCAAGAAGAGAATTGAAGCTTTTGAAATATGGTGCTGCAGAAAAATGATGAAGTTTAGATGAGTAGAACACGCAACTAATGAAGAGGTGCTGAATGGAATTGGGGAGAACAGATATTTGTGGCACATATTGACCAAAAGCAGGGATCTGTTGATACTGGGTTACAGTTATTGAACTATATGAAAAAAACGTAAATTAGTTACAAAATACTGTGTGCACACAATTTATTCAACATATAAACGTCACTACAGATATTCGGATTTAGGTTATGACATGTTCGATATGCCTGCCACCATTGGCGATGATGTGGCGCAGACGAATAGCGAAATTCTGCATGACCCGCTGAAGTGTCGGAACATGAATGTTGCCGATGACCTGAATGGCTGCTTTCAGCTCAGCAATGGTTTCGAGGTTATTGCTGTACACCTTGTCTTTAATAAAGCTTCACAAAAACGAGATCCTGAAAATATGGCGTCCAATCGAGGCCCATGCCAGTGGGCTCTGGGTACCCTAGAGCTAGAATGCGGTTTTCCAAAGTGTTCTTCCAGGACATCAAACATTCTCCTGCTTCGTTGGGTCGAGCTCGGTCATGCATCAACCACACATGTGTAAATCAGGGTCTCTTTGTGTAACGGAGATGAAATCATCTTTCAGAATCTTCACGTACCGGTCGGTAATCACCGTGCCATCAACTAAGACCGCACTGATTATTCCGTGGCTGGACGTCGCACACCACACAGCGACACGTTGAGGGTGAAGAGACTTCTCGATCGCAAAATGCGGATTCTCAGACCCTCAAACGAGCCAGTTTTGCTTATTGACGGACCCATCCGAATGAAAGTGGGCTTCGTCGCTAAGGCGCATGTGCACACTAATTCCCATAATTCCCTGCGACCAACCTTGCAGTTTGGACATCCTAACGCAAACCGTTCAGAAGTTATGACGATTTTATTTCATATATTTCAATAATTGTGACCCTGTAGGACACGTTCTGAGACATCAAGGGATCAATTTAATATTGGAGTGGAGTGTGGGTTGTGAAAAGTGTAGAGGGAGACCAAGAGATGAATACAGTAGGCAGATTCAGGAGGACGTAGATGGCAGTAGATATTCGAAGATGGAGTGGCTTGCACAGTGTAGAGTAGCAAGTACAGCTGCACCAAATCACTCTTCGGACTGAAGACCACCACGACAGCAATAACATCTGTGTCACTTTCAAGTGTAATACAGAACTGAATAAAAATTACTTGGCCTGCCACGGTTATCTGTAACTTATTTTTCGAAGTACCCTCGTGTAGTATAACATTGTTCCTTCCCTTTTATCTTCCTTTCGACATCAAAGATAAAAATGCATTAGTCCATGTTTTCTGTTTCTCGCTATATCCGTTCTTTAACTGCCATAAAAGGAATTATTATTCGTCATTGTCTGCTCTTGTCTCGTCATACATTCATTACCATGTCCTTAGAATATTTCTATGTTCGTAGACTGTAATTTTCCTTACAACTTTAAAACAGTGTAAGTATTTTACGAGAGGGATGAGCACTGAGATGTATCGCGAGGTGGAAATGGGAAATGGTAATAAAGGTGTCTCGAGAGAAGTACGGAGACTGATTATTGTTCTGAGTGGACGAGGGAAACACGTGTTTTTAGTAGAACCTTAGACTTTTTTACGGCGTATAGCGTGGTAGTTACTCGGAGAAGGATAGGCTTGCACAGGAAAGAGTAGCACATAGATCTGCATTAGACAAGTCTTTGGACTGAAGACGACGATAACGCAATGCGGACTGTGAACTTAACGGATATCTAGGTCAGAATGATTTTCCTTGTAAACTATTGCATCAAAAAATAATAATATATGAAAGCCACAAAATGGGAACTGTGGAGATACAGATTTATTAAGTTGCCTGCTTTCGATGCACAATGCGGACTGTGAAGTTAAAGTACGAATAAGCTTCTTGTCGTGGACTAACATTCCAGAAAGTGATTGAAAAGCTACGACGAGCGGTCAGGAGAGTAACACGTTTACCAGTTGGACTTTTCCTAACGCTTAGCACTTGCTGTGAACTATAAATATAAATGAAGAACTCGTTTGCTCTACTTTGCCA
Organism: Schistocerca serialis cubense; assembly: GCF_023864345.2. Lineage (NCBI taxonomy): Eukaryota > Metazoa > Arthropoda > Insecta > Orthoptera > Acrididae > Schistocerca > Schistocerca serialis. The sequence continues at coordinate 168,991,298 of NC_064640.1, forward strand.
AATACATATATTTCAATCAATGAAATGATCCTAAATAACTTACTTACAACTGCCTCGTTATACACGTGGTCATTTTCCAGAGGACAATTACAGCGGAAATTCTTAATAAAGATTACACTTCTGGTTTACGAGCCGCCAACATCGGATGACAACACGCCGTTTCCAACAGCTGAGCGTTTCTTCATTGGACATTATTACTAAAAGAAAGCTCTTCTCTTGTAAATCCGTTTCAAAACGTTTTATGTAGTAAACATATAATTTTTTGCTGAAGTTACTCTGACGACTACTCATTGTTGTTGCCTGTCTCACGTAACTAAAAACCCAGACATTTTAAATCACGCTTTCAGTAGTTCCAAAAAGTTAAAACTTAACTAACACATATTATTAACGTGTTTTCACCGGAAAATATTATACATTTCCGAATTCTTTCTCTGTTGACATTACTTTTTCTTACAGCATTTTTATGTGGTCTACCCTATGTATTCATCTGTCGCGATACAAAATCTGTTATTTTACGTTTTCTTCATCTTTTACTACATATAAATGTAAATTTGCAGTGTTTTCGAGTCTTAATCCTTTCATCTGCGTGTTTAACCATATTGCATGTCGAATTCCGTGTTGGTTATGCAATGTAATAGTAAAATATGTGTAATGTTCCGGCATTAAGCCAATCAATTATGTCCAATCGGGAAAGAGTAAGTGGATTTTCAATGGTGAAGCATTTATACTGCCTTAAAACATGTTGGCTAGCATTCGTTTACATTTCAGAATTCACCATACTATAATATGTCAAAGACTTTGTGGGATTTTACGTACCTATTTTTTGAATGTTAGTAATTGTTTCAGCGTGCCTGTAATATTCGGGAAATTCTGCCAATAGTCAGTTATATGTTTTGTTATTCCAAAAGTACGTACTAGAAATCTTACACTCATATCGTTAGAAACGTATCATGTTTCCTCCAGTTGCTTTCTGTTCAAGTTCCTACTTGAAAGATTAATTATTATTTTCAATTTTTTATGCTAACTCGGTCATTTCTGATAGAACTAGTATTAGGGGGCTTCTCTTCCGTCGTAATAGGAAAGCTTTGACTATTGCGATTCGCCGGGAGTGTGTTATACGGACTCCACAGCGCGGTGACGATTTACAGGTTGGAGAATTTGTAGTAGGTTAACTGCAGGATCGGACTAGTTGACAAATAATGTGCATTTTTATTTCCATCTGGCACTTGCATAGAGAAATGTTGTTGAGGTGGAATGTTGTTCCACAGCTTCAACAACTGCCACATGTTAAGCTCTTCCTCTGATTCACCCTCGCGGGGAGGTGACACCCTGTATTCTACTGTTTACGACGAGCATAAACGTGTAACAGTCTCTACTTCATTATGCTTCCGTTTTCTAAAAGGCTAGGTCGACATGACAGACATGGTAGAAACGACACAATTCTGAAAAATAAACCAATTTTACCCTAACGCCATGTCCGTACAATAATAATTTCCGAGGAGTTAAAGGATCATTAGCTTCAATTGGGACTCATTAACTTAGAGAGCTATTCTGTCGTTAACTGTGCCAGTTTCGGCGTGATCGATGTTCGTGCTTCTGAACTTCGTCAAGATTGCCTCCATTTTGGCAGCCAACTTACTTTTATTCTTCTTTTGTTCTTTTCCTTCTTATTCTTGCAAAACGTATTACCAGAACTTGAGAGAACGTAAAGGTGAAAAAAACTGCGGTAGAACAGATGGACACATGAACTTCATTCAGTTCGGTCAAAGGGACCTGAACAGAATAAAAGTACAGTTGGTGTTCATCGTCATGTTGTCGACGAAGTCTTTACGAGGCCGACTCATAACAGACAGAGGTAAGTTGCGCAACACTACCTGTTTACTAATGTAAGTCTTGATGCACGCGCTCATATTACAGAATTTCTTTTCAAAAGCTCCGTCAAGGGATGGTAAATCACGTGAGAAAAAGTACAGAAAATGAGTGAAGCGTATAGACTACACGGAGAATCTAACCTATACGTCTCACTTTCGTATGCGATCGCTGTGATGACCGACAGTCTTACTACTCCATCATTAATGCAGCGGCCTAGAAATGGCTGGCTGTTCGATTTCTCAGAAATTGTAAGGCTGCGGCCCTGACCCATTAAGTAAAGACGTCTGTTTTGAGTACTCTGTCAAAACCAAATGCTACAATAATGGGCCTGTCTTCTAAAAATCTTAGCGTACCTTTTATCGTTGAGAGAAAAATAAGAGATTAAATTAAAACTAACGTGAGCTTATTCGTATCTACTAAGCAACATCTTACGTTGGCTGCTAAACGGCAAAGAAAAGCACCTTACGGTAAAAGCTGTTGCACTCAGCCAAGTCAAGGCAGATACGTTTAAAAGTAAAATAAACATCAGTTGATTTATTACTAGTATATGACCATAACAGTTTTAATTACAATAAAAAATGTAATAAATAATAACAGAACTCGCGGAATAGCAATAATATTGATACAAATTTACCCATGTTAAATTGGGAGTGCTCTAGGTTAATTAATAACGGGAATAAATTCCTTATATTGAAATGGTTCAAATGGATCTGAGCACTATGGGACTTAACATCTTAGGTCATCAGTCCCCTAGAACTTAGAACTACCTAAACCTAACCAACCTAAGGACATCACACACATCCATGCCCGAGGCAGGATTCGAACCTGCGACCGTAGCAGTCCTGCGGTTCCGGACTGCAGCGCCTAGAACCGCACAGCCACCGCGGCCGGCCCCTTATATTTGTCTACGATTATTATCAGTCTTTCGGAATAATACAGTTTACATCGCTCAATACGTTATTCTCAAAATGCTCTAAGCTGTTACCAGTACTGGAATTAAATTGAAAAAGTTGTATTCAGTAGCTCAGGTGTACATAGTTCTTTTCACCAGAGTCTGCCTAGGACAATTTGCGAAATCCACCGTTAATCGTGGTACATCACCCACGTAGAGCTCTCAGTAGCAGCGACCTACGGCAGGTGGCTTTGATGGAACTTCAATGGGGAGTGAACAAGGCGATCCCATCTGTCTAGAAACAAAGCGCGCAAAACAAGAAACAGTGGCCTGGTTCCTCCAAGCTTAGCCTTTTTGGCAGAGCTGATGGTGCCATAACAATTTCTGAACCTAATGCTTGAATTAGTTAATGCTCCAACACTTCGATTAATGAAAGATACGTTCATCTGTCTTCTGTCGCGTGCTTCAGTCAGTTTCACGATATGTGTTCCGTAACATAGTTGACAGTCTTATTCATACACCTTAATTAGTCTTTCTCTAATTCCAACGGATGATTTTCATACCAAAGTACTACTCAGCGAATTAAAATTGAGCGGTCACCTTGGTGCTATTCGAGAAAAGTGGGTTACGTGACAGCACCGGGTTTCGCCCTCTCGCTAACCCCCACCCATATCCACACCAACACAGTTCTAGATTGTAGAAGCAGTGTAGTTCCATAGCAGGTGCTATATAACTGTTTCTGAGTTTCCACAATTTAGTAATATTGTAAATAAAGTTACGAAAAGCTTTCTTAGTTTAAAATACGCTGAAAACAGGAAAAGCTATAAAATATTAATATTTATTGTCATTGCCCATTGATCTCTTCGCTATTTTAGCATGCAGTCTAGGAGTGAACAGTGCCCATTGTACAAGAAAATTTAATGTTAGCGTAAAACAACGTATTTTTTGTCTCAGTACTTAAGTCTGTATGCGGCTCGATCTTGTGTAATGAGATTTTCGTGTGAGTTGGTTGCTATTTCTCAATCTTATTAAGAGGTTCTACGTATATTCCAAATCTGAATACCCACCAGTTGTCATCGTAGAAATTAGAGTGAGAAAGTTTTAAATAATTAATTGCCACTAGTTCTCTACAAACTCTTACCGGCTAAGCCCATTTAATATTCGATATAAGTACTCGATTTCCTGCGTCTAATCCTGCTTTTATGTCTTTTATGGTGGTCGACGTACGATTCACTGTAATTTAATATGAAGTAACAGTTTTGCTTTGAAAGGTAGTCTCTAAAGACAACATCAGAGCCAAGGTCAGTGCCCCCGGTATAAAGGCGGCGGGTCGTTAGCTGGGTCCACTCCTGTCATAGCTCCGTCCCTTTTTGTGACTCTGAAATCGAGGACGCACAAAGCGTCAGTTTATCTCACTACACGGAAACGTACAGGAAACGTCTGTTTTGCTTCGTTACTCCAATTTACAGGTAAGATCACAGGAAGCCAACGCAGCACTTTCCTTGTGTTGTTCACCGTCTTCCTGCTCCTAAATAACTAAAAAACATACCGTAGCCGCCACTTTAAAAAAATTGTCATACAACAGTTTAACTGATTTATATAGAGACATGCTAAGGGAACAAGCTAAGGCATACCCTCTGTAGTCAACTGAAATACAATTTCTACATCTATACTTGTGCTCCGCAAGCCAAGTTACGGTGTGTGGCAGAGAGAACACAACATGTTGTTACACTCTCTTTCTCCCCCCCCCCCCCCCCCCCTCCCTTTATTCAACTTCGATGACGATGGCACGTGACAAGAAAGACTGCTGATATCCCCCAGTATGGGTCCGAATTTCCCCCATGACGATCACACGTGGTGTATGCTATGAAAAATGGTATGTTTCTCGGTTCATTTTGGGATGTGCGCTCTCGGAATTTTTTCAGTTAAAGATTACTTAGAGGACTCAGAGTGGTGGTTAACAATATCACATTACATTAGATGACTACAATAGGTACCAATACCTGCAGCTCTTGATAGTAATGTGTTGTCATTTTCCTGAGATCAACATCTCACCCGTCGTGGGGTGATGCTGACTCAGTTTTTCAGACGAACTGAGGGGAGGACATGGAGACGTGTACGGGGCATAGTTGCACATTTCCAGGCCATCTGTCAGACTGAGCGTGTCACTGCATAGAGGAGGGTTCAGTTTGTTTGCGGGAACATGGCGGCTACGCAACAAGAAAAATCAATTCTTGTGTTTTAATTTGCACGAAGTCAGTGCATTGCTGAGGTGCCACGTTCATTCCGCCGTCGCTTCAGAAAGAAGCCGCGCCACCCCTAACAGACTTATTACTGACATAAAATATTCTTGTAAGGTGTTTGCATATGCAAAGAGAAGAGTACAAGTCGGCCACGCACGCCTGATGAAAATGTTGACAAGTCCGCAAGACGGGAAGGTAAGGAACTTCAAGTTCCTCAGACAAAGGTGTGGCGTGTTCTGAAACGACGCCTGCATATTAAACCTTCCAAGTTGCAGTTACTGCAGCGATTGCGTCCCTGTGACCGAAACAGAAAATATGAGTTTTGCAGTTCAGTTCTCCAGGATATGGCAGAGAACACTTTTTCCGAACTACTCATCTTTTCGGACGAATCGACGTTTGAGCTATCGGGTAAAGCAAACCCCTGTAATGGAAGAATTTGGTGATCACAAAATCCTGGCGTCGTCGTCGAACATGAAAGAGATTCACCGAAGCTGAATGTGTTTTGTGCCGTTGCCGTTCAGAAAGTTCACGGAACCTTCTTTCCTGCGGAGGAAACTGTGGCAGTAATGCCATACCCGGACATACTGCAAAATTGATCATTTCCTTTACTTCACTAAGATCCCACAGATTTCATTTTTATGCATAATCGCGAGCCCGCCTCATTTTCACTTTGAGGTGCAGCATGATCCTAACAACACCATCTCACAACGTTGGATTCGAAGACATAGAGAACAAGATCTTGTTCATTGTTTTTGACTTCCCAGGTCACCGTTACTCACACTTTTTTTCTGTGGGGGTGTATAAAAGACAGAGTCGTTCTCCTACCTATGGCAGCTACTCTTCACGATCTGTGAAATCGAATTGTTGAACCTGTCGGTTCAGCTACCAGTGACCTGTTGGTTCCTGTGCGAAATGAAATGAACTACAGTTTCGATGTTTCTTGAACAACGTGTGGTGTTCAAGTTGAGTGTATGGTATAGTGTATGTGTTAACATAAAATTCTGAACCTTCCTCTCTCCAGTGACACGCACAATTCTTTCTATTTTTCATAGTTTGTAAGAAACAACTGAAACCCGTTCCTTGTTTTCAAATCATCCTGTATTTATATGATAGTTCCTTTTTAATCTCTCTGGACAGAAACTCGCAGATACTTAGAGATTTTGACTGATTCCAGTGGCTGTTCAGTGATCGTGTAGTGGGACGGATCTTTTCGTCCATTAATACGCGTTGCATTACGTTTGTATATGTTTTAAGTCTGGTGCCAATCTTAGGATCAGACGCTGATCATCTGCAAGTCTCTCTCTATTTCGTAAACAATTTTTAGTCACATCACCCCAGATACACCACTGTGTCATCTGCAAACAGCCTCATGGGCTGTTTGACTATTGTGGGCACAAACCAAAGGGGCGACAATAAAGCAAATGAAATAAGCAATTAATGCTGGTAAAATGGTTCAAATGGCTCTGAGCACTATGGGACTTAACATCTGAGGTCATCAGTCCCCTAGAACCTAGAACTACTTAAACCTAACTAACCTAAGGACATCACACACATCCATGCCCGAGGCAGGATTCGAACCTGCGACCGTAGCGGTCTCTCGGTTCCAGACTGAAGCGCCCAGAACCGCTCGGCCACACTGGCCGGCAATGCTGGTAAATATCGGTTCGTAAAAATTGGTTTTCTCGGTACGATGTACGCACAAGTGCAGTTATACCTATTTGTCTACGTTTTCAACAACGACTAAACTACGTTTGGTTTTCTTGTGTGAGGATATTTAAAATCTTTGGTCTACTCCAGCACTGTTTTTAGTGTCGATGAAGCTAGCGAATGCAGTATGGATGGTTGTCATTATATTCAGAACATGCGTGGAATTTCTGAAAGTGTACTGGCATCGATGATGATACGTGCTGAAGCCTACTTTCACATACACGGTGAAAAGTGGAACACTTACGGTAAACTATTTGTCTTCAAGTGCGTACCTGCAGTTTTGATTCTCGGATACCCTGCATGGTGTTTACTTACTCAGACGTAAAACGTCGTTTAAGGGAAACCATCAGTTTCCGGGCCTTTCGTTTGTACCTACAATAGAGACCGTTTACATATTGTGAAGAACAGGGCCCCTATCACGCAACCTTGAGGTAGGTCAGACGCTACTTTTGCATCTGCCGACACCTCCCCATTCCCCCATTCATCAGCAATTTCAAGAAGAGCAATGAGAATACTACAAGCAATAGTTCACTGTACATTCCTGGCGTTAGTACGGTACATTGTAGAATGGTTAGGATGGAATCGATTCTAAGAATTGTTGTTTTAAATCTTGAAAATTCCTTTTCACTAGAGGCGGAACTTGGCAGAAATACACGGGAAGAATTGTGTCACGTCTGTTATAATTGCTTGAAACTTACAAACGTCAAGACTGGATTCGTCGAAATTACTGGATTTTTAATATCCATTACTGGTGCAAAATACCTATTGTTCTGGTCTTCCTTATTATAATTACATTTTCTCACGAGGAAGTGAGTTGGTAGAGTATGAAAGAACTCCTTCATTTTAAGTGTTACATGACTACATGATTACAAAATCTGTAATATAAAACAACTACGCGGTAATTTTGGTTTTACAAACTACACGCAGATGACAACTGGACAAGTTTTCAGTATTGTCAGGCGCTTTACGTGAGAGTGGTGATGTCGGCCCTTCTGTGATATGCTAGTGATGGATGAAAAAATATTATTGTTCGCGATGGAGATGTAAAGAAGATTACAGCAACTAGACCATGAACAGGTGCAGCTAGTGTGTGATACTGGGTTGGGGACAGAGAGAACAATGGAGAAACGATAGCATACGTTAGAACATGACTAGTATGGAGCGTTCCAGACTATGGTTGCCAGGAGTATATGCCTGGACGTATTATATAGTTGGGGAATAGGAACTGTGGGGATGGATGGACAATTCATAGAGGTGCATGTCAGGTGGAATATGGGTCTAATTATGCAACAGCGTACATGCGCTGGAGAAAAGACTGTACGATATGGAGTGCCAGAATTGGTTTTTCTGTATTATATGCTAGGTTCGGAGGTGCTCTAGAAAAATAAGCGGCGTAGGAACTGGATAAGTTGGTAAAAGATACAGTTCGAGAAGGCAGGCAAATGGGCAAAGTGGGGTCCATGAATGTTTAGTATTTCAAGGGATTTGTAAAGCGGAGATCCAAGCAACAATGGCAGAAGTTAGTATACAACGAATGAGGGAATTTTTAGTTGAGGATAATGAGTAAACGTTGTTAGCCCGGATGTGGTCTCTTAACAGTTTGACGGTTTAGGTTTTGTGCTGGATTGTGAGAAAGTGTCCATCCCTGGTTAGTTGTAGTTCTAAGTACTTCTGGATTGCTTGATTGTTAATGGATGAGAAACGGGCCGACGGAGTCGCCGAGTGGTGCAGCTCTGAATAGTGCTTGGCTTTGTGCGGGTTTGCTTGAATTTGCCATTTCTTTCACCATTCGACCAAAAGATATTAGTTTGCGGCCCACAGTGGGCATAACGCCGCATAGAACAAACAAACGTAGTCAGGTGACACAATGGCTCTTGTATGGAGTACGTCTTTCCAGAATTAGATTCAAAGCGAACCTCGAACTGATTTCTTCACCAAGACTACGGACATTTTCTTGCAGATCGTCGTCCGATCGAGTTCGGGCTGAATTTCTAGAGTCATTTTCGAGGACCTGTATGTCCTTATTAAGCTCGTGGCTAAAGTTACTAAATACGCAACGAAAGACTCGCAGAAGATTAAAGCTCTATCTACGTATTTCCGTCTTCAACGTGTACATCGAGAGAGATGACCGGAGCCGCATTTCGACCGATGGCTATTCAGATATCCATTTGGGAACCCAATTTAGGTTTTCCATGGTTTCCGTAAAGCACTGCTTGCAAATGATGCGATGGTTCCTTTGAAAGGGAATTGCCGAAATCCTCACTCCTCCACATCCCCACGCTCCTCTTCCAGCTACCTACCGCAGCCGTCTAAATCTACATCTACATAATTACTCTGCAATTCACATTTAAGTGCTTGGCAGAGGGTTCATCGAACCACAATCATACTATCTCTCTACCATTCCACTCCAGAACAGCGCGCGGGAAAAACGAACACCTATCCCTTTCTGTCCGAGCTCTGATTTCTCTTATTTTATTTTGATGATCATTCCTACCTATGTAGGTTGGGCTCAAGAAATATATTATCATTCGGAACAGAAAGTTGGTGACTGGAATTTCGTACATAGATCTCGCCGCGACGAAAAACGTCTTTGCTTTAGTGACTTCCATCCCAATTCGCGTATCATATCTGCCACACTCTCTCCCCTATTACGTGATAATACAAAACGAGCTGCCCTTTTTTGCACCCTTTCGATGTCCTCCGTCAATCCCACCTGGTAAGGATCCCACACCGCGCAGCAATATTCTAACAGAGGACGAACGAGTGTAGTGTAAGCTGTCTCTTTAGTAGACTTGTTGCATCTTCTAAGTGTCCTGCCAATAAAACGCAACCTTTGGCTCGCCTTCCCCACAATATTATCTATGTGGTCTTTCCAACTTAGTTGAATTGACAGCCTTGAGAATTGTACTATTTATCGAGTAATCTAATTCCAACGGATTTCTTTTGGAACTCATGTGGATCACCTCATCCTTTTCGTTATTCAGCGTCAACTGCCACCTGGCACACCATACAGCAATCTTTTCTAAATCGCTTTGCACCTGATACTGGTCTAGGCGGTAAATTACAGCATCATCTGCGAACAACCTAAGAGAACTGTTCAGATTGTCACCCAGGTCATTTATATAGAGCAGGAACAGCAGAGGTCCCAGGACGCTTCCCCGGAGAACACCTGATATCACTTCAGTTTTTCGATGATTTGCCGTCCATTACTACGAACTGCGACCTTCCTGACAGGAAATCACGAATCCAGTCGCACAACTGAGACGATACCCCATAGGCCCGCAGCTTGATTAGAAGTCGCTTGTGAGGAACGGTGTCAAAAGCTTTCCGGAAATCTAGAAATACGGAATCAACTTGAGATCCCCTGTCGATAGCGGCCATTACTTCGTGCGAATAAAGAGCTAGCTGTGTTGCACAAGAACGATGTTTTCTGAAACCATGCTGATTACGTATCAATAGATCGTTCCCTTCGAGGTGATTCATAATGTTTGAATACAGTATATGCTCCAAAACCCTACTGCAAACCGACGTCAATGATATAGGTCTGTAGTTCGATGGATTACTCCTACTACCCTTCTTAAACACTGGTGCGACCTGCGCAATTTTCCAATCTGTAGGTACAGATCTATCGGTGAGCGAGCGGTTGTATATGATTGCTAAGTAGGGAGCTATTATATCAGCGTAATCTGAAAGGAACCTAATCGGTATACAATCTGGACCTGAAGACTTGCCCGTATCAAGCGATTTGAGTTGCTTCGCAACCCCTAAGATATCTACTTCTACGAAACTCATGCTAGCAGCTGTTCGTGTTTAAAATTCTGGAATATTCCATTCGTCTTCCCTGGTGAAGGAATTTCGGAAAACTTCATTCAATAACTCCGCTTTAGCGGCACAGTCGTCGCTAACAGTACCATCGGCACTGCGCAGCGAAGAAATTTTGTTAAGGCTGACTATTGCCTTCATGCATGTGAAAGAGCTGTTGGTACTCTTGGACAAAATCCCACTGGATATAAAAGTTTTCCTTGTAGGTAAGAGCTATTCGTTACGGGAAGAATACTGGGCAATATACAACACATAAGGAAGAATTAAAGGACTGAATGTTGTCGAATCTACAAATGGGACACAAGAAACGCCACACGTTGTGTACATGTAGTATTACAGCTGTGCGCCATAGATTTTGGTTTAAGAATATCAGTATATAAATTGCATCACTCATGTCATGATTTGTTATTGCTCTTAATTAGCATACCTTTCCCGTTCCCGTATTCATAAAAATTAAGTATTTGGGAGTGCGGAAGGAACCCAGAACACAATATTGAAGAAGTTAAGAGATCCTTGAACAAAAACTGACATTTCTTTCCGACAGTGTGTAATAAGCGCGACAAACGAAACAAGGATTCAACTGTAATCGAAGCTTTAAATGCGGAAACTCGTGGTAAGAGACACCATGATATAAGGGTACGTAATGAAAAAAATGGTTCAAATGGCTCTGAGCACTATGGGACTTAACATCTTAGGTCATCAGTCCCCTAGAACTTAGAACTACTTAAACCTAACTAACCTAAGGACAGCACACAACACCCAGCCATCACGAGGCAGAGAAAATCCCTGACCCCGCCGGGAATCGAACCCGGGAACCCGGGCGTGGTACGTAATGATTCAGTATGAATTACCACGTGTAGCATAAGCAATGTAGAATGTGTACGGATGAGTGCACGACACCAATCTGCACTGGAGTTGGAAATTTAAGGATCAATCCCAGAAATAAAACCGGTTACCGAGAATCATCAGATGAGTACGGTAGGGAATCTACAGGTGAGTCTGACCTCGCTCTTCAGGATGATAAGTGATGTACGGTTCATCTCCTCGTTAGAACTTTGCAGTAGTGAAATTCTGAGTTCCCAGAATGAGGTTTTCACTGTGCAGCGGAGTGTGCGCTGATATGAAACTTCCTGGCAGATTAAAACTGTGTGCAAGACCGAGAATCGAACTCGGTACGTTTGCCTGCCGCGAGCAAGTGCTCTATCAACTGAGCTACCCAAGCACGACTCACGACCCATCCCCACAGCTTCAATTCTGCCAGTACCTCGTCTCCTACGTTGCAAATTTCACAGAAGCTCTTCGGCGGGAGAAAGGTCCCGAGTTCGAGTCTCGGTCCGGCAAACAGTTTTAATCTGTCAGGAAGTTTCAAATTCTGAGCTGTCTGACCCACTTAGTCACATCAGCCAGTCTAGTTTCAGTGGGTTCTTTCAGAACACAATTCCAATATCTCATTACTGGTAATGTGTTCTGAATGAATCCATTGAAATTAAACTGCCTGGTGGTCTTATTAATAGGGAAAAAGACTATCTTCTGAGGAAGTCTTGGAATGGTGCGTTGATCTTCATTAAAACACGGCGGATTGAATCGTCACAAAATATTGACAGTTAGTTACGGCAGGGATATTTCGTTTTTCTTTGCTTGCACCGTCGATGATGCTGCCACTTTCTTTCGCAGTGGAGGCATCACTGACGGCACTTCGGCATATGCTCAGTACTCTCCGTTGGTCTATATAGGGCGCCGGTTCCAGAGTAGCATCAGTTACACGGCACTCAGCAACAGCAATCGAACTATAACCCCAAGAACTGTATCATAAGTTATTCCGCTCAGAAAACTCACATAATACGTTTAACTTACGTAATCAATTTAACTCGGGTTCTCGGCACGGGAATATGTAAGTTCCCATTTTTCTTGATTTTTAGGTGGAGAATACAAGTTACCTGTTGATTGAGGGTGGGTCGAAGTACACTCCTGGAAATGGAAAAAAGAACACATTGACACCGGTGTGTCAGACCCACCATACTTGCTCCGGACACTGCGAGAGGGCTGTACAAGCAATGATCACACGCACGGCACAGCGGACACACCAGGAACCGCGGTGTTGGCCGTCGAATGGCGCTAGCTGCGCAGCATTTGTGCACCGCCGCCGTCAGTGTCAGCCAGTTTGCCGTGGCATACGGAGCTCCATCGCAGTCTTTAACACTGGTAGCATGCCGCGACAGCGTGGATGTGAACCGTATGTGCAGTTGACGGACTTTGAGCGAGGGCGTATAGTGGGCATGCGGGAGGCCGGGTGGACGTACCGCCGAATTGCTCAACACGTGGGGCGTGAGGTCTCCACAGTACATCGATGTTGTCGCCAGTGGTCGGCGGAAGGTGCACGTGCCCGTCGACCTGGGACCGGACCGCAGCGACGCACGGATGCACGCCAAGACCGTAGGATCCTACGCAGTGCCGTAGGGGACCGCACCGCCACTTCCCAGCAAATTAGGGACACTGTTGCTCCTGGGGTATCGGCGAGGATCATTCGCAACCGTCTCCATGAAGCTGGGCTACGGTCCCGCACACCGTTAGGCCGTCTTCCGCTCACGCCCCAACATCGTGCAGCCCGCCTCCAGTGGTGTCGCGACAGGCGTGAATGGAGGGACGAATGGAGACGTGTCGTCTTCAGCGATGAGAGTCGCTTCTGCCTTGGTGCCAATGATGGTCGTATGCGTGTTTGGCGCCGTGCAGGTGAGCGCCACAATCAGGACTGCATACGACCGAGGCACACAGGGCCAACACCCGGCATCATGGTGTGGGGAGCGATCTCCTACACTGGCCGTACACCACTGGTGATCGTCGAGGGGACACTGAATAGTGCACGGTACATCCAAACCGTCATCGAACCCATCGTTCTACCATTCCTAGACCGGCAAGGGAACTTGCTGTTCCAACAGGACAATGCACGTCCGCATGTATCCCGTGCCACCCAACGTGCTCTAGAAGGTGTAAGTCAACTACCCTGGCCAGCAAGATCTCCGGATCTGTCCCCCATTGAGCATGTTTGGGACTGGATGAAGCGTCGTCTCACGCGGTCTGCACGTCCAGCACGAACGCTGGTCCAACTGAGGCGCCAGGTGGAAATGGCATGGCAAGCCGTTCCACAGGACTACATCCAGCATCTCTACGATCGTCTCCATGGGAGAATAGCAGCCTGCATTGCTGCGAAAGGTGGATATACACTGTACTAGTGCCGACATTGTGCATGCTCTGTTGCCTGTGTCTATGTGCCTGTGGTTCTGTCAGTGTGATCATGTGATGTATCTGACCCCAGGAATGTGTCAATAAAGTTTCCCCTTCCTGGGACAATGAATTCACGGTGTTCTTATTTCAATTTCCAGGAGTGTATTTTAGTCAGGGGTCTTATGCATGGAAGTGTCGAATGTCTTTCCTATAATTTGTGTTTGGTTTGTTGCAGTGTTGATGAAAAGCACAACTGGCTATATTAGGAGACGAAATTATTGAAGTTTAGCTGGAAAAGGAAATTACGATGTAACACCCCGTTTATGGCGGGGTCATTAGAGACGGAGTACAAGTTGAATGGGAAATGAAATCGGCTGTGTCCTCTTTAATGAACCATCCACGCATACTCCCTCAGCGATTTAGACAAACAATGGAAAAAACTTAAATTACGAAATCTGACTGGGCATTTGAATCGCTGTCCACACAAACGCGGGTCCAGTGTCTTACCACTGCACCATCTGACTAGCTTGGAGTTGGAAGAATTATTGGGATGAATGGAGGCTTTAGTGAACGGGAGGAAATGCGGTGTCGGAAACATATTGAAGCAGGTACGTGGGAGTTAATGATTGAGTAAGATTAGCTGTGCATAGAAGATAAAGGAGTCGTGACTAGTGGGGACCATGGAGCACACCTACGGTTGTATCGAAAATGTAGGAATGAGGGATTTGTATTGTGGGATGTGTCGACAAAGGAGTGGCTAACTACAAAATTGCGAGTTAAAGGAGAAATAATGGGGCTATGGGTGTCGAGTTTGCGCTAAGCGTAAAATTTACGTGGGAGTTCACTGTGAGGAACGTGGAGCGGCAGTATGATGAGACGGTAAACGATCCATTTAAGGGAACGTAAGTAGATGCCGAAGGCAATGCCAAGTGCGATGTGCAAGGCGTTGAAAAATCTGCAGGGAGAAACGTAACTTTTTCATAGGAGGGGATAGCTGCGATTCAGGTTTTTCAGGTAAGGAGACTAGCGGAGGGATGAAAGAATCCTGTTCGACCTCTTAGTAGTAAAGTGTAAAAAATAAAATGTAATACTCATTTTCTGTTTATTCTACATCTACATTTGCATGGATACTCTGCAAATCACATTTCAGTGCCTGGCAGAGGGCTCATCGAACCACCTTCACAATTCTCTATTATTCCAATCTCGCATAGTGGGCAGAAAGAATGAACACCTGTAGCTTTCCGTACGAGCTCTGAGTTTCCTTATTTTAGCATGGTGATCGTTCCTCCCTAGGTAGGTCGGTGCCAACAAAATATTTTCGCATTCGGAGGCGAAAGTTGGTAATTGGAATTTCGTGAGAAGATTCCGTCGCAACGAAAAACGCCTTTCCTTTAATGATGTCCAGCCCAAATCCTGTATCATTTGTGACACTCTCTCCCATATTTCGCCATATTACAAAACGTGCTGTCTTTCTTTGAACTTTTTCCATGTATTATCTGGTAAGCATCCCACACCGCGCAGCAGTATTCTAAAAGAGGACAGACAACCGTAGTGTAGGGAGTCTCCTTAGTAGGTCTGTTACATTTTCTAAGTGTCCTGCCAATAAAACACAGTCTTTCATTAGCCTTCCCCAAAACATTTTCTATGTGATCCTTCCAATTTAAATTGTTCGTAATTGTAATACCCAGGTATTTAGTTGAATTTACTTCTTTTAGATTAGACTGATTTATTGTGTAACCGAAGTTTAACGAGTTCCTTTTAGCACTCATGTGGATGAACTCACACTTTTCGTTATTTAGGGTCAACTGCTACTTTTCGCACCATTCAGATATCTTTTCTAAATCGTTTTGCAGTTTGTTTTGATTTATGATGACTTTATTAGAAGAATAAACGACATCGTCATGTGCAAACAACCGAAGACGGCTGCTCAGATTGCCTTCCAAAACGTTTATATATATATAAGGAACAGCAAAGAGCCTATAACACTACCTTGGGGAACGCCAGAAACCAGTTCCGTTTTATTCGATGACTTTCCGTCAGTTACTACGAACTGTGATCTCTCTGACAGGATATCACAAATACAGTCACATAACTGAGACGACATTCCATAAGCGCGCAATTTCACTACGAGCCGCTTGTCTGGCACAGTGTCAAAATCCTTCCGGAAATCCAGAAATACGGAATCGATCTGAAATCCCTTGTCAATAGCACTCAACACTTCATGTTAATAAAGAGCTACTTGTGTTTCAGAGGAACAATGTTTTCTAAACCGATGTTGACTGTGTGTCAATAGACCGTTTTCTTCGAGGTAATTCATAATGCTCAAACACAATATATGTTCTACAATCCTGCTGCATATCGACGTTAACGATATGGGCCTGTAATTTAGTGGATTACTCCTACTACCCTTCTTGAATATTGGTGTGACCTGTGCAACTTTCCAGTCTTTGGGTACGGACCTTTCGTCGAGCGAACGGTTGTATATGATTGTTAAGTATGCAGCTAATGCATCAGCATACTCCAAAGGAACCTAACTGGTATACAGTCTGGACCTGAAGACTTGCTTTTATTAAGTGAATTAAGTTGCTTCACTACTCCGAAGATATTTAGTTCGCCTTCTTTTGTGAAGGCATTTGAGAAGGCTGTGTTTAGTAACTCTGCTTTGGCAGCACTGTCTTCGATAGTATCTCCATTACTATCGCGCAGAGAAGGCATTGATTGTCTCTTGCCGCTAACATACTTCACATACGAACAGAATCTCTTTGGATTTTTTGCCAGGTTTCGAGACAAAGTTTCGTTGTCGAAACTGTTATAGGCATCTCGCATTGAAGTCCGCACTAAATTTCGAGTTTCTGTAAAAGATCGCCAATCTTGGGGATTTTGCCTCTGTTTAAATTTGGCGTGTTTGTTTCGTTGTTTCTGCAACAGTGTTCCAATCGGTTTTGTATACCAAGGAGGATCAGCTCCGTCGTTTGTTAATTTATTTGGTATAAATCTCTCAATTGCTGCCGATACCAGTTCTTCGATTTTAAGCCACATCTGGTCTACACTTATATAATTAATTTGGAATGAGTGGAGATTGTCTCTTAGGAAGGCATCAAGTGAATTTTTATCTGCTTTTTTGAATAGGTGTATTTTCGCTTACTTTTCGAGGATTTGGGGATTACAATATTCAATCTCGATACGACAACTCTGTGTTCACTAATCCGTGAATCGGTTTTGATGCTCGTTATTAACTCAGAATTATTTGTTGCTTAGAGCTCAAGCGTGTTTTCACAACCGTTTATTATTCGCGTGGGCTCATGAACTAACTGCTCGAAATAATTTTCAGAGAATGCGTTTAGCACAATTTCGGATGATATTTTATACGTACCTCCGGAATTAAACATGTATTTTCGTCAACATATTGAGGGTAAATTAAAGTCACCACCAACAATTATCGTATGAGTTGGGTACGTGTCTGAAATCAAACTCAAGTTTTCTTTGAACCTTTCAGCAACTGTATCATCTGAATTGGGAGGTCTTTAAAAGGATCCAATCATTATTTTATTCCGGTTGCCAACAATGACCTCAGCCCACACTAGCTCACAGGAAGTATTTACTTCAATTTAGCGACAAGATAAGCTAATTCTGACAGCAACAAACACGCCACCGTCAATCGTGTTTAGCTTATACTTTCGGAACGCCGTTAGGTTATTCGCAAAAATTTCGGCTGAGCTTATATCCGGCTTTAGCCAGCTTACAAAACTGAGCAATAAATGGTGCTGTATGTGTCAGAATATGTAAATGAAAACACCTGTCATCCACACGACCCACTGAATTTGGTATATACACGCCCGGTACACGGCTTTTCCTCTTTTAGCGTCTGCAATGCAGGATCGCGCTCTGGTTGTAAAGCTGTATTGCAAGAATAATGACTGTGCACATGTCGCTCTGCTGAAGTTCCGGACAATGAAGGGTTGAAAATATACGTTGGTCCGATGACTGCCGTGGGTCTGGAGAAAATGATGAAATTCGAAAAGACGGGTTCTTTAGGTGTGCAAGCTGGTAGTGGGAGGAAACGAATTGATTCGACGTCAGTGGAAGCAGTGACCACAGAAATGCAGGAGGAGACGATTGGTGGTGTGCAAACGTGAATTGCCCCAACACTGGACATACCCGTGAGCACGGAGTTTAAAATCCTACAAAACATCCTTCTTTGCTATCCTTTCAAAATTACCCATGTTGCTCCCTGTTGGCCTGCCAGCAAGAGAGACCTTTGCTTTAGAATTTCTTGCTCGCATGGAAGTGGACAATGATTGTCTGTGGAAGATTTTGTGGACAGATGAAGCCCACTTCCATCTGACAGGATATGTTAATGCACAGAATTGTCGAATATGGGCAACGGAAAATCCATACGCAAATCAACCATTACCACTTCACCCTGAAAAGGTCACTGTGTGGTGCGGGTTTGGTTGGTTGGTTGGTTTGGGGAAGGAGACCAGACAGCGTGGTCATCGGTCTCATCGGACTAGGGAAGGATTGGGAAGGAAGTCGGCCGTGCCCTTTCAGAGGAACCATCACGGCATTTGCCTGGAGTGATTTAGGGAAATCACGGAAAACCTAAATCAGGATGGCCGGACGCGGGATTGAACCGTCGTCCTCCCGAATGCGAGTCCAGTATCTAACCACTGCGCCACCCCGCTCGGTCAGGTGAGGGTTTACGGCATCATTTATCATAGGGCCATATTTTTTTCAAAGAGACAGGTGCTTCCGATCCTGTTACCTGTACCGTCACTGGTAAGCGCTATGAGTGTCTTTTGCGCAACCACATCATTCCAGCCCTCCAACAGCGTGAATGTATAGATGGGATCATTTTTATGCAAGATGGCTCACCTCCACATATTGCAAATCCAATTAAGCAGCTGCTGAAGCGCCATTTCGGAAATTCTATAATTATCAGCCTTCATTTCCCTACAGCTATTGTTCAAATGTCGGTGAACTAGGCATCTCACTCCGAAGACTGAGGTAAGGTGGCAAAATAAAATTGATAGAAATATATACATTTTCCAATGATAATATGTGATCTGTTGTAAAATAATAATACAATGTAAACAGTTTTCTTGTTATTTTCGTCTCTACCGCGGTTGATATTTGCTGTTTTTCAGCACAGTCGTTACATATATCTGTTTGACTTGTGAACCATTGGGATCGCAGTAGTTTATTTTGAACTGAACACCGTCATTGTCTTCAGTTAACGATTTTCCTTTCCTGCACTGTTTGCTGACTGGTGGTTTTTTGTGTGCTATTGCTTTTCTGTTGCGTGGACTTCTTGATGTTCAGGTTTTCCTTGCCTGTGAACACAATTGCTGCTTTCTCCCTTCTTTTTTAAGGTGGTTCCAAAACCGGTATCTGGGCAATACCAATAAACTTTGTCCCTGGTTTCGCTGCAGTATGTGGATAAGATGCACATCATGAATCATTGTTAACTTCCAGTTCAGCTAGTTCATTTGCTACATTTTCTCGTGTGAAGGATCCCGTAGTTACAAAATGTATAGCTCCAGGAACGTTTTCTTCACTTGCAGTTTCTGGTCTGATAGCAATGTTGGTTTTGTGGTTGATTTTATTAGTTCTGTTGAACACATTATTTTTAAACTACCTCCTAATGTTACAGAAGGGGCTAGGAGGGAGGCATGTGTTCACTGTGGCACTTTCATTCAATAGTAATATCAGCAGCTGAGAGGGCTGTTTACGTTCACTTTGAATTGATCCAGATATTGTTATTTTACGCGTGGACAAGGACAATGCTACCGTTCTTTTGGACAAGCAAGATTACGTTCAAAAGATGCAGCGTTTGCTGTCTGATTCAAGATATCTCAGGATCGGTACAGTGTCGCAAGCCTCCTGAGGCAAAGTTCCTTCTCGCAGAAGACTATCAAGAGTCTTAATTCTTCTTGTGCTGTACCCTCTAGGCTACATGGACTCCTTAAGGTCCACATGGAAGGAGTTCTTCTTCGTCCGATTGTAAGATTAGTGCTCCGACACGTCTTGCAGGAAAACACCTTGCTACTCTGTTGAGTCCTGTAGCAGGTGGTTGTCAGCAGCACATTAAGAATTCGGCAGCTTTCTTACGTCGTTTAGAGGGAACGCGCTTGAATGACTGATATTCTATTAAGTTTTGATGTGGTCTGTCTCTTCACTCGTGTTCCTCTGTCTGATTCGTTACGGTTGACTGAGCTTAGGTCTCATGCTGAATTAACGAACTTATTTAAAGATTTGTTGACTTCCACTTACTTTTTATTCAGTGACCAGTGCTACGAGCAGACAAATGGAATTGAGATGGGAAGCTGGTTGTCACGTATTATTGCCAATTTTTTTTTACGGAACATTTCGAGAAACGTGCCTTGGAATCGGCAGATTTGACACCTGGATATTTCTTCAGGTATGTAGACGATCTTTTGATCTTATGACTGCGAGAATTTTAACGCCTTTTTAGAAAACCTGTATTCAATCGATCGGAATATTTGTTTCACGATGGCGGCGGAAAAAATGGCTGTCTCCTCTTCCTTGATGTGTTGGTCAGGAGGAAGGTTGATAGTACATTGGAACATGCTGTTTATAAGAAACCTACTCACAGTTACTTGTATCTGCAGGCTGATAGTGGTCACTATACAGCTCAACGTGAATGGGTCCTTCGTATCTTAGTTCACAGTACCCATGGCATCTCGGACAGTGAGAGTCAGCTGAGTTAGCCCATCTCGAAGTCGTCTTTAGTCAGAATGGTTATAATGAAAGACAGATCAGATGTGCGTTGCGCTGTCGACCAACTGTGCACCGGGTGAGTGACGACAATACGGAGGTGGCACCAAAGTCTACAGCCTTTTTGGGTTATGCAGGAAGCATTAAGAACAGGATTGGCCGTATTTTGAGGAAATATGATGTGAAGTGTGTGTGTTACTTTTACCACTATCTAAGATCAGGGTTCTTTTAGGTTCCGTAAACGATAATCTTGGTTTGCGTAAGCCAAGTGTCTAGTGTATTCCTTGCAGTTGTGGCATGCCGTATATTGGTCAGGCTATCAGAACTGTGGAGAGCCGGTGCACTGAGCGTAAGCGACACACACGCTTACAACAGCCGAACCACCATTGCAGAACAATGTCTTGGCACAAGTCATCCTATGGAATATAACAACTCGGAGATTCTGGCATGCTATCCCAGCTGCTGGGATAGTGTTAATAAGGTAGATGCTGAAATTAAAATATCATGTAACCTTGTAAATAGAGCCGTGGATTTTCTTTAAATTCTGCATGGAGTTGTACTCTCTCCCTTGTGAAAAAACAAAGGGACTGAGTTAATGCTCCCTCGCCCGTTGATTGTAAATTTCACTATCGATAACTTCCGACGTCGGTCATCTTTAGTTTTCGATGGCTCTAGTGTTTACAGTGTATGTGAGTGTTATCTTTCCGGAGTTTCCCTGAAAACCGAGGTTTTAAATTCCCTTGCACAGCGCTTACTTGCTGCAGTTATGCCTTGAAAGTGACTGGGTGTGCTCCTGTCGAAATATCGGGTGTTGTCGGTGACGTCACCCGGCTGCATTCCCGTAAGTTATTTGAATACAAGATATGTTTGAATATACGATAATTTTTTGATTTGGGTATTAGTGGAATTTAGGCTCTGTGATAAAAACCTCAACAGAGACATTGTTGCCGGCCGGTGTGGCCGTGCGGTCTAGGCGCTTCAGTCTGGAACCGCGTGACCGCTCCGGTCGCAGGTTCGATCCTGCCTCGGGCGTGGATGTGTGTGATGTCCTTAGGTTAGTTAGGTTTAAGTAGTTCTAAGTTCTAGGGGACTGATGACCACAGATGTTAAGTCCCATAGTGCTCAGAGCCATTTGAACCATTTAAAAAAAAGAGACATTGTTTATGCACTTAGCATGGAAGCGTGCACTTGATAAATAAAGAGCAAAGAGGGAAACATCTAGCAGTTCAGCGCCTGATGCAATTGACGGTGCTGCAATCGATGCGCAAACTACATGTGGACACTGACGGAGCACCATCTTCGTACGCGTCTTTTCCATGATATCATCATATCGAAATACAGCCAATGTGATGCCGCCCTTTGGGCATAAAAGTGGGAGCCTCGCCAGTTTCACGACAGTCAGAAATAGTCCTTGATGACGATGATGGAGACAGTTATTGAAAGGTTTGAATTTTATCCAAATTTGCAAATTTGGCTCGGCGTGTTTACCGAGACCATTTGATGCAATGGCTCTGTCATGAAAGACTTTGCACCCACACTATGCGCGTATGCCAGAACCTAAGCTGCATGAAAATTTTCCGGCCGAAGTGGCCGTGCGGTTAAAGGCGCTGCAGTCTGGAACCGCAAGACCGCTACGGTCGCAGGTTCGAATCCTGCCTCGGGCATGGATGTTTGTGATGTCCTTAGGTTAGTTAGGTTTAACTAGTTCTAAGTTCTAGGGGACTAATGACCTCAGCAGTTGAGTCCCATAGTGCTCAGAGCCATTTGATTTTTGCATGAAAATTTTTCAAAATTAGAAAATAAATAATTAAATGAGATTTACTATAGTGTAACTGCAGTGTCCAAGAGTCTTTACTCATCTGACAATACTCCTCAATCAGTCTTCTGGCAGAACTACAATAGGGTACAGCTCGTGGGAGGAGGAAGGGAATGGTTTCAACTCTACACCACAAGTCGCCATAACTGAATCATCCACTACATTGTATCACTGTCTACTCTATTACACAATCAACTACTGTAAAATCCCATACAATGAGATACAAAAATTAAAAAAAAAATTTTGCGCTACAAAAATCATATCTCAAAACTTAAAACAAAGATTTCAACGCTCCACTAAAAACATGGATCAGATTAACACAAGAAAAATTTTTGCAGAAACAAATTATTCCCCATTTAACAATCTCATAGCTGTTACCTTCTATTGTTGCTTCTTCGATCTATGTTTTTGCAAATAATATTGTACAGCTAAACTTAAATTGGAAAATTTTGATTGTATCATAAATTTCAAAACCTCATCTCTAAGTCCACCCTCTCCAGTTTCACTTCCCAGTCATCTAGTAAATGACCATTGGACTGTCCTTATGCCACAAGTAACAAATGAATCTGTCCCACGGTGTTAACCCAGCTTAGCAAAGCAAGTAGCATATAGCAAGAAAAATACATTTACTCCCCAAGCTGCATTTATCTTGCACATAATTTACTAGTCTAGTTTCATATTATTGCTTAAAGCAGGCCAGAATAATTTACGTTTGATCTCTCAAAATGTTTTATTTTTAGAGTGATGTATCGATGTTTCCCTCATTCTCAAAGAGCACACATTATCATTGATTATTAAAATTCCCTACAGTAGAAAAAAAGCAGTTTGGTGTAAATTATAATGCACAGTATTCTGTGTTATTAGAACAAATAATGATACACTGTAATGAGCTGGAATGTAGCTGATAACTTTATTTTCACTGAAGTAGTTTATACCAGACAAATCAAGGCCACAGTAGCCACGGATAATGTTATTCATTAAATAATGAAATTGTGTTTGTTAAGCAATCCAGAGAAACTACACTCCTGTTCTTTTATCAAGGTAGGGTCGACCTGATGTATGGTGCCTGTAAAATTAAAAAGCCTATATATTGCTGTCATTAAGTTTCTCATAAAACTGATTAAAGATGCCTCTTTACTAAGTGAATAAAACGCAAAAGTTTTGTATAATTACGTTATGTGACTGCCCTTCAAATACGATTCAGTATAGGTACTCAAACTTAGCACAATGGATATTATTTGGCACCCGAAACGATATCATATTGTTAACTGAGCAAATTTCTCATCATTAAATCCACTCTTTGAGCCTATAAGTATGATCTAGATCACTCTCTGTAAGAAACATTTGTATCATAATCATAGATTCAGTCACTGAGAGCTGTGACAGTCATCAGGACAACATCATGTGCAATACGGTAGCGAGGATCTGTCAGATGCCAGTAAGCATTACTGAAACATTACTGACAGTTTACGCATGTGTTAGCAATAAGTACAGTGTTTGCTTGTGGGTATCGCCAGCAGCCAGGTGACCCATCTCTGCTAACCAATTCCCAGAGTGTTCTCGTGGGGGAATGGCACCCACCACCTCTGCATGAAGTAGCTGAAGTAGTGAACAGCTATTTCTCTGCAAGAGAAATCTCCATGACACTAGATACTGCTTATAGCTGTATGTGCAGGGGCAGAAATTACTGCACACCCACACAATGACGGTGGTTGATCAGCTCGCGAGCGACCATCAGTGAGACTGCAGGGGCCCAGTGTTGGAAGGCACCAAGATTTGTCCATCAGAAAAGGTGAGGATGAAACACCATCATTTCTCAGCAACAGAGTCCAACATATCTAGCAGAGGTGGCATCATAGATTGTAGTCATATCAGTGGTTGTACAAGTCAGGGTATTTGTACTTGTCAGGGTGTGATGATGACATTATCCTCCAGTGTGGATGACCAAATATGCCCAAGTTTTCTGAGATCATCAGTGATTGATACAGCACTGCAGTGTCACAACTCTTCCTTTCAGACTTTCAGACCATTTATTTCTGCAGCATGAGTGTACTGTAAAGGTGTTATTGCGTCTGACGGGTGTTATTGCTTCATTGTGCATGGTCACCAGAATGACATAATGCTTTTATCTCAGGAAGGTCGTTCTGCTACATTTGTATGTTGGTCGTCCAGCTCGGGTGGTGTGTGGTAACTGAGTCGGTGGTATGGCCATACTACATGCAATATCGACTGTTTTTCTCGGTTATCATTCCAATGCAGGTATTGCGCACTGGCCTGCTTTAACTTTCACTCTGGCTTTGGAATTGTCCAGGGTGAACTTTAACAAGCTTTAGTATCAGCCTGGAATATTATTCTGGGACCCAACAATCCCCCATTCCTCTAGAAAATTAGCCTCGAATTCTCTTGCTTGAAGTACCTCTGAAACGATCTCGTCATTCGTGTTTGACATCAGTAACTACACACTGCGCAGTTTACTTGTCCTTCTGCTCCCACAGGGCTGAACCACACGGATCATATTTTAACTCTTAAACCTATAATACTACCCTTTACGTTCAGTCCATTGAGCTTATCCTCTTAATATTTATCGACGTTATCTCTTACGTGCTGACACAGTCTATCATAAATTTACATGTTTACTAGTGTAACACCTAATTACTTATTAAATCTTCGCTCTCTCAACAAACCAATCAACGGGTCACTGGTGTACAGATAACTCTGAGTGATGTACAGATCTTCATTTAAAGCAAATTTAGATTACAGAAGTCGCAATCAGAACTAGTACAGTGATGGGGCATTTAACACTTGTGGTCATAATGCTGTGACGCAATTTATCACGATGCTCCTGCACACGCTGGAGCATTTTCTCTGCTGTGATTTGTGCTGTTTGTGTCACTATAACTTCAGCTAGTGATGTCTGGGTTTAGGATAACATCCAGGAAAATTAGGTTTTGGATTGGCAGCACCTCTAGAAGCTTCTCTGGCCAATGCGACATAGGCTGTGTCCATTTGAGCGTGGGCGTACCAGTGACCATAGAAGGCAGAACATCATGCATGCTACGTCACAAGTCGTACCACTTATTAGTCTTCCGCTGTTCCGCAATTCCTTTCTGGTGATGTCCTGCCGTTTCCCGTTTTCGTAACAATTTATTATTACTGATTTTGGTGAAAAAACCGCGCAGACCCAGAGAGTGCCCACTCTATGAAAATGAGGACGTGGGGCTAACACTTCCTTTCGGCATTCAGTTGCTTTGGCTTTTCTCAAGAACAGGTGAACATCGAACGCGTGTGCGCCGGTCTGTACCATCCTACTTAGGCAGATCGTAATGCTTTCCCTCTGTTATTTCATCAGTACTTCCTGGGTTTGTACCTGTACCCATGTCCCTGCAGTTTTCCAATTCAACTGATAAGGGAGTCCTATAAAACGTTGGTGTTGGGGTTTCATACCTGCTACTGGAAAGTGAATTATCACTTGTAACCTTGCTCAATCAGTTCTCGTTTCAGCGGTCGACACATGGTAGAATAGTGTCAATCTTCCTTCAGTTGCTTCAAATACGTGTTGTAACTCTGCTGTGAATTCCATCTGTGTAGTCCGGCTACGAATTTCTGTGGAGGTAACAACGTAGAACGCAATTCTTTGTGTATGGCATGATGCACTGTTTCTTGTAATGTAGCTACTCCCATCCTTGCGTCATATAGAGTACCTGTCAATGCCTGCAGTAATCTAGCTACAGCCGTTCTTCCATCTACTGCATTACGTTGACTTTGTACTGTCCCTAAGTCGCTGTTTGTAGCTCGCACAATGTTTGCGTATTTGGTGCTACTCCCCTTCTAACGATGTGTAGCATCACTAGAGTTACAACATTCCTCCAGGGCACCTGTGCTGGTACACCACCGGAGGGAAGGGAACCTTTATCACTTCCCCTCTCTCCTTCGAGAAGCGAGGCTACATGGACTGAACAACACAACCCCAACATACAATAAAATAACTTTAGGTCTATCCCGGCACAACTTACCAACAAAGAGTGACAAAGAAAACAAACCTCTTAAAATGTATGGTACATAGCACAAAATAGAACCACTTAATACTCCTTAATAAACTAGACAAAGATAATCGATGTGTAATATAACCATTAAAATTATTCAAAAAACTGGATCATAGCCGTAGTTACCTTTGCGGTCTAAGTGCAGAAGGCATCCTACGTGCGCATTGCTCATTACTGACTGGTCCTTTTTTTTACGTTTTTGGACTTAACACTCCATATTGCAGATGATGGCGGCACTTGTGGAACAGCATCCACAGTTCGCTTAAAAGGCTCCACACACCTCACGTGAATAATCGAACTTCTCATTGGCCTATGTGTCTTGACGTTGACAGGCGATGTCATTTCCACAACTTGGTACAGTCCCTCATATCAGGTTAGGAACTTCTTTGTTTCACCCATAGGTGTTAATCGACTCGTTACCAAACCCCATTGACCAAACCTGTATTGTGGCAACTTCCCCACACAATGTCCTGTCCAGTCCTGACGTCCTAAAATTTTATGTTGGCACTTTTCACTTTTTGCCAAATGTCTATAACATAAAGTATATGTAGGGGAGTTACTCGCCCGCCTGTAATTGGTACGAGGTGAGGAGTATTTGCTTGTGAGGCTGAGCACTGGCAGACAGCACTAATTCCTGGAGAGTGGTGAGCCCGGGTACAAAGCCTTGACAGCAAGTGGGTTAATCCCGCTACGGCGGATTTGGACGATGGTCGGATGGTTAAAAGGACAGAAATGCACCAGCAGTGGCGGAGGATCAGACAAGCTGAAACATGGCTTCATACAGCTCTGTGAAATTCGACAATACATCACAGTCACATAATGAAACAAATCTGAATACATCTGGGATCTCAGAAAAACGAGAGCATCAAGTGACATAAACATTTTCAATAGCTTTAAGACTGTAGAAGTTAATGTTTTTCAGTTACTAAACATTTTCACATTGAACCTGTGAATTAACAACTTCTACCGTTTTTTGCGATTTCAGCAAACAGTATCTCAGATGATAGCATTGCATTATAGCTTTCAGCCCTGAAAGCTACGTATCTGTACCTGTTTTACTTATTGACGTATGGAGTCTTTTATATCTTTTTTATTATTCAGGTGTATGTCAGAACATGGTATTCTCCACGATAACACAGAAAATGAATGCAACGTGAATACCTCGTATCTTGTCATACTTGAGGAGTTATTTAATGAATAGTTTACTAATTTTCATTAATATTATTTAAATTCTGATTACAAGTGGCATTAAAAAATGTGGTTTTGTTTCAACAATATTTAACGACAATTTGTTGTTATTTAACGTGAACAGCAAACATACACGGCTAGTCCCTATGGCTACATCGAGCTATTCATTTTATACAGAGCCATGCATAGAACAATTACCTAAGGTATGAACAACATCAGGTAGAGTCGCAACTGATTTCCTCATGCGGGATGCTGTTAAGAGAGCTACTACTCAGCAGAAAACCGTTAGGCAACGTCGCATATCTAACAACCTTTTTGCAAATTTCTTTACCGATTTGCCATCGGTTCAAATCTTCGGTTTTATCACTTCGAAAGGCAAATGCATTTTCCTGTTAGCTATTACCTCATACAGCGAAAGGCCAGTAGCTGCGAACGCGTTGAATTCTACGCGGCTTCGATTTCGCTGTTTAAGCTATCGATTTTATTATGTTTTTCCCTCGTTCCGTACCACCTCGTATCCAAATTCGCTTAACTACAGTGACCACCTTATTAACCTTCTGAAACGGTCTTTTAATTCTAAGAACTATGATCTGTCACTACCGTAAACCTTTGAACATAAAGTATAATAAGAGAAGTAAGAAATGTCATAGACGACTGGTAACATTTCCTTCTCTGTAGCGGAATAATTTCGCTCTGCTTTGTTCCGTTGTCTGGATTTGTATGCTACTTGCAACCGATACTCTGTCCGAGAAGGCATTGCACCACCACACTGTTCGTCTCAGAGGACAAAATGAAGTCCTTTTCGATATTGCGAAACACGAAAACTACACCCAACGTCAGTGTCTGTTTCAAGTTGTCAATCACCGTCTGACAGTCGGCAGACCATTCCAGTTTTGTTCCTTTCTTTAACAATCGGTTCAACGACTCGGCAATAAGAGCAAAATTGCTTACAATGTTTTTGCAATAATTACAAAGGCCTAAAAATGATTCCAATCCCTGTAATGACAAGATATTACGAAATGCCGACCCTAACCACAGCTCTGTCTTTACACCTTCCTGGCTGATCGTATGCGCAAAGTGACATCTATCAATACTCAGCATTAAACGTGCTGTTCTCAGGCTGTTAAACATATGTATCTTATAGTCAATATACATGTTCCTCCATGTGCTTCCAAGACACCATGATGTCATCCAGGTAGACCACGTATCGTTTCGGCTTTAAGCCTCTAAGCACCCCATCTAACTGTCTTTTAAAAGCAGCTGATACGTTTTTGAGTCTTAACGGCATTTTATGGTACTAGTAGTGAGCCCTGGGGATATTAAAAGCTGTGCTTCGCTGGTCCTCTGATGTTACTTACAGCTCATTATACGAGCTCTTCAAACTCGTTTTCAAAAAATATTTGCACTGGCCCAGGTTTTAAAGAGTCTCAGTTATGTTCGGTGTGGGATGTACCGGGTGGTTGTAATTAAACTTTCCCTATTTAAGACGTTATAACACGGAAACTAATTACCGTACGAGGACCAAACTTGATATCATTAATGTCAAGGACATGGGAAAGAGAAATAATGCAGAATTAATTCAACATTTTAATGAGGTGCTATGGTACATCATTCCATTACATACCGGTACAGTTACTGCTACAAAAAGGGGCTCAGTAAGGCCCCATCAGTGTCCAGAAGAGTCTGAAAGCACAGGATTGCATTCTGCACAGCGGAACGAAGCATGTCCGTAGGTACGCTGGCTACCTCTCTTGATATGCTGCATTTCAGATCAGCACATGTGTGAATGTTCCCCTGGTAAACTCTGTCCTTCAGGTAGCCCCACAACCAGAAATCACAGGGAGTATGATCAGGTGATCGTGTCGGCCAAGCATTTGGAAACAATCGGCTGACAAATGGATCGTTTCCAAATGTGATTCGGAAAAGCAGGTGAACTTTACGAGCGATGTGCGATGGGGCCTCATCTTGCATGAAACCTGCTGAGTTCAATGGGGCTCTCTCCTGTAGGGCGGGTATGACATGCTGGCGAAGCATACTGCAGCACGCTGGCCAGTCACACTGCACGTCTTTGGTCCTTGAGCGCCAGCCTGTTCAGAAACGAATGGGTCAATGATGAACGTAGCCGTGATGCCACACCATACCGTGAGACGTTCACCATACAGAGGAGCTTCATGCACAGTGACTCGAGGTGAAGATCCACGCACTCGGCAATTCTGTGCCTTCACCCCACCCGTCAGAGAAAAATGAGTTTCGTCTGTCCATAGGATGCTCCAGGGGCAGCCCTTGTCAACTTCAGTCCTTGTCGATACCAATGCTTTCTGATGTGGCCCGAATACTCATACCTATATTTACCTTGGAAGAGAAAACATTACGGTCACTTTGTCTCCGAGCAGCATCTTCCATCTGTGCGGCGATCATAATATTGGCAGACAAATCATTTTGGTTCTCCATCCTTAATCTTCTTGACATGACAGTAGAAACACCCTTCACAAATACATGTAAAGTCCCGCTTTCTGCCCCACGCAAACAGCCTCAACATTTCAACATTCTGTATTAGCTCACAAGTTTGGGCATTAATTTGGGTAACCCTGTCCGAGAAGGACCCCAACGATTCACCATGTCTCTACACCAATCCACTGAGCTTCTCCTTAAAAACATTTCCCGCCGATTTGTTTACAATAGCGCTGGACAAGTCCGTTAGCCATCTCATCAAATGTTTGTGCCTTACTCGGTGTCTCATGGTACATAATGTATATCTCTGCGTCACCCAGTACCCATAACCTAACCATGCTTAAGAAGATTTCGTCTGACCAGTTTCCCTATTTAGTGGCAACCTGCGTATCACTAATAAATACAGGCACTTCCTCAGTTATTTTCCTCCAAAAAGGAGTTATCAGTTTTGCTGCTACCGGAACAACAGAAGGGACAGGTGTAAGGTGGCAGACTAAATGTAGGTCAGTTTCGCACCTTACATAAGAACTTTATACATCACAACGGGAAGGTGAATATGATACTTAACATAATTCGGCAGTAATGAGAAAATTTGCCTATCAGTAGGTAATGCAAAAAGGGATGACACTCAACCCACAGTGTTAACACACCGATTCTATATAATGCATGTCTATGAGCAGAAGGTGGAACAAGCAGTGAGAGGAAACATTTTGGTTTGGAATCTGGGTGACAAGGCGAATGCTGGGCCACAGGGGGCACCACGGAAACCACTTAATGGGCGTCCCAGGCGAGAGTCAACGACCGACCGACCAGGTGACTCAGACAGGGGAGAGAGTAACGGGCCAGGCCACCAGGAGGTCAGAAAAAGCTTTAGAAAACTGCATTTCAGAATTCCAAATGGATACGAACGAAACCAGTGACGCATTCGATAATGTGAACTGCAAGTGGTACACATGTGATAGCCACATGTAACTTTTCAGGAGTCTGAAGCAGGCACAAAATGTACGATTGGTGGAAACGCACTGGGAAGGAGTAAAGTGCCGAGATTTCGACGCAGTTTAATGGTAGGACCCTTGCGACTGGTGGAGAGAGTTTCAACAAAATAAGAGGAACGCTCCTATCGGTCGAGAAAAGCCACGACGTGGAGAACGAAAGAACCCAGGTGGGGAGACAGTTCAGCTGTGAGAAAGACAAGACGGAAATTTTCAGAAACTCTTCTCTGAGCTGGCGTCCAGTTCAGAATGGGGCGCATAACGCTCTGTACGATGCAGAGGAGAAATTTGTGTGAACACTGCATTCACAGCAGCTGACATCCAGCTAGAAATTAGCTGTGGCGTCGTTGAGTTCCAACTGTGGAGAATTGAACCAGCTAGTTAGTTAACTGTTCTTGTGAGAGCTGAGAGGGCATTATAATATGCAGGCTGCTCCAGCAATGCGAGTGTATATCACCATACTCTGAGACTAGGGATGAGTTCATGATTTCTCGCATATCGAGAAAAACAGGGAGAGTTTCTGCTGGAAAATTCAGCAAAGGTTTAATTAGTTTTATAGGAATTTCAGAGGGCGAGAGCAGCCAAGCAGATGACAGCTCATCGCAGCTAAGGTAAGTATCGCATGCAGAGGTTTAAACTTGTTGGTTCACTAGCTTGCGTCCACTGTAAACTCGAGCGACCTTGGGTTATCTTTTGCTCAACTTGTCACAAAACTAACCATGCTCCATAGACTTGATAGTCATCCTAAAAATAGTACCACACATCGAACCAGAATCGGATGATTTATCGTAGTACTGGCCAATATGACAACGTAAATGTAAGAATAATTTTGTAAAGAAAATTTTAATATTGTTGTGTTTAGGATTATTCAGCTTTCTGAGGGTTAAAATTTAATACTGTTGTGTTTAGGATTAGTTCACTTTCTGAGGACGAGATGAGTCATTTTTACAGCTATCTTAACATTGTCGCATTGTAAACTGTGTAAAAGCGTGTATTTCCGTGACAAGACTGCAAAATTAAACAATGTCAATACAGCTTACACAGTCGTGTTCAGTCATAGAATAAGAAACCACCTAACCATAACCTGACACAGGTACATTCAACAGGGTTTTCTTCTCAGCTGGATCAGACTCCGTTTATCTGTCAACCACTAGTAATTCTGCTACTTTGTTTAGTAATCCATGATTCAGCTCCTCCTGTCTGGCTGAAATCCCAACAACTTGACTATCTGACCTTTCAAGGCCTTCACCGCATTCTACAGGGTCGCCCCACGTGTTTCTGGCATTTATGGAACCTCCATCTGCCGTTATATAAGAACAAGGGAGGCAACTGTACCCACAAAGGACAATCAAGAAACGGACTATGTCAGTCTTTGCACCATTTCATTGGACATCTGCAGCTACATCTACATGGATACTCTGCAAATCACACTTAAGTGCCTGGCAGGAGGGTTCATCGAACCATCTCACAATAATTTTCTATTATTCCAATATCGAACAGAGCGTGTAGAAAACGAACACCTATATCTTCCAGTGTGAGCTCTGTTTGTCCATATTTTATTATGGTGACCGTTTCTCCCCATGTAGGTCGGTGTCAACAAAATATTTACGCTTTGGGGAAGAAAGTTAGTGATTAAAATTTCGTGAGAAGATTCCGCCGCAACGAAAAACACATTTGTTTTAATGGTGTCCACTTCAAATCCTGTATTGTGTCAGAGACACTCTCTCTCTCCATTTCGCGATAATGCAGAACGTGCTGCTCTTCTTTGAACTTTCTCGATGTACTCCGTTAATCCTATCTGTTAAGGACCCCACACCGCGCAGCAGTACTCCAAAAGAGGACGGGCATGTGTGGTGTAGGCAGACTCTTTAGTAGATATGTTAAATTTTCTAGGTGTTCTGCTAATAAAACGCAGTCGTTGGTTTGCCTTCCTCACAACATGTTCTATACGTTCTTCCCATTTTAAATTGGTCGTAAATGTAATCCCTAGGTATTTAGTAGATTTGGCTGATTTATAGTGTAACCGAAGTTTAAGGGATTTATTTTAACACTCACATGGATGACCTCACATTTTTCATTATTTAGGGTCAATTTCCAATTTTTTTAGCATTCAGATATCTTTTCTAAGTTGTTTTGCAAATTTGTTTTGATGAGTTTGCTAGACGATAAACGACAGCCTCTTCTGCAAACAACCTAAGACGGCTGCTCAGATCGTTTCCTAATTCCGTGCTCAGCTGTGCCTCATAGCCAATCCTCCTACAAATAACCCAAGTCATTGGCACTGCCTTAGTGCATGACATCTCGTACCCAGAAAAGTAACAAATTTGAAGCCCCTCTGGCCGCTAAATTTCCTTACAGTTAGCACAACACTCAGCAGTTTAACAAAAGTCCCCACTTGCTGAGCCCATTCTCGGCACAAAGATCTTAGCCATGATGAACTGGTGTAGCCAGAGCAGCAGTGAGTATACCAAAAATCTGCCAGCGGGCGCAGATATGACAGCAAAGTTTACCCGCAGGTTGTAGACGTGTAAAACACAATATATGGAAGTTGGAAAATGATGACATAAAACTTCCAACTTGCACAGATCTTCTTCGACACTACTGAATGGCCCTTATAAAACTTCCAACTTGCACAGATCTTCTTCGACACTACTGAATGGCCCTTCTTGGAGGCGACTACAGATTCGGTCCCGAGACTGTGCAGCACTTTCCACTAATTCCTATGTGCGCTACCTAATTTGAAAATGTTAACGTGAGGTTGAAGTACTGAACTGAACAAATGTCGCTTGAAAGTCAATGTCCAATAGCGCACTGAAACAGCTTTGAGTCCCCAGCACTACTGTGCAAATTATCTGCTTACTAAAGCTTTAGTTAGTAGCACACCATCAAGGGCCACAGTGGTAAGTTTGATTTTTCTGAAGTCTGGTTGCGTTCACTTCTGAGAGACTAACTATTCACTCGTCACACTCGTCCCATTTGTCGAAATTATTCAACAGAAGCCGCGCCGGGTAGCCGCGCGCGCGCGCGCGCGCGTGCGTGTGTGTGTGTGTGTGTGTGTGTGTGTGTGTGTGTGTGTGTGTTGTCCTTAGCGTAAGTTAGTTTAAGTTAAATGAAGTAGTGCGTAAGCCTAGGGACCGATGACCTCAGCAGTTTCCCCCCATAGGAACTTACCACAAATTTCAAAAATTCAGCAGAATGCAGGCAAGGATCAGCGTATTAAAGTTCACAACTCACTGGTGCCTGAGATTCACGAAATTGTTAGATTTTTTTCATTATAACATGCAGCAGTAACCAGGTCCCCACTTACTTCAAAACCTCGAATAATTCTCAATCTGCCTTGCTTCAGGTTCATGTTAAAATTCTCAGATGCTAACTGGGAAGAATTACAAGTCGTTACCTAACGAAAAAATATTATAATCCACAGCTCGAAAATATTACTAAATGTTCACTGGAAAGACATGCCAAAATTTTCTTAGTCCACAACTCGACCCAGGAAAATCTCAATACTTTCACGAGATGACCAACTCGCCGTCCATCCAACTCACACAGAGACTGCTTGCAAATATTGCCCGAATCAGCATACCTGAGCCAAGATGGCGACCGGGTATTTATACTCTTGCATAGGTCACATGAGTCAAATCAAGTATATTTGCTTCCTGATCACGTAAAAATATAAATCTATTGATATATACAAGTTTGATGAACGAGATCACTTCCAAATTTTATCACCTTTTCAGTGCTCACATTACGTCTTTAATACACACACTGGTTTTCGCATAAATTACACTTCTAACACGAAAAACGTTACTTTTAACTATATTATTGTTAACAAATACAATTAATTAATTGTGAACCTAATCCAACTTACCCAACTTTTTTTATTCTTTAATGCTCTCGCTGCTTTCACAATATAAATTAAACTTGTGGTTAAATTTTTTTTAGCAGAGAATACACATTCCGGTCTATAGCTCAAAAATTTAGTGGTTATCATAGTTTTGGTTTAATTCTCTGGAAGGACTCTAAGGGATCTATCCATTAACACTTCGTTTATGAATATCGATGTGCTTTTCACCGAGTTACATCTTTTAAAGTTCATACTGTTTGTAAGCTGTTTAACACAGAATAACTTGAAAACTCTCAATCGCACCAAGGGCGCACTTACACTCTCGTATAGCAATATTTTCCCTTTGTTTCTGTGGTATTGGCTTTCCAGTATCTTACTGGGTTCGCATTTTATTAGAACATATCTAATATTTCAGTCTTTAACAAGATCCTTTAGCCTCTCATGGCGACCCTTTCCATCATTTGTCTCCTCAACGGCTTTCGGGCATTCGAAATAACGGCCACGTGCTTTCAGACTGAGTTAGTCGTCTGCTAGAATCAGTATGTTCACACATGGTGTCCTCTCTAATAGCAGAGCTCAAAGAGCACCGACATCTAGTGGATGGACTACAAGCCGTAGTGGGCGGCCTCGTTCAGCCACCCAATGACTTGCCACCACCCCTTTTATCTGTCAAACGCTAGCTCACGTGCCGACAACTGTCACACAAAGCATAACAATCTCCGAACTCTCAGCCATGTCTGCTCCCAAAGTTTATAAAGTGCCTACTTGGGGGCTGTACCATCACAGTGCTTATGCAGTCTTGTGGTAATGTTGATACTCCGAATACTGGCGCTGACACTGGGCGATGATACTGACTTGAGAAGAGCGGTGTACCAGCTTATATCCATGTTTGACGGATTGATATCCACTTAGGAACAATTTGGGTGACACACACCAGAAGCATAACATAGTCTGTGTTGTCTTAATATATGTTAGGCCTTTCTAGAGTCTCGCTTTGCTGTATGGCGCCCTCTCTTTGTATAGCTGTGTATCCTATCTGTTCTGGCGTAAGCTGTCGCCAGCACACGAGTCGGCAAAGATGTAGCAAGAAGGCCGATAGTAGGCGCTGGATGAAGCGCGCCTGTCAGGATAGAGACCAAAGACAGACTCGAAAGCAACAAGCCGCCATCGCCCTCTCGACCGCAAGTGCGGGGTGTTCAAAAACTCTCTCCGCTGTGCCGTATGATTGTTAGCTGCGCGTGCCGTATGCCGCAGTGAATATACCGTAATAAAACTCAGTGAAATACAAGTTATTAATTCATTGAATATTCATTTTTACTTACAGATTTTCACATTAAATGTTGAAAGTGTCACCCATGTTGCTGAATACACAATTCTATTCGTCTGGTCATGTTTCCAAACACAAGCTGTAACATTTCTTCTGTAACAGAAGCAGTGAAAGTGGATATTGCAGTTTTCAATTCATCGATGGATTTTGGACGGTTTTTATAGAGAGTTGCTTTCACTGCACCCCAGAAGAAAAAGTCAGGTGGTGTTAGGTCAGGCGATCGTACAGGCCAAAGTCCCTGTGAAGTTATGCCATCACGAAAACATCAGCAAGCAGTGACATTAAAACGCAAGCTGTATGCTCGGTTGCAACATCTTGTGGAAAATAACCGTCTAGTATTTCACTTAACACAAGTTCTCCTATGAATGGGTACAGAATATCACTGCAGTATCGGTGTGCGTTTATTTTTCCGTTGAAAAATAAGGAAACCCACAATCCGACGTCTAGAAATTGCAATCCAAACTCCTATTTTCACAGAATGAAGCGGTTCCTCATGAATACACAATGTATTTGCAGTACTCCACATACTAGAATTTCACGAGGTCATGTACCCTGACAAATTAAACCACGCCTCATCAGTGAAAAACGTTTCATTAAGAATATCCCTTCCATTTTGTTGACCGAAATTTTTGAACCATTGACAATAATGCAGTCTCTTGCCACGAACAGTATTTTTCAATTCTTGCACTACTGTCGCTTTGTATGGGAAAAGTTCTAATTTTTTCCTTACGACTGTGTAGGCCGTTCCGACACTAACATCGATTTCCTAGGCGAGTTTTCTTACTAACTTGTTCGAACTCATGGACATTTTATCGGAAATATCGAGTAGTTTATCCTCAGACAAAACGCTAGGACCACCCCTTCACGGTGCATCTGTCACTGAAGCCGTACTTCGAAATTTGTTAGTCAAATCTCGCACAGTATCGCGATGTGGGAGTGTTGTCTCCGGAAAAACTGAATTAAATGTTTGACGAACTGAAACTGTGTATTTACAGCCGGCTTTGAACACTTGTTCGGTTAAAAACACACGTTCTTCAATGGTTAGCATTTTAACAGTGACGAAAGCGAAAGAAACGAACAAAGGAACTAAACGTAAACGTTCTAGTCAACAGGTAACGACACACACCAACGACACTACTGACGCTGGCTGAGATAAACGAAACAGTGGAATGTTGGGAGAGTCCACTTGAAGGGAAGTAACCCAGGCAAGCGAACAATCATACGGTACGCGCAGCTAACAATCATACGGCACTGCGGAGAGACTTTTTGAACACCCCGTATTTAGATCGCGGCCGTTGACCGGAGGGCTCCATCTCAGTCTGAGTGACTAACGCGGTGCTTGGTCACTGACGCACTAACTCCCACTCCAGTTTGGCGCCTGTCATTCATTGAATAGCTTGACTTGTACTTCACCAGCAGTGAGGCTAACGTGGACTGTCGTGGAAGAGCTTGTACGACAACACATTGTAAGGGGTCCGTAGGCCCTTACTATAAGTTTTGCGACAGCACAGGTCGACAGGACAAACAATCGATAGTGTGTGTCGGGTTGCGAGAGCGAGAGCGAGTGTTGAGAGAGTAGAGTGTGGTACACGCTGCGGGCCGAGCCGGGTGGAGGTCTGTTGCTGGGATGCAAGACCGTTCCGACAAAGGGAGTGGCCATCGCCGTGGTTTAACCCCTTTGTGTTAGAAATATACGGGAAAGTGAAAAAGTATAGTTACTAGTGTGATTCAGTGATATTTTTGTGCCGATATTTGTAATTACGCGTCTACCGCGCCGGCATCATTTGGATTGCAGTGTTGGATTGCAGTGTTGGATTGCAGTGTTGGATTGTAGTGTTGGATTACAGGGATTGAAATTGCGTGTGACGATAATGAATAACGAAAGGACCTGTGCTGAGATTAGCCGTTATTAATTCTGTACGACGAAGGCAGTGGCTGTCTCCTTACTTTTGTGTTTTTGTGATGAATATAGGTCGTTGATTAATGAAGATGTGTTGTTGTTCTTCTTGGCACCAGACATTTCTTTATTACAGCAATTGAGAAGGACAAAATGGAATTAACATCTCCGTAGCAGTCCAATCCGATTGTCAGCCCCATTAGGTACACGGTCACATTAATTATTATCTATTTGGGCTGCTATCAGATCCCGATCGAGCGGGATAAGTCAGTAGATTAAACCGGAGTGTTACAACATGGTCTCTCTTAAAGATAAGTAGTTTCATTTTTTATGTAAATAAAGAACCCTGCTAATCCGTGTGTGTAATTGTGATATAGAAAGAGAGTAGCGGCCATCAAACAACATCTTCTCCCTTGGTTCCTATGGTACAAGACTCAACAGTGGCGACGAGGATCCTGCACTACCCTCTGGCGGATACACAACCAGCCTTTCACCACATTGCGCGAATTCTAGTTTGTAACTGAGATCAGTTTTTAGAACCAATGTTTATAAAAGCACCTTCAATTACATTACTAGTAAAGTAGAACAGCAATAATAAACAGTACCTAAACCAGTAGCTGAACAACCCAATGAGTACATAATTACGCTGACTGGCTGTAACTTAGATAGATCTGGAATGTTGATATTTTGATTAAAAGGACTCCACAATTACACGCACCGCAACGTCATCATGTGATACCCTACACCCATACCCTTTTCCTGTGTTTATTTTTAAGACAAGTGAGCTATTTTTGCGCCGGATTAAGTATTACACTATTCAGTATGATTAAGAGGAGTCTCCAGTTCAACCAATCGTAATTCAGGTATGGTGAGTGCCACATAAGAACTAAAAGTAGCACGAAAACAAGCAGGAAACCGTGCTGTGATGTGAAATACCACACTTGTTAATTGGCCAGTGTTGGGAAGCAATCATTTCAATATTTATAGCATTAAAGAAAACACTGTAATGTATGTTACGGTCATTTTAATATAAATTTCTAAGAAGTTCTGGACATAAATAACGTAGTATGGTTTCCCAAGATTTTAAATAGGCGGCGGTCCTGCGCTTCATGGTCTTGACTTCGCAGCTCTCTTTCAGAGACGCTGATGGTAACTCCGTGTAGCTTTCGGTAGAAACTGAAAATTCGAAATTCGTGGTAAATTCCTGTGGGACCAAACTGCTGAGGTCATCGATTCCTACGCTTACACAACTTAATCTAACTTAAACTAACGTACGTTAAGGACAGTACATACACCCATGCCCGAAGGAGGGCTCAAACCTACGACGGGGGTAGCCGCGCGAACCGTGGCAACACGCGTAAGACCGCGCGGCTAACCGAACTTAGTTTCCGTGGGAAACGCAGTTGCACGGTTTCAGTAACTTGAATTTTTATGTCTGGCAGAATTTTGAGGAGTGCATGGGGGTTAGGTAATTTCACGTTGGTTTCAAGTACGTGATAGGCCTACTTCGTGATGAACTTCTGCTGACGGCGAAACAGAATTTTTAACGCATAGTCGTGGTTTGGGTATTGGTTCTGCCTCTACGGCGGCTTATTTAATTGGGGAATCTACCAGAGCTTATTCGCTGTTGACGCGGTCTTACTGGCGTTAATAACAATCTTATTTCTTTAATTACAATACTGAAACCCATAAGCTTTCAGTTACTTGATGTAAGGCCATTATGTCTTTTGCGTTTCGAGTGAACACTATACAGACTTCAAACTTAACTTGGCCACTGTGTTGACTACATTTATTTGTTTGATTCCACTGACTTACCATTTTTTCTCTGACTTCTTTACTCATTTACTTTTGCAATATGTGCCAGACTTGATGTTTATAAAGGTGCTTGCTTGATAAAGCCTATTTTAAACGGTTGTTGCTGTAATTAGGCCATATTCATAGCGGTGTATGTCTCAACCTCAAGGTCGCAGAGCCACACATTGCTGCCAAGCTCGTTCATTAGCTCAGACCCCAATAAAGTTCAATAATCAGTTAGAGAACATTGAAACTAAAGGTCGTGAAACATTTTCTCAAAAGCATGTTCAGGTATATCTGACTGGTGTTTTAAACAGGGACCCGTGGGTTAACCGCACGGTCTAGAGCGCCTTGATACGGTTCGAGCGGCTCCCCCCGTCGGAGGTTCGAGTCCTCCCTAGGGGATGGTTGTGTTTCTTGTCCTTAGCGTAAGTTAGTTTAAGTTAGATTAAGTAGTGTGTAAGCCTAGGGACGGATGACCTCAGCAGTTTGGTCCCATAGGAACTTACCACCACCACCATCACCACCACCAAACCCATACCACCATATGATGAGATCGCGACTTTCGAAACATGTAACTGTGTGTTACCATAGCTTTAGCCAGTATTGAATGTCGAATAATTATAACGACTGACTTAACCACAACCTAGGGTCCATAAAATGGGAACATTAAGAAGAAATAAGAAGAACAGATCAGGCCCTTTGTCCAATAATTTTCTTACGTAACATTTTAACGTGACCTTAAATCCACATATTCTAGTTTTATGGGTGCCTTTTATATGGATGTGTTTGTAGCTTTCTGGAATAATGGCAGTACTGCGAGGATTCTGCTTTCCGAGTGGCGGCACCTACATTTTGACTTTTTTTTAAAATGAACGGAGATAAACACTCTGCTTCTTATAGTAACCCTCTTCGCTCAGTCCCTTAAGATTAACTGCTGACTTATTTCTGAATTTGGCTTGGAACGTAATGTTATCTTGCATCACGCCCTGAAAATTGCTCGCAACTTAATTGTGTTAGAAGGTGCAAGGTGTGCGGACTTCGACCGTCTGTACAGTCCGTCAGAGAGACGTTAATATGTATTGTCTCGCTTATGCCTCCCTTGGTGCTCGGAGGATAACAAAGACGCAACAGCAGCACGGAAAGGTCTGCTGGAACGTTAAACTAAAGTCGTATTAATGCCTTTCAACACAAGTCCTGGTATGGCAGCGAATAACAAAACAAACTTCTGTTTCATAATGGAAGAAATAAGGTACGCCAGCAGTCGGCTACTTTTTGTGTCGTTCCGGATGTGGTATGCTGATGACTACATCCACAGAACCTTTGGACCGGTTTCCTGGTGACACGGAGGTAGGTTAACGTACGTAGTCTGTTACATACCAACACGCGCCGCCTTGGGAAGCAACCTTCCAAACCAGTAACATTCTTCACTTTATCACCATTATAACGAACAACAGCAACAGTAATCCAACCATTACCAGCTTGATGTGTGTCTAATTGGGTAAGTGTAAAATTAATAACACAACCACAAAACACAGATGGACCTTGCAAAATGACCTGTGCTCCTTTGTTAGCAACTCTGATCTCCAGATCGTCTAAGGCCTTATAAACAGTTAGACGCGAACGTCTATATCTTGTCCTGTAACGTGGCATCTCAAATAATAGTACGGTGCTGATGCACGCGCTGCTGCACGCCGACTGACGCCGGCTTAGACTGATACACACTGGCGTCTGCACTCGCCGAGCGCTGGGCAGCAACTGGCAGAGTGCAGACGCCAGTGTGTATCAGTCTAAGCCGGCGTCAGTCGGCGTGCAGCAGCGCGTGCAGCAGCACCGTACTATTATTTGAGATGCCACGTTACAGGACAAGATATAGACGTTCGCGTCTAACTGTTTATAAGGCCTTAGACGATCTGGAGATCAGAGTTGCTAACAAAGGAGCAGCGTGTGTGTCTGTGGATTAAAGGTGCAGGAAGATGTGCTAAAATACAAGTTACTGGAGATGTAACACATTATTACAGAAATTAAAATAAAGAATTTCTTATCCTATCCTCATTTCCTTTAAAAAAAAAAAATTATAAAAAAAACATTGACCGGCTAGATTCTGAACGCAAGACGTACGCTACATTGACCGGAGGCCATAGAGCGAGAACAGTATTTTTAGCTCGTTACGCAATGCATGACGTCAGCTACGCATGACCTTGAAGAGCACTGCCGCTGCGCCGAGCTGAATCCCGTACGCGCGCGGTCTAGAGATCCTACCGCGCGCGGACGGGATAAGCCTCTGCCAGTTGCTGCCCAGCGCTCGGCGAGTGCAGACGCCAGTGTGTATCAGTCTAAGCCGGCGTCAGTCGGCGTGCAGCAGCGCGTGCAGCAGCACCGTACTATTATTTGAGATGCCACGTTACAGGACAAGATATAGACGTTCGCGTCTAACTGTTTATAAGGCCTTAGACGATCTGGAGATCAGAGTTGCTAACAAAGGAGCACAGGTCATTTTGCAAGGTCCATCTGTGTTTTGTGGTTGTGTTATTAATTTTACACTTACCCAATTAGACACACATCAAGCTGGTAATGGTTGGATTACTGTTGCTGTTGTTCGTTATAATGGTGGCAGAATGTTCTGCATTGTACGGCTAGGATGGCGTAAGATTCGCGGCTGGCTTTATCCGTAAGTCGTACAGTGGTATAATTAAATTTTATTGCAATAAAAATGTCAGGTTTTTCAGCACAGCTATGTAACACAATCTAATTTGATGTTCAGTTCATCTGTAATAGATTTAAACCTATACAATCAAATATCAGGTACCAAAGGTGCCTCAAAACTTAAATTTCATAAATACCACGAACGTTTGTCTGGAACAAGTGACGCAAAAAGCTGAAAAAAGCCCACGTGAGTCTCCTACCCACAATGGACAACGTGAAAATAAATAACTGAACGTCTCAGGTATTGGCAGGCAAGAGTCTTAAGGTCATCAAAAGTAGAGCGTTGCTCGCTCATGTAT
Source organism: Schistocerca serialis cubense (assembly GCF_023864345.2). Classification (NCBI taxonomy): domain Eukaryota; kingdom Metazoa; phylum Arthropoda; class Insecta; order Orthoptera; family Acrididae; genus Schistocerca; species Schistocerca serialis. Next base: position 169,034,151 of record NC_064640.1, read on the forward strand.
CAGGCCGAGATGCCCGGGAATAAAGGAAAAATTGTCTTGAAATTAAATCATGAGATATGCCAGACAAATCGTAAGAGTTTGGCAGGACGAGATGGTGCTGTGTTTCTGGCAATGGCTCGCTCTGGTAGGAGCGGGTTTCGGATCCCAGCAGGCCATTCATATTTTATATGCCATTGTTTACTTAATTCTCTAAAGGTGAATGCCAGAATTGTTCCTTAGAAAACTTACGACCTATTTCGCTCTCCATCTTTAACCTATCCGATATTTTAAGCCCCCTTCACCGGTCTCTGTCCCGACAGAAAATTAAACTTACTATTAATTGATCTTTACAGTTGTTTGGCGTGGGTGTTACCCACCATGTGATTGATTTTTGTTCTTCAAATAGAAGTATGTGGGCGCAAGTAGGTACATAACTACTGGATGTTTGTTTGGATGTAAAAGTCGGTAAAATACAGGGTATACTACATCTTCTGCGTAAATTAAAATCGAAACGTAGGTAAACTTTAACTTAGGCAACGAAATTAAAAGTTTTCTTTGGTGTCAGTTGCAAGTCATCGATTAATGTGGTTATCGTTCACATACCTGGATGTGTGTGGAGATGTGACTTTTTCCACAGTTGCGAAGATACGCCTAAAATTTTGTTCTTTTGCAGAACGGAGCATCAATGCACTAGCATATGTGTGCAAGAGCATTCTTTAACAATGAGCTGCGTCAACGATAGACATACAGGTCTCCTATTACACTATTGGCCACCAAGTTCCTCATCTCACGAGATGTTTCGTTGTTTTTCGGTTGGGGGGGAGGGGGGAGGAGGATTGTGAAAATTTCCATCTATGCGCCTCCCATTACATAAACGTTTAGTAAACTGCGACGGCGTACAGCAAGTGCAGTGAATGCTGTTATCTCCAGACATGCTCGCCGAAGTATGAGACGAAGTTTACTTTCGTCTGAATGTTGGTCGTGTGTCCGGTGGAGGGTGCATTGAACATTTGTGAGAGGTAAATAAAAAAGTACCCGAAGCTTGTATGTGCATGCATGGAAAAGGAATACTCTTTGAAATCGCATGATCTTCTTGAATATAAAACATTTGTGTTTGCATGTTTATGTTGAAGTTCAACGCAAGGTTCCATTTTCATTCACGTAGAAGATATAGCCTTGACCACCTTTTTTAAACGTCCTGTTTTCTGCAGTGATGCATTTTCGATGTCTCAAGAAAACCTGAAATGTGTGCGACGCGGTTAACAAATGTGACGATTAGCAGTCATTTAATGTCTGCTGAACTGCTAGTAAAAGAAAAAACTCTTTACAAGACTCCTGTCTAGATTGCAATGTTCATAACCGAGATTGCGTCGCATCAAAGTAAAGGAAAAAGAAACAGTAACTTTATTGTTTTCATCAGAGTTATCGTTTATGATACCTTCGTTTTAGAAAATATATATAAAAGCAGCAAAGGAATCAGACGAAAGGCGTCAAACATAGGAGATTGACAGAAAGTGCGAAATGGCTAAGCATGAACATCTAGAGGGCAAATGCAAGCATGCACAACTAGGGGAAAGATAGATGCTGGCTATAGCAAAATTAAAGAGAACTTTGGAGAAAAGAGAAGCAACTGTATAAATATAAAGAGCTCAGATTGAATTCCACTAATAATCAAAGCAGGAAAAGCTGAAAGGTGAAAATAATACACAGAGTGACTATGTAAGTGCACGTAACTTGAGAATATTATACTCGTAGGAAGACTAGAGGAAGTGGGTATAGATGAGATGGTAGATATGCTACTACAAATAGAAATTCACACAACACTGAAAGACCTAAGTGAAACTAGTCCCATCGGGTACACGACATTCCCTCAGAATTATTGACATTTTTGGGAGAGCCAGCCATGACACCGGATGTGCAAGATATACAAGTGCACTGAAGAGCCAAATAAACTGGTACACCTGCCTAATATAGTGTAGGGCCTCCGCGAAAAAGCAGAAGTGCAGCAACATCACGTGACACGGACTCGGCTAATGTCTGACGTGGTGCCGGAGGGAACTGACACCATGAATCCTGTGGGGCTGTCCATAAATCCGTAAGAGTGCGAGGTGGTGAAGGTCTCTTCTGAACAGCACGTTGCAAGGCATCCTACATATGCTCAATAATGTTCATGTCTGGGGAACATGGTGGCCAGTGAAAGTGTTTAAACTCAGAAGAGTGTTCCAGGAGCCACTCTGTAGCAATTCTGGACGAGTGGCGTGTCACATTATCTTGCTGGAATTGCCCAAATCCGTCGAAATGTACAATGCACATGAATGGACGCAGGTGATCAGACAGGATGCTTACGTACTTCTCACCTGTCAGAGTCGTATCTAGACGTACCAGGGGTTCCATATCACTCCAACTACGCACGCCACATACCATTACAGTCCCCAGCTTGAACAGTTCTCTAATGACATGCAGGATCCATGTATTCATTAGGTTGTCTCCATACCCGTACACCCCCATCCGCTCGATACAATTTGAAACGAGACTTGTCCGACCAGGCAACATGTTTCCAGCCGTCGACAGTCCAACTTCGGTGTTGACGGGCCCAGGTGAGGCTCATAACTTTGTGTCATGCAGTCATCAAGGGTACACGTGTGGGCCTTCGGCTCCAAAAACCCATATCGATGATGTTTCGTTGAATGGTTCGCGCGCTGAAACTTGTTGATGGCTCGGCACTGAAATCTGCAGCAATCTGAGGAAAGGTTGCACTTCCGTCACGTTGAAAAATTTTGTTCAGTCGTCGTTGGTCCCGTTCTTGCAGGATCTTTCATCGGCAGCACCGATGTTACCGGATTCCTGACATTCACGGTACACTCGTGAAGTGGTCGTACGGGAAAATCCCCACTTCATCGCTATCTCGGAGATGCTGTGTCCCATCGTTCGTGCGCCGACTATAGCACTGCGTTCAAACTCACTTAAATCTTGGTAACCTGCCATTGTAGCAGCAGTATCCGTTCTAAGAACAACGCCAGACACTTGTTTTCATATATAGGTCTTGTCGACCGCAGCACCGTATTCTGTCTGTTTACATATCTCTGCATTTGAATACGCATGCCTATAGTAGTTTCTTTGGCGCTTCAGTGTATGATTTAGCCCCGCTTTCTGGTCGTCGTGGGCTAATTGGAACCGTGTCATCATCTGCAATGGCGTCATTGAAAGCGGTATGAAGGGGTGTGTGGTCAGCGCGCGGCTCTCACGGGTGTTTATGATTTTCCTGACCTTGAAGCGGCTCCTTCTCATTCCAGTAGATCCTCAGTTGGCCACTCAGTGTACCCGGCACCAGTCCTCCCACTAAGGAAAAGTCCCAGACAGTATCGGGAAGGGAAACCGGAGTTAGTTCCATAAATCATTTTATCGAAATGATGTGGAACGAGTCAGTTTACAGAATATAAACACACGATTAGTGTTAACATTAATGAACACATTAGCATGTTATTCCTGCTTACGCAACTACACTTCACAAAAACTTTTTTTTGTAGCTGCCAGTTTTAAGTAGATATTCCTCAGTGGAACAGAAGGAGTTGTCCAGGATAAATGATTATACATTAAATTTCAAACTTGCCTCACTACCCGTCAGACATTTTATGTTACTGAGCAAATGATAAAAAATTTTATTGCTGCATACTGACCTCCTCTCTGGGCCATTGGCAGCTTTAACAATGGATAATAAAGGTCATCTCTCCCTCTAGTGTTGTAGGTATGCACATTCTTGTTCTTCTCAAATTGTGATGGATTATTTATGACGAATTTCATTAGTGAAAATATTAATTGTGCTGGCGCAGTTAAAATACCTCTCTCGTTGAAGAGATACCTGTATGACGTTCGTGGGTGTACACCACATGTTATTCTTGCTGCTCGCTTTTGTGCAGTCAATACTGTCTTTCTAAGTGATGAGTTACTCAGAAAACTATTCCGTACGACGTTATTGATTGGAAATATGCAAAATATGTCAGGAGCTTAATATGTTTGTTTCCATGATTAGCAATTATACAGAGAGTAAAAGTAGCCTGACTTACATGTTTGAGAAGCTCAGTACTGTGCTTCTTCCAGGTCATACTTCCATCAACACATATACCCAACATTTTGGAGCATTTTACCCTACTTGCTGATACCTACTCGTCTGCTACATCAGTTGCTGGTATGACTCTATTCGTTGTACATAACTGAATGTAGTGTGTTTTTTCAGAATGTGGGAAGAGTCGCCGGCCGAATTGGCCGTGCGGTTAAAGGCGCTGCAGCCTGGAACCGCAAGACCGCTACGGTCGCAGGTTCGAATCCTGCCTCGGGCATGGATGTTTGTGATGTCCTTACGTTAGTTAGGTTTAACTAGTTCTAAGTTCTAGGGGACTAATGACCTCAGCAGTTGAGTCCCATAGTGCTCAGAGCCATTTGAACCATTTGGGAAGAGTCATTTTCAGAGAAACAGTTAATAATTCTTTGAAAAATACTGTCGCAGAAGCTGAGTAGTACAGTGGTGTAGTGGATATGATACTAAAGTGTTGCATCCAGGGTCGTAGGTTCAAAACTCACGTGGACTGTGCCGTTTTAATTTCTATATTCGGTTCGAGTACATTCTAGATGTATCCACAAATGGTAAGAATCATTGTACTTGAATGTTCTGTAGCTGTATATATATAGTATGTGTTCTGGCCGCTCTTGCATGCGCAAGTGCTGAATGAACCTTCGTTAAGTGAAGCTATTGTTCGTCATTCATCTACTTACATCTTAGTCTGCGTGACATTATTCTGGTGGAGGCGCTGGGTAGTGGAACTTGTGTTACCGCAAATTATCGACGACACAGTGGCTCCCGTCAGGCCACGACAGAACCGCCGTTTACGCGGCGAGAAACACGCGTTCGCCGGCCGTGGTGGCCGTGCGGTTCTAGGCGCTGCAGTCGGGAACCGCGGGACTGCTACGGTCGCAAGTTCGAATCCTGCCTCGGGCATGGATGTGTGTGATGTCCTTAGGTTAGTTAGGTTTAAGTAGTTCTAAGTTCTAGGGTACTGATGACCTAAGATGTTAAGTCCCATAGAGCTCAGACCCATTTGAACCATTTTTGAACACGCGTTCGAGCCATATTCAACAGATCCCAGTCTACCGGAGGCTGAAGAAGAAGAGGACGTCACGATGACAGAAACTGTGTGCCACAACGTGAAACATCCTTCCGGGTTCTCTGGGGACAATGGCCAAGATCCAATCAAGTGACTGAAGGTATATGAGCGTATAGCCAAATTTAACAAATCGGATGACACCGTGTGTTTCGCTAACTTATTTTTCTACTTGGAGGGCACTGCCAAGCAATGGTATGAGAATAACGAGGAGACGTTCACAAGCTGGGAAGTATTCCAGGTGGAACTGCGCAAGTATTTCGGCGACACACAACGACAGATGTGCAAGGCTGAAAATAAATTAAAGTGCAGGGCGCAGCGTCGACGAAAAACGACAGCATCCTACATTCAAGACGTCTTCTAGCTGTGTAAAATAGTGGATCCTCGAAAGAAGGAGGAAGATAAGGTTGCACATCTCATGAAGGGTGTTGCTGAGGACATGTATCAAACCCTTCTCCTGAAGGAGGTTTCGACAGCAAACGACTTCAGAAAATGGTGCCAGTATATCGAGACAATACATCAATAAAGAATTACACGCAAGAAATTTCAACGGCTGCCAAACGTCGTATCGATGTCTGTGATGGAGGAAGAAACTGATTTCACAAGTGTTCTTCGTCACATAGTTAGAGAGGAAAGTTCAGAAGGCATTTGGATTGCACGGCGAGCAAAAAACAGTGACGCTTCAAGAGGTCATAAGGGAGGAACTGGAACAGACATTGAACCCAATCTCTCGTCCTTCATTTCCCTTTAAAACGGTAAAAAAGTCTAGACCCAGGCGAAGCTACGTTCCTAAAGTGCCGCATGAGGAACCTGTTTGGACACGAAGGAAGACGATGTCTGGAGGACCCAGGATAACCAACCACTATGTTTCCACTGCGGACAACCGGGACATGTGGTGCGCTATTGTCGAGAAAGGCGGCGGATATTTGATGACGCCCGCGCCAGAAGACAGCAGACCGATCTTAGCCGACGCCAACTCCGGGACGACGAAGATGAACAAGAAGACGTGGGTGCAGGACGATGTAGGCACCATCGCCGCGAGCTAGCCGCTGGAGAGGACGCTCCCCAACATTCCGATCAAGGTCTCCATCGCCATTTAGAAGCTCCAGTCGATCACCTAGCCGCCGCAACCTGGAAAACTAAAGGGTGCGACCTACCTTGGAGGTGAGGCCGCCGAAGAGAAAAATCCTCCGCCGTCGATCACTACAAAAATGAATGGAAACTACGTCGATATCCTCATGGATGGCCGACCAGCCCAAGCTCTTGTGGACTCTGTAGCATCATATTCAGTCATTTCGGGGATGCACCATCGCCAGTTGCAGAAAACCGTATTCGTCGACAGCAAAACTTCTCTGCTGTAGGTCGCTAATGGGAAATATGTAAAACGTACAGGAAGATGTGTCATTCGTGTGGGTATAAGTGGCCATTCACAGCCCTTAGAATTCATCGTCTTACAAGCTTCTGAAGCAATTATAGATTGTAGTCGCTCGAAGATTATACTAGACGAGATGAGATACTATGGACAGGAAGATACGCATCCGAGTGTGTGGAGACTATGTGTGCTGGATGAAGTGATCATTCCTGCAGTCAGCGCTAGAAAGGTAACTGTCATGTGTCATGCCATGCATCAACCCATTGATCTTGTAGGGAATGTAAGAGAAGCGAACCACTGAAGAATAACTTGGTCATCCCAGCCTCTGTCGTCTCGTTTAAGAACGGATTCGGTGAATTGTGGATAGTTAAATGTTGCCTTGAACCGCAGATCCTGAGTCGTTAGTTGCAGAACAGCTGAGCGCCATAGAAACCTCCCTCCAATACCGAGTCTGTGGGCGAAATTAGCGCTACCACTACGAGACTAGATCTTCTAGCTCGACTATCACCAGATCTCACTAAGGAACAACAGAAGAAGCTACTTGTCATTCTTCAAGAGTTCTCTGAATGTTTCAATCCACAGGTGAAGAGCAAATTAGACAAAGCGACGGTGAAGCACCGGATTACCACTGGAGACCATCAACAAAAAAGCCAGAGAGCATACCTTGTGTCAACAACGGAACGTCGATTAGTTCGCGACGAGGTAGTGAAAATGATGAAGAATGACATCATTCAGCCTTCGCAGAGCCCATGGTCGTCACCAGTGGTTCTCGTCAGGAAGAAAGATGACAGTTGGCGCTTTTGTGTTGATTACAGAAAGCATAGTAAGATAACTAAAAAGGACGTTTACCCTCTTCCACGAATTGACGATAGACTAGATTGTCTGAAGGGGGCTTAGTTTTTCTCAACCATGGACATGTACTCGGCATACTGGCAAATCGAAGAAGATGAGGCTGATCGTGAGAAAACTGCATTCTCACCCCTGAGGGCCTGTATGAGTTTAAGGTAATGCCGTTTGGTTTGTGTAATGCACCAGCAACTTTTGAACGAATGATGGATAATCTTCTAAGGTACCTGAAATGGACGATGTGTCTTTGTTATTTAGAATGACATTATAGTGTTCTCAGAGACACTTGATGAACACATAAAAAGACTGAGGTCCGTTCTTAAGTGTCTCCAACAAGACGGACTCAAAGTTAATCCAAGAAAGTGTCTCTTTGGAGCAAAAGAAATCAAAATACTTGGACACCTTGTGTCAAACGAAGGTATGACGCAAGCCACCGCCCTGTTGTCTACCAGCCCGGTGACCTCGTCTTGATCTTCACTCCTGTTTGGAAGATTGGTCTCTCTGAGAAGCTCCTCAGGCGCTACTTTGGACCTTATAAGGTTGTAAGACAATTTGAAACGTCCCCTTAGAAAAATTCATGAATTACTGTGCTGATAAACCTCTTACATTATTTGATTTTCAAACAGCTGAGCAGAACTGAACCTACTCAGACATTTCGCTCTTTACCTATTCTGATCAACACTAAACTGACACACAATATTTTTAGCGCAACACAATCTGACTTCCAAAAATCCCTAAAAAAGAATGGCCCTTACTAACAATAACCTATATCTTTCATGAATCACTTACCCCACAAAAATCTTCGTTACTCGAACTACTACAATACAGCGAGCGGGACTACTGCCAGCTAAATAAAAGATTCTCATTACTGAAGGGACTAACTACTGACAGGCATAGTTAGCAAATGAAAAATTTTGATAAAGAACAAACAATGTATTTACCTTAATAGTGTTCAAAAGTCATAGTATATATATATATATATATATATATATATATATATATATATATATATATATATATATATATATATATATATATCAGTTCATGACATCCAGTCTTACAAATTTACTGTCTCTGATGGACACACGTCCAGATCATCCGCTCTCAAAACTCCGCCATCTCTCTCCCCACATCCACCACTGCTGGCGGCTCACCTCCAACTGCGCAGCGCTACACGCTGTTAACATCCTGCCCAACACTACAATAGCAAACAACAATGCAAACCAGCCACAGACTGCACACAGCAGAGCCAGCGATTTTCATACAGAGCGCTACGTGGCGTTACCAATAAAAAAACCTAAACAGCCTACTTACAAGTTGTCTGATGTTACTTATGATGTTACAGATTTCGACCTCGACACAAGGCGACGAAAGATTAGATATACTATCCATGTCCTTCAAATGAAGCACTATAAAGATCCTGCAACCCAGGGTAAATTTGCAGCTCCAGTGACAGGCAACAAGCGGAAAGGTAACGAAGAACGAAGCGGCAAGGGAAGTTCTAAGAAGATCACCGTCAGGGCGAACATCAGTCATCGGGAGTCGGAGTACGCAGGACCGATGACTCGTTCCCGGACTAGATCGACATAACACCGAGATGTTGTTCGCTTTTGAAAGGAGTGATATTACAGAAGAATCTGAGGAGTACCTTGGTGTAGTGGATATGATACTAAAGTGTTGCATCGACGGTCGTGGGTTCAAATATCACCTGGTCAGTGCGATTTTAATTTCTGTTTTCGGTTCGAGTACATTTTAGAAGTATCCACAATTGGCAAGAGTCATTGTACTGGAATGTTCTGTAGCTGTATATATACCCTATGTGTTCTGGCCGGAGGCAGTTCACTCCGCGCTCTTGTATGTGCAAGTGCTGAATAAACCTTCGTTAAGTGAAGTTACTGTTCGTCATTCATCTACTTACACCTTCCACTACGTGACAATATCATTTACTAACACTTCCGTTGCTTTCTCTCTAATGGATTTATTATAACACTAGTATCGTCTGCAAAAAGTACCAATTTTGCTTGTTGAATGTTATGTGGAAGGGCATTCACATATGTAAGTAACAGGAGTGGACCCAAAAGTGAACCCTTTGGAACTCTCCTTCTGATTTTATCCCAGTCACAAAAATTTTCTACCTTTCCGACATCGTCTAAATTATACAGCACCATCTTTTGCATTCAGTTTGTGAAGGGTGATTCAAGCTAGCTCTGTGAAAAGCCATCAATTCGATAAACTTGAGTTTTTCTGAGAGAGTATCATGATCTACACAATCGAAGGCATTAGAGAGATCATAAAAAATGTCAACGGGTGATATATTATTATTTAAAGCATGTACTATTTGATGAGTGAACGTACAGATAGCGTTCTCAGTCGAACAATCTTTCTGCAATCAAAACACTGACATGCTAAATAAATTGTTTCCACATAAGTGTGCGACTACCCTTGAGTACATTTTTTTTAGAATATTTTGGAAAAAGATATCAGTAAGGGAAATCGACGATAATCCCTTCAGTCTGTTTTGTCACATTTCATATGAAGTTGTTTGTTGTTGTGGTCTTCAGTCCTAAGAGCTGTGCCACAAGCTCCTCTTCTCCCCAATTCTATTCAACACCTCCTCATTAGTTATGGGATCAACCCATCTAATCTTCAGCATTCTTCTGTAGCACCACATTTCGAAAGCTTCTATTCTCTTCTTGTCTAAGCTATTTATCGTCCACGTTTCACTTCCATACATGGCTACACGCCATACAAATACTTTCAGAAACGACTTCCTGACATTCAAATCTATACTCGATGTTAACAAATTTCTCTTCTTCAGAAACGCTTTTCTTGCCATTGCCAGTCTACATTTTATATCCTCTCTACTTCGACCATAATCAGATATTTTGCTCCCCAAATAGCAAAACTCCTTTACTACGTTAAGTATCTCATTTCCTAATCTAATTCCCTCAGTATCACCCGACTTAATTCGACTACATTCCATTATCCTTGTTTTGCTTTTGTTGATGTTCATCTTATATCCTCCTTTCAAGACACTGTCCATTCCGTTCAACTGCTCTTCCAAGTCCTTTGCTGTCTCTGACACAATTACAATGTCATCGGCGAACCTCAAAGTTTTTATTTCCTCTCCATGGATTTTAATACCTATTCCGAACTTTTCTTTTGTTTCCTTTATTGCTTGCTCAATATACAGATTGAATAACATCGGGGATAGGCTACAACCCTGTCTCACTCCCTTCCCAACCACTGCTTCCCTTTCATACCCCTCGACTCTTATAACTGCCATCTGCTTTCTGTGCAAATTGTAAATAGACTTTCGCTCCCTGTAATTTACCCCTGCCACCTTCAGAATTTGAAAGAGACTCTTCCAATCTACATTGTCAAAAGCTTTCTCTAAGTCTACAAATGCTAGAAACGTAGGTTTGCCTTTCCTTAATCTTTCTTCTGAGATAAGTCGTAGGGTCAGTATTGCCTCACGTGTTCCAACATTTGTACGGAATCCAAACTGATCTTCCCCGGGGTCGGCTTCTATCAGTTTTTCCATTCGTCTGTAAAGAATTCGCGTTAGTATTTTGCAGCTGTGACTTATGAAACTGATAGTTCGGTAATTTTCACATCTGTCAACACCTGCTTTCTTTGGGATTGGGATTATTATATATTTTTCTTGAAGTCTGAGGGTATTTCGCCTGTCTCATACATCTTGCTCCTAACGCACACCGTTCAGAAGTTATAATGATTTTATTTCATATAGTTCAACAATTGTCACCCTGTATATTAGCTCCGAGTAGAAGAAAGCTGAAACTAAAGTATGAAACAGCGGATTTCGTAATTAATTAAAATGGGAGATCATGTGGCGATACAAGGCTGCAATAGCTATGGATTTGCAATGCTGAGATGTAAGGAAGCTGTGATGGTTGGAGGCCTTCTTCTGTTGCTTGATGACCAGCTCCGGATTAAAAAGTGAGTGGAATGCGAGTATGGAACGGAAAAACGAGATGGTATATACACTCCTGGAAATGGAAAAAAGAACACATTGACACCGGTGTGTCAGACCCACCATACTTGCTCCGGACACTGCGAGAGGGCTGTACAAGCAATGATCACACGCACGGCACAGCGGACACACCAGGAACCGCGGTGTTGGCCGTCGAATGGCGCTAGCTGCGCAGCATTTGTGCACCGCCGCCGTCAGTGTCAGCCAGTTTGCCGTGGCATACGGAGCTCCATCGCAGTCTTTAACACTGGTAGCATGCCGCGACAGCGTGGAAGTGAACCGTATGTGCAGTTGACGGACTTTGAGCGAGGGCGTATAGTGGGCATGCGGGAGGCCGGGTGGACGTACCGCCGAATTGCTCAACACGTGGGGCGTGAGGTCTCCACAGTACATCGATGTTGTCGCCAGTGGTCGGCGGAAGGTGCACGTGCCCGTCGACCTGGGACCGGACCGCAGCGACGCACGGATGCACACCAAGACCGTAGGATCCTACGCAGTGCCGTAGGGGACCGCACCGCCACTTCCCAGCAAATTAGGGACACTGTTGCTCCTGGGGTATCGGCGAGGACCATTGGCAACCGTCTCCATGAAGCTGGGCTACGGTCCCGCACACCGTTAGGCCGTCTTCCGCTCACGCCCCAACATCGTGCAGCTCGCCTCCAGTGGTGTCGCAACAGGCGTGAATGGAGGGACGAATGGAGACGTGTCGTCTTCAGCGATGAGAGTCGCTTCTGCCTTGGTGCCAATGATGGTCGTATGCGTGTTTGGCGCCGTACAGGTGAGCGCCACAATCAGGACTGCATACGACCGAGGCACACAGGGCCAACACCCGGCATCGTGGTGTGGGGAGCGATCTCCTACACTGGCCGTACACCACTGGTGATCGTCGAGGGGACACTGAATAGTGCACGGTACATCCAAACCGTCATCGAACCCATCGTTCTACCATTCCTAGACCGGCAAGGGAACTTGCTGTTCCAACAGGACAATGCACGTCCGCATGTATCCCGTGCCACCCAACGTGCTCTAGAAGGTGTAAGTCAACTACCCTGGCCAGCAAGATCTCCGGATCTGTCCCCCATTGAGCATGTTTGGGACTGGATGAAGCGTCGTCTCACGCGGTCTGCACGTCCAGCACGAACGCTGGTCCAACTGAGGCGCCAGGTGGAAATGGCATGACAAGCCGTTCCACAGGACTACATCCAGCATCTCTACGATCGTCTCCATGGGAGAATAGCAGCCTGCATTGCTGCGAAAGGTGGATATACACTGTACTAGTGCCGACATTGTGCATGCTCTGTTGCCTGTGTCTATGTGCCTGTGGTTCTGTCAGTGTGATCATGTGATGTATCTGACCCCAGGAATGTGTCAATAAAGTTTCCCCTTCCTGGGACAATGAATTCACGGTGTTCTTATTTCAATTTCCAGGAGTGTAGGTGGGAAGTTGATTTAAGAGTATGCGTTCGAGAAGCGAATTTTTTAAGTAAGTAGGGGCTTTGCTTATTGAGAAATGAGTGCAGAAAGATGGAGGACGATGCGCAGAATGGGCTGTGATTGGCATCAGACTGTTGTGTCTAGATGTGAGGAAGTGAAATGGATCTGGAGGTGGCAATAACGGGAAACACGGAACGGGTGGCAAGTGCGATTTAATGAAGGGTATTCAGTCGCTTGAATGTGTAGATACTTCAAAGGACGTCTGTGACAAAACCAATTATCTGTGATGAATATTTCACTCTGCAGTGGAGTGTGCATTGTTCTGAAACTTTCCAGTACATTGAAACTGTGTGGTGGTAAGCCTCAAACAACAAACCGTTCATCCAAGAGTGCTAGGCCAGCCATGTATGCAGGAAAACGTCTGTGCAGTTTTGAAGCTGGGAGAGGTACCGGAAGACGTAAAGCTGTGAAGACGAGTCGTCAGTCGTACGTGGAAAGCTCAGTCGGCCAACAGCACTGCCTGCCAAAGCCAAGCTTCTGTGCTTAAGTCTCAGTCAGGCACACAGTTTTAATCTGCCAGGAAGTCTCAAAAGGGATTACGCTGTAAGATTAAAAGTGCCTGGGCACCCCTACCTAATGTGCATTTAACGAGTAGATGACATGAGAGGGAGCTCCAACATTATAAGAGGAAATGGGGAGTATTGTGTTGTCAGCAATCAGTAACAGCAGAAGTGGTTCGAATGTGAACTAGTCACAGGAAGTCACCTTTGTAACAGATCCACAGAGGACATTTCAACCGTTCTAAAACAGCCCAAGACGACTGTTTGTGATGTAGCTGTAAAGTGGAAACATGAAGGAACAAACACAGCTAAAACGAGACGAGGCTGACGGACAGGGAACTTCGAGCTTTACGGAGAGTGGTTGTAAAAAATCGTACGAAATAAGTAGAAGAAATCGCTTGTGAATTCCAAAGTTCTACCAGCACTCCAGATACGAGGGTTGCCCAGAAAGTAATGCACTGCATTCTTTCTTCAACAATTCTTTATTGAACATAATGAGAATTACACAGGCGAAAGAATGGTGTTTTATCTACACACCCTATTTTTCCACGTAATCCCCATGCCGTTCTATGGCCTTCCTCCAGCGTGAAACAGGAGCGTGTATGCCCTGTTGGTGTCAATCCTTGTCTGCCAGCGCTTCACTCTGTGAATCACCTCCTCCTCGTCCTCAAAACGCCTTCCACGAATGGCATCATTTAATGGCCCAAACAAGTGGAAGTCCTAGGGGGCTAGGTCAGGGCCGTCAGGTGTGACAGCCGTGGACGCTCTTCCCGACCGCTGCCAATCGTGGAGATCGCCGAACCGCCTTCTGATGACCTCACCCTCCGTGCCCAGCGATTAACTATACTTCTGTCAACAGCAGATGCTCTACAGACTTTGTAAAAGCGTTTGTGAATATTCCCCACAGTTTCTATCTCTGCAGTGAGAAATTCGATGACGACACGCTGCTTGTAACGTACATAACCTACAGATGCCATTTTGAAGGAAGGGACGGAAACTAGGCGCGCTCACTCAGGAGACTTCAAATAATACTTACGTAACGTTTCGTACCATTGTTTTCGGCTGAGAAAAAAATGCGGTGCATTACTTTCTGATCAACCCTTGTAGAACAATGGCTGTGCGTAAGGGGTTAAAAAGAATGGCGTACAACTGTCGAACAGCTCCTCATAATTGCTGTAATGAATGCTAAGTCAGACTGTGGTGGTGTAAACAACGACTCCGGTGAACAATGGATGACTGGAAACGAGTGATTTGTAGTTACGAATCACGCATTTCCCTGTCGCAATATGATGGGAGGGTTTGGGCTCGGCAAATACCTGGAGCACGTTATCGGCCATCATGTGTCCACATTGAGATGCAGAGAAGGTAGCGTTACTGTATAAGAGTGTTTTTCCTGGATAGGGGGTAGGCCTATTTTTGTACTTAAGAAAACGCTAAATGCGGAAGGATATGAACACATTTTAAATAATTGTGTATGCGACAGTAGAGGAACTGTTCGGAGGTGGTGACTGTTTCTGTCAGCATGAGAACGCCGCTGCGCTAAAGCAGCATCTGCGAAGCAATGGTATGTTGACAACAACATTTCTGAACTAGACTCGCCTGTCCAGAGTCCCGACCTAAAACCAATGCAACGCTTTTGCCATGGGTTAGACAGTCGACTTCACTTCAGACCCCTGCGTCCAACATCACTCCCTTCTGTGGTTTCGCCTCTTTACAGAGAATGGGTGTTGTTTCTCCACATATGTGCAGACACCTCTTTTATAGTGTCCCCAGCGTAGTTCAAATAGTCGTAAGTGCGAAGGGTGGACACACCCGATATTAATGTCCACTTTTGGGCTTCGGGATACTTTTGTTCAGATACTGTATATCTTATGTGGTGGGAGCAGGGCATAGAGAATTTTTGGGTTGACTGTTGTATTCACAGGGCAGATGTAGGCAATATAGATTTAGTTGGATCATGTTTAGCCTTACATTTATGGAAGTAGGCTCAGTGGGATAGGTTTCAGGTATTAAATACGGACGGGGAGTGTCTGTTGAAATGATGTTTCGGGCAATAATAGGCTTTGGAATAGAGAGAAACAGTAAAATTCCAGCGACACAGTGGGTTTCAGTAGAAGAATACTGGGCATGTCGACAAGGTCGCGTTTGTGGGCGAGTGAAGCGCTAACTTCTCCTGCCGTCCTTGCTGCAGCCTCAGCCACTTGCGCCCCTGAAAGTCGTAATATGATCTGTTCCATGAGGTAACAGCGCACTCTGAAAATTGAACGAAATTAGAAATAACCGTACTAACCGTACTAACTACAATAACCTGTAACAGGTACAATATTTCATGTATAACAAAAACCTTTTAACTCTCTACTAATTTTGGGTCCAAAGTATTAAGACGGGATTTGGGAATTGAGAAGCAACAAAAAGATGTGTGAAGAAACTAATAATGAAATAGACAGAATGAAAAACAGAAGGGTTACATTTTACAGCCACTTAAAAAGAACGTGTAAGAAGGGGCTGATAATCCCGCTCGGTTAGTCGTGCGCTCAAACGCACTGCTTTCCGGGCGGGAAGACATGCCGGTCCCCGGCACGGATCTGCCCGGCGGATTAGTGTCGTGGTCCGGTGTGCCGGCCAGTCTGTGGATGGTTTTTAAGGCGGTTTTCCAACTGCCTCAGCGAATGCGGGCTGGTTCCCCTTACTCCGCCTCAGTCACACTATGTCGGCGATTGCTGCGCAAACACTTTCTCCACGTACACGTACACCATAATTACTCTACCACGCAAACATTGGGGTTACACTCATCAGGTGTGAGACGTTCCCGAGGGAGTCCACTTGGGCCGAACCGCACAACAACACTGGGTTCGGTGTGGGGCGGCGCTGCGGTGAGTGGACTGCTGTAGCCTGTTGTGGGGTTGTGGACCATTGAGGGCTACCGCGGGGACGAAGCCTCTCCGTCGTTTCTAGATCCCCAGTTCCATACAGTACAATAAAAGTAGGTGATAAAAAAATACTTTATTTTCTATGACAAAACTCCACAAACCCACATTTCATGGTTTATAGAAACTGTTAGGATCGTAAGGAGTGGGAAAACAGACAAAATCATAGAAAACAGACATGAATCCAGGGAAAAGGCAAAAAGTCCAAGGTTTTCAGGAGACAATACTAAAGAAGACAGGAGGGACAGGGACAAAAGAAAGAAAATAATAACAGACAGCAGAAACTAAGGAGTTTTTGAATAAGGGAAAAGAAAGGAAAAGAATATGATATCATAAACCAGCTGTTTCACGTGGTCCTGAGGTGGCCACATACGAATAATAATACTAATAATCAAAGGTTTTTCATAGATGGCCCTAGTATGAGTAGCTTCACTCCGAAGAACATTTTTGGACCCTTTTGACGCCACCATATGTATTAGAGGAGTACAAGGCCCGTGAACTTGTAGAAGGTGGGAAGCCGTCAGTGCGAAGAAATGAGAGTACACGGCTGCATACTTCGGATTTTTGTTGTTGCTGTTCACTTTTGGTAGGAGACGAAAATGTCACCCGACAGTTCGATCGGAAGTGCAGAGCGTGGCCACAGACGCCTGTTAAAAGTCGTTCTACAAGGTCGGCTGACGTGTCCAGAAATACTGCGTTGAATTTACGGGTGCCCTTGGCGGAGTGGCGAAGCTGACGCGATCGTTCCTCTCTACGGTGATGGCTCCACGTACATGGCTCTCTGAGATGCAAGACTGGCTTTCCCTTTGTAAAGTAACTACGGCCCTGCTAAGACAACTGCGTTTTAATCAGCTTCGGAAACTAGTAGACATAGATCAGTTCTGAAAACATCTTCACTGAATATACATACAAAATAATCATTACAGCGAATGTGATGGAGTAACAACAGGAGATGTAAATCATATTTTCTTCGCTGTAGGCTATATGCAAACTATAAAATGAATTTTTAAAACAGTTCCATTACATCATCAAATATTGCCCACTGATTTTGCAATTCCCCTTGATCACAATAATATGCTAATTTTTTTTAAATAATTATGAAATTTTTGAATAATTGTAGCCTTACCGTATACAGCCCCAGAAAACTCCTAAAACACTGACAGATGGCTGTACGGGGTGCAGGCTCAAATCGAAAAAGAACAGAGATAGAAAGTAATTCACTGCAGCTACCTTGCAGCACAAATAGTTGTATTAATGATGAACGAAAACAGCTCCACAGCTGATTGTCTCTAATATTAATGATTGATGAAAATGACCACAGCTTTATTAATACATATTTATTGTTATAAACAACTTTCTGAGGAGGGCAACCACAGCTAAGAGACATTGTAAGTAACAAAAAAAACCATGAACAATTCATAAAGCACCTTCATACAGCTATGCGGATTTTGGAAACACCTCAGCATTCTTGAATTTTTTAATTGTTATAATTTTTATAGTAGTTTAAATGCTATTGAGTGTTGAGTGTTTTTTATTATTATTAGCTTTTATTATGTCGCGATCGGATTCATTATCTTAGAACATCATCAGGTTGCCAAGGTGTGCCAGTATCACGCATAAATCGGTAACGAGACAATGTTCTAAAAGGACTATACCGGTGGTGAAGCAGTAAAGCTGTATTAATACAGCTGCAGTGTTTTTCATTAATCGCTAGTATTAGTGACAACCAGC
This sequence comes from Schistocerca serialis cubense, assembly GCF_023864345.2. Lineage (NCBI taxonomy): Eukaryota > Metazoa > Arthropoda > Insecta > Orthoptera > Acrididae > Schistocerca > Schistocerca serialis. The sequence goes on from NC_064640.1 coordinate 169,052,150, forward strand.
TTTGCAGCTCAGCATGATAAAGATTATTTTCAACAGTAATACTCAATTCTTTCACGAATTATCGCGTAATGTGCGTGCGGTGACGATAGACGTCTGCTTGCTACATGATTGTCCCTTAAAATAAGAACTTTACTGTTCGAACATAACGACGGCCTTTGTGTGAACGAGTCGCGAAGTGGTACAGAAGCACATCCAGGCAGAATTATTCTGCTATACTGAAGAAGAGTCATTAATCGAACTGTAATGTACAACTTTGTGGCAATAATTGTCTCTTTTGCGTCTGCAGTAAGAAAATGAGAGGCTGCACTCGTGCTCCCGGAGAAAAGACGCAGTCTAAGACTGTGTATACTAGAGGAAGTCGTAAGGCTTGATGAGCGTCTGCGAGCGCGCGTACCTTATACTTGTGTAGAACCTAAATCTGAGGGTCTATGTAGAGCGACAACTTGTTTATTAAGGTTCTTGAATACTTATCTTGAATTTTATTGTGAGACTAAATTAAGATGATGCGTGTGTGGAGTATTCCTTAGTCCTTTCTACCTTTCCTGACTGACAAGAGTATTTATCTCCCAGTGCCCCACAGCACTGGCATTATTTCCACATCACAGTTTATAAAAGTCGGCGATATCTTGCAAACAAATCATATAAAACAGGTGCGAAATTCGCCATTTCATTGTGCGTCGCCAATCCGAAGGCTTCAGAGCCGTGCTAGTACCAGTTATTCAATGAGCCACCCCTGTCGTGGCTGTTCTTTTTGTCTGTAAGCCACACACTAACGTTTGTGGAAGTCGCATGCAACCGAAACGACCTTTATTCGACAGGTTAGGTACATGAAAATACACAAATAATTAATATTTCTGAACGATAGCGTGACAAAAAGCGTCGTTCTTCATGAATTTTCTGTATCTCTTCTATTAATCAGACCTGGTAGGGGTCTCAAACTGATGGACAATAGTCAAGAATCCCAACGAGAGTGTTCTAAGTGACTTTCTTCGTGGATGAAGTAAATTACGTGAAGATTCTTCCAACTCGTTAAGATTTTCCAACTAGCTATTTTACGGTTATTACTGTACCCAGTCATTTATCACATGTAGTGTGATAGAATATCCAATTTACGTGCAAAACATATCAATTATTTACGCTCAGCCTCCATTTCCAGTCCCTGCACCTATCCTCTGTAGGTCTTGTTGCATTTCACTACTGTCTTCTGGCTATGTTACTGTTACCAAAAGACTGTGTCGAAATATGTATTTCTCAGTGTAGTTCAACATGATCCACCGAACAGAAAACTTATTGTCGATTATTTCCCTTCTTTTCACTGTCTTTAGTGGAAGTATATTTTTAGAGTCTGCGAAGGCTACTTTTGATCTTTGTAAAGCGGATGAAACATGGTGTTCCCCTTCCGAACTATGTATGTACTTTAAAATTAAGTAGGGAACACTTTCTTACTGTTCTGTTGCAATTCGGTTATTGGAAGATGAGAGAAGATTCAATCTTTGCGCAATATCTCTGAATATAAAACCAACCGTACCGTGAAGGTTTACATATAGTTACGAAAAGTAGAAAGACGAACCTACTGGGAATCGGTAACATGTGACACAAAATCCCAGCTTACTTTTAAATGACCAAATTCAGTTTCCTTTTTCCTTTATGTTAGCCGACCATGGTGGCCGTGCGGTTCTAGGCACTCCAGTCCGGAGCCGCGCTGCTGCTACGGTCGCAGGTTCGAATCCTGCCTCGGGCATGGGTGTGTCTGATGTCCTTAGGTAAGTTCGGTTTAAGTAGTTCTAAGTTCTAGGGGACTAATGACCACAGCAGTTGAGTCCCATAGTGCTCAGAGCCATTTGAACCATTTTTCCTTTATGTTAAATTAAGTTCCAGTTAAACAAATATTAGATTACAACTGTAAAATGAAATTTACGTTTCTTCTGTTGTTAATTGCATCAATATCCACGTTGAAACTTTAGTTTTCATGTTTAGTTAAATGTAACTATTTCGGCCTGACATAAAAACGTAATACACTTTCCTTTGTAAACACTTCATACGTGCCCAGTTTTTTGTATATCATGTACCCTGTGTGTAAGTAATATCTGGGTAAGAAGCACGTTTTTTTATCTGTGTTTATGGCATTCAGTCGCCTTCTGAAGATGGACGAAGAAGCCGAAACCCGTTTCGTGGTCAAATAAATAATATTTTGTAGTACAGTAGCAATGCGTTTCATGTTTAATATAGTTGTTGTTTTCTGACGGAAAATTCAGTTATAATGTTCTTTAATTTGTTGTTTTCTGTTGACAGTGCGACCTTGGAAGATACCACCATATATTTCAGAGAAAATAACAAGGGTATAGAAGGAAGGATGTCAGACAGAAAGAGAAGACCTGACAGTTGAATTTCAATAACCTTACAGCAACGCTTATCGGGATGCAAAATGTTTTCAAGATTGGTCGGACATTAAGGAGAATGCCTATTTTAGCAACTACCGTATGGACATAGCGCTGTGTTAGTAAGAGGCGGCAAAAGGATAAGTTGACAACGGCGACCGCATTTGTCGGGCTTCGCGCAAATGTCACTCGGTGTCTCGACTTTTTCCCAGAGCCGAGAACCGCACTGAAACCAGGAATTTTCAAGGCCAGAACCATTACTCGGTGGCTCCGTACACAAGCAATTAGCGATTTTTCCTAGTATGATGGGCACACACGAACGATCGACCTAGGAATGCGACGCCATACCAGCACAGCCGAGGAACCTGAGAAGACGACGGGACCAAGGTGATGGCTCCCACGCTGGTTTTTCTGCGTTTCGTAACTGACACGTTTCACCCCAATCACAAATACGTTTACAATCCAAGTTTATGCATTTCTGTACCGACGTAGGAAGCTCTATTGTGTGTTACCCATCTGCCTAAAGTAACAATACGCGAATAAATTGTTATATGACGCGGGGGCAACCACCTTCCTCCGAATTTCGACAACACGCTGCTCTTAATAAGTGTCTCCCTCTCCCTTCACCATGCCATCGTACGAGTATTGCGTTGTTCACTAGGAAAAGCAGAACCTCTTAAAAAGTAAACTAGAAATAAATTCTATAAATAACAGCCTCTGAAGTTTCTGCAAGGAGCATTATTTTAGTATCGGGAAGCCTAACGGGATCAGAGACTCCGAAGTTCTGCTCTAAACAAGAGGTGATAACATTGTTCTGCAGACAATTTTACCGGATCATATTAACACAAATGGAAACGAGAATAAAAATAATAATCTTATTAATCAGTTGTGTCAGACAGACGCGTAGACCCAAGAAAATTATCTTCAGATTCAGAGAAAATTGTTCGAAATTTTAAAAAACCATGGTCACTCCTATTCTTCCGTACTCTGCTTTTGCACCTACAGTCCTTAAGAATCATACTATGTCGTGTAGAAATATGGAAACCAATATTTCTTAAGATATTACTTAAGGTATGCATTTTATACCCCATGTTTACCAAACATTTTTTCTTGGTTTGGTCCATACTACCAACTCTGAAAGTTTCCTGCCCTACAGTGTTAGCAGCCACAATACCGGAACATGTATTCCACTATCAGAGTTATCAGAACTGTTTTCGCTTCTCCATCATTCCTCTAAGTTGCAACATCGTCACGGAATCACCCTGTGTATTAGCAATATGCCATTTCGGCACTTTTCTGCTTGTTACTTAACAAATAAAAGTATATTCGTGCTCGTCTGTTATTCGGCAACGCACCGTATAGTTGTGTACACTTTATTCTTTTATGCCGACGTCCTTGGAATCATACTCCGTGTCGGTCATCTCTATATTGCAGTCCGAAGGAAGACTAGTCACTTTAAATCAGACTGACAAAAGGTGTTTTGATTAGGTGCACTTTACAGATATGTAGTTTCTAGCTTAGAGAATCAAAATGTCAGATAGATCTTGCTCGTAAAACGAAGGTGGGGGGTTCGGGTGCAACCTCGAGAATTGATGTGGTTTTTAAATGTACCTTTAGTGTGCGTTTCGTAGCATTATACGAGACTGGAATAATACAGAATTGTGATGGTGGGTCAATGAACCCTTTGCCAGGCACTTAAATGTGATTTACAGAGTATCCATGTAGATGTATATTTGCATAAGTTTCTTAATTACCTGTGTGGAGTTTATTCGTACATTCTTTAAAAGCCTTTTAGTTCTTCAATGCTTTACTGGACATAAATAATGCAAAAATCACTCCGTATCACTTGAGGATAAATGCATTTCCACTTTCCTGTGGTACGGATAATCAACAACAGAATACTTAAACTGAGTGGTCGGATATTCGTGATAAGAGCAGAAAGTACTGGATCATCATTTCCTCAAAAAATAAGAAGGTAAGTTTCAGTTATGTAGAGATAAACTAACAGTAGTAACCGTCTTCGTAAGATGTGACGATCTGCATGATAAGGAAACAGAGGAGATGTAAACTGTAGGACATTATCGAAAAATTCGGAAGATCTGTGGTTGATGCTATTTTTTACTTTGCTATAAGATATTCGGTGAGGTTTTGCAATATTTTTGTCCATATTGGCGTATGTGAGACTTATGTGTAGAGATCGAGTAAAGGGCCGTGAACACTATTGTGATTAACGAATGGTGATCTGTAAATCCTTTGGAAATCATAGAACCATACACAGCGTGCAAGAAAATCCCCGAAACCAGGTTTGATGTCCTGAAGTGTGAAATAAAGCTGTATTGATACAGATAGATAGAATAAAGAGAAAACGAGACGACAGAGTTACATTGATCGCTGTAGCTGATACTAAAAAACAAAAGTTACGCCGAACGCCATATTTAAGTAACAAAGTTATAGGAAGATGAAGTCGCTGGATCCGAAAATTTGGAAATTTGTGATAAAGACTGTGGGACTAAACTGCTGAGATCATCGGTCCCTAGGCTTACGCACTACTAAAGCTAACTTAAACTAACTTACGCTAAGGCAAGACACGCACCCATGCCCAAGGAGGGACTCGAATGTCCGACAAGGGGGGGGGGGGGGGGGGTGAGGGAGCCGCGTAAACTATGACAAGACGCCCAAGACCGCACGGCTACTCCGTCCGGCGCTGGATCCGACCTTGGAAATGTAACAGTGAACGGTAATCGCTGTCACTACAATCGGATGTTAAAGTCAGAATGTCTATGATGTAAATGTGGTGGGGAACACTAACCAAAGACTGCGTTTTATTGGGAGGACACTTCGAAAATGTAACAGATCTACTAGACAGGCTGCCTACACTATACTTGTCCGTCCTCTTTTAGACTACTGCTGCGTCGTGTGGGATCCTTACTAGATAGGACTGACGGAGTGCGTCTAAAAAGTCCAAAGAAGGACAGCAGGTTTCGTATTATCGTGAAATAGGAGGGAGAGTGTCACTGAAATGATACAGGATTTCGGATGGACACATTAAAACAAAGGCGTTTTCTTTGCGGAGAAATCTTCTCACAAAATTCCAATCACCAACTTTCTCCTCCGAATCCGAAAATATTTTGTTGACGCCGACCTACATAGGAAGAAACGATCACCATGATAAAATAAGGGAAATCAGAGCTCCCATGGAAATGTATAGATGTTCGTTCTTCCCTCGCGCTATACGAGACTGGAATAATAGAGAATTGTGGAGGTGGTTCGATGAACCCTCTGCCAGGCACTTAAATGTGATTTGCAGAGTACCCATGTTGATGTAGATGTAGATATAGACCGCTCACGATTAACCCATATTTATCAATAAATAAAAATAACAACACGCTGTATGTAGTCACATGAACTTTCAGACGTTCACATCAATCAGGACCTGGGTTAGACGAGTTAGACGATCGTCGTAATCACTATAATTTCCTATGAGGTGGTAGAAATTATATTAAAGTGTATGGCACAGGAATTCTTCATATATCAATACTCACTGTTGAACTTAAGAGCCTGCTATAGAAATATTTAACAAAGCCATTTTCATTACTAAAATCTTGATTGTCACAAGTTGCCAGACGTTTGACCAGTATCTACAATGTCCTTATGTAAATGGCTCCTTCGTACGTCACACTAAGCTGAGATGGGAAGTTTTGCCACTGATACTTCGTCATTGTATCTTGTTCTGCAAACAATATTTCTCGTCAATCTAATACAATGCTAACATTAATTACTGAATTACCGCAATTCGTATTACGGGGAATGCAGTTGGTAGATTTGTAGCCACGTGATTGTAAGTGGGTTAGTACTCTGAATGAGACTTCCTCCAAGTCCAAGTGTTTTTTATGCTAGCCTATTATACCGAAAATTATTTCCCGGTAAAAGTTAGTCAGCACGGAAAATAGTATTTAATTTGTCGAAAGTACAAGCCTTTAAGTGTGTCTACGCTGATCCCATTTTTAGGAAATCAGTTACAGTTAAAACACTACTCAACACGAAAACTAGTAAAGGCGCACTTCAAACCACATTTCACAATAGAAATTGATGCAGTAATACTGAATGTAACGCGAAATATTGACATGAACTTCTCCATTTGTTTAGAAGCTAGTGTAGGATACCTGAAGGTAGAATATAGACGTTTCTGGAAAATTTATTCCAATCGAAATGGACAATTATTTTAAACAGTACACAGTGCTACCAGAAATATTCTACTTTCAGTGAATAGTGATTTCTGGCTACAGAGATAATTTTTAGAATTACTATAGTGATAAACTAACTTAACTCCATAACTGATAAGGGAATTGCTTTAACATTTATACTGTGCAGATACTGTCGGGGCTGTATGCGAGATGTTTAGACGTCACAAAATATTTCAAGAAAGTTGGAAACTTCAAAATGAATTCCACTGAGGAACTTTCTACAGTTCAGAAGTGAACGTGTCATAGAGAAGTATGAAGTGAACCCTAACGGTGCGGCCCAGTGTTTTGGCCATTCCGTACAGCCTTTGAGGTCTGATTTGTAGTTTAAGGTCCACAAAAGTATTTTTAAAGAGGCCAGCTGGATTTACCTGTCACCATGTAGATGGGAAATGATAAAGTGCTGTAATAGAAAGAGGCTAAAGAACATGCAGACATTCTGCCTACATATTTCTTCAATACTCGCTTTCAAGTCAATAACAGTCCGACTCATTTACTTGAATAATATTGATTTACGAGACTGTATGCTTGCTCGTTCATAAATTTGCTACTCCGATAATGTTTGCTAGGCTTTTTTGGTAACCATTGGTTAATGTATTCTGGGATTAACATTTTATAAAATTAATTTTGTGGTTTTTATTATTTCACAGACAGTGTTACTTATCACATGAGAGAGACGTTGGAAAAGGAACTTCCCTTGGTCATGGTAAAACACTCGTTTCAGGTATTATTTTGAGTGAGTGCAGTCCACGACGAAAAGCAAAACTCGGCGAAGTGATGAGACTCTACAAGTAGCGTTTTCCTTATCACATAGCCGGCCGGTGTGGCCGAGCGGTTCTAGGCGCTTCAGTCTGGAACGTCGCGACCGCTACGGTCGTAGGTTTGAATCCTGCCTCGGGCATGGATGTGTGTGATGTCCTTAGGTTAGTCGGTTTAAGTAGTTCTAAGTTCTAGGGAACTGATGACCTCAGGTGTTAAGACCCATAGTGCTCACAGCCATTGCAACGATTTTTGAACCTTATGACATAGCTATCGTGGTCGATGGATTGGGTTTTAACGTCCCTTCGGCGACAAGATGATTAGAAACGGAGCACAAGCTCGGACTAGACAGAGATGGTGTCCTTTTCAAAGCAGCCATTCGGGCATTTACATTAAGCAGTTTAGGGAAATAATGGGAAACCTAAATCTTGGTGCTTTGATGGTGAATTGAACTCTGGTCTTCGTGGATGTGAGTCCAGTGTCCTGCCACAGCACTGCCACAATCCGTTCCATTGTTATAATGCGTGCCTTAGCACTCCGTGTGAACAATAAAATAGCCACATTAACTACACTTCTAAATATTTGTAGACTATACTAAAAAGACTCATTTATATAAAAATTACAGTTCATTGCCCAACTAATCTTATACGCTAGATTCATTCATCTCCTTTTGTTTATAGTCGGGAGTGATTCCACTAAAAATGCAGCATATCCACCATTGTCTAAATCGTTGTGCAGGTCGGAATACTATCTAAATGTTAAATTATTTTCAATAATCGCGTTGTTCATTCTGAGATAAGGGTGTGTAACTTAACTGTTTCATTTCATGTTAATAAAGTACTAGGCAACGAACATCGGGAACAACACTAAGAAAGTGCAGCACGTGTGGATGAAGTTTGCTTTTACCGTTCTCAATCCTGTTGAGACTGTTGAGAAGAGTCAGATGTGTAGTGCATCATTTGGATGATTGCTAGTACTCGAGTAATGTATAGTGTATGAGTGTTGACTGAAGGAACAGCAAGGGTGATACTTGATTTCTGTACATAGTCTTTCCGTCTTTCATCAAGCTAGGGAGTCGACAAGCTTAACGCCAACTCGAAAGATAACCAACAGTGTAACACGCTCTCACTCCATGAGACACTGTGGAGTTATTTGATATTTAATGTAAGGCCATAGTACAGGTTAGCGACATCGCCTAAGGAGGGGTAACATATTTTCTGTTCTGCTCAAAACACCTTAAAAAAAGATGCAGAAAAGACAACTTGTCGAATTCATCGCCAACACTCGTCTCTTTACAGGGGCTCAGTGGTGAAAGATTTTCATGCATATGAAACGGTAACGTTGTCTAAGACTTCTAAAGTGGATGATTTAGGGGCCATTTCCATAAACCACGATGTTTCTGATTTTCTCTGTTTTCGTATCGGACAACAAGGATATGTTTCAAAGGAACATCTAACACCGAAACAACAACTCTATAACTAAATGGGTTGGTCCTTTGGAGAAATTCTGAGCACATTTTTCCCTTACTAAGGAGGAGTGATGTCGTTCTGCACAATTATACAGGATGGTTACGAATGGGTTAGCTTACTGCGCTGTTCCGTGCTGGTGAAAGGGAGGAACGACTTGGAACCTATCACTACCATTCGGAATCAATAACCGAGCAATGTGACGCAGTTGTCTTAACTGTTGTTCAAGTTGTCCCACGGAAGTACCAGTTTAGGTTCTTTGTGGTTCCCCCCCCCCCCCCCAAAATTATCTCAGGTGAATATCAAAATGTGTCATTAAAGAGGCCACACTAGCTTACTTCTCCTGTCCTTCTAAACCTTAGCTACTATTTTATCTCTAGGGTAGGGGACGCTTATGACTCGTTAAACTGTAATATATCTCATTCTTTAACAGAGAAAGTGAAAGGCAACTAAATTTGACGCTACAGAAACTGTAGAGGCTAATCCATGACACCAGTAGTGCTACAGGGAACCTACAGCTTGACATGAAGTCGGAATCATGCACTATGGCTAGTGGATGTTAGAGACACGAGCAAAAACATTGGGGAGGAGGAGAAAGTCTCCACAGCGTTATCAACTCTCTAAACATCGGTCTTGAGACTGCAATTCTTCAATCAGCTGGAAGTAACTTTCATGAAGATTTGCCATAAAATGAGCATCAAATACTTTGTTGCACAATAAATGCAACGATTGCAGGTGTACAGATTTCAACTGTTTCACCCATGAGATGACAGCAGAATAATTTTGTTCTCTTTCCACGTTCCGTGGCGCTATCAGTGATTATCACGGTGGCCTGCACATCTGCGGATGCTTCATCCTCTACCTAAGACGTACTTCGAAACGAGCCACAGAGAGGCGTGTACTTTGTACACCATTTTCCAGGCCGTTAATGTCCTCTTTCAGAACTGTAGTCCTAACTTCCCTTCCAAACAGCTTTTAACGACACTAACTGGAGCCCTTTCCTCTTCTCTCACCAAGGATCCCTGGTGATCGAACCAGAGGCCTTCATCGAGTGAGATCCTTCACCGAGCGAGGTAGCCCTCTGATTAAAACACCGGACTCGAATGCGGGTGTACGGTGATTCAAAACGCCCGTCCGACTACACAGATTTGGATCTTCTGTGGTTACCCTAAATAGTGACAAATTGTTGGATGGTTCCTTTGAGACGGACACTTCCTAATTTTCCTTCGCAGTGACATAAGCAGGCCGCTCCTCTCGAGGAAGAATCTATTAGGTTATCTTGTATCCAATCAGTGGAGTTCAAAATGGCTCTGAGCACTATGGGACTCAACATCTGGGGTCATCAGTCCCCTAGAACTTAGAACTACTTAAATCTAAATATCCTAAGGATATCACACACGTCCATGCCCGAGGTAGGATTCGAACCTGCGATCGTAGCGGTCGCGCAGCTCCAGACTGTAGCCCCTAGAACTGCTCGGCAACACCGGCCGACTCAGCGGAGTAACTGCAAGGTAAAAGTCGGGTAACTGTTGGCAAGGGCAAACTTCGACTAAACAACCCTCCCTCCTTGCAACACCACTTTTTTTACTCTCAACGTTGTTGATTAGTCCGTTTATTAGTTTACTGGCTACGCCCCGCAGTGTTACCCTTGGTTAAACAGTTATTTATAAATAAATGCTAATGCCGAAACTCACTATCCATGTGTATGCCCCATCACAAAAAATATATCGCTAAAAATTAGCTCTGGGAGGTATTGCGGCGAGAGTCACTTGCGGCCCAGCAAACCGTGCCATATAAAAAAAAGAAAAAAAAACACCAAATTTTGAAGCGATGGGAGAAGCTGACAGAATACACGTCACGCTCAACTCAGTCATTTACTTAAGGAAAATAATTTCACACCAATTACAAAATATGCCAGGAAAAGAAGTAAACAGTTTTACAACTGTTTGCGACGCACCTAGCACATAAAAGATCACAATTGTCTTGGTGTGTATGGAGAGCACAATTCCGAGACTTTTGGTTCTCTGCGTATATGTTGAGATTTCAGGCTCTCGAGACACACGAGCAGTCAACATAGAGCAAATAAGCATTTTAGGGTTCATTGCACAATATCTGTAGGTGCAACAGCGTCATCCACTCTCATTATTGTGCCTGTTACCTGGTGATGTACTCGCATATCATAATGAAACCCAGTCCCGCCAAAAGCCCACCACGTTCTGCATGCAGTGGCGCGACGACTCTGTGTCGCACAGTACTTAAACGACCCCCTCATTGTTAGTCTTCAAGCGTCTCACACGCTACAAGATACGCCTGACGCTCAGCGCTACACCGCAACGGCTTTTATGGAAGTGTGGATTAAACACTTGGAGGATTATATAAGCATTGTATTCATTAGGTTTAATCGAATTATGCAATGCATATCACATTTTCAGTAATGCGATAAAGTTCAAAAATCAAAGATTAAATAGCTTTTTCTAAGAGGAATTAGTATTCTACATTTCGCGTTATATTCCACAAATCAATAAATATCTTGTACACACACTTTGAAAAGTTGCCTGTGTGTTAATTCACGGTATAAGCTAATTCCATTCCAAATTTCTTGCAAATTCATCAAGCCTTTTCAGCGTGAAGCAATAACACACATACACACAAACATTCGAATTTATATTATGGGATTGAAATCGACATAACTTAAGAATGAAATAAACGGATCAAATTTCGATCATTCCTTTTTGTGTGCTTGCAACAATAAAGCGATTCATTTTTCAAATGGTTCAAATGGCTCTGAGCACTATGGGACTGAACATCTGAGGTCATCAGTCCCCTAGAACTTAGAACTACTTAAACCTAACTAACCTAAGGACATCACACACATCCACGCCCGAGGCAGGATTCGAACCTGCGACCGTAGCAGTCACGCGGTCCCGGACTGAAGTGCCTAGAACCGCACGGCCACCGCGGCCGGCGATTCATTTTTCACACACACATTGTGCTAAGGTCTTATGGGACCAAACAACTCAGGTCATCGGTCCCTAAGCCTACACACTACTTAATCTAACTTACGCTATGGAGAACATACACACACCCATGCCCGAGGGAGGACTCGAACCTCCGACGGCGGCAACCCCACGGACCGTGACAAGGCGCCTCAAAACGCGCGGATACCCCGCGCTGCTCATTTTTCATCTCCTATCTTTGCAAAGCCTTTACATAAGAAATGCAAGGCACAGAATATACTTCTCATACTTCTGTTGCGTTGGCCCAGTCGCCATAATGAGAATGGATCCGTCTAGCAGCGGAAATATCTCCGTACGAGGGAGAGGCAAGTGTTCTGGACCTATTGTTCAACACAGTCCAGTTCGGATCTTCTCAAGACTTCGTTTCACGTATTTCTACTCCCTTCCCATTTTGGCTCTTTCTAAATCTATCCACTCTTCTTGTTCTGCTTTACTTCTTCCTACTTCGTTCTCCATCTTGCTCTTCTCCCTTCACCTCCTTTTCCCTGCCCTCCAATCCTTTCCATTCGTTGTTCTGCTTCTGCTTCTTCACCCTCCTACTTCGCCATCCATCTTTCCCTTTCCTTTTCCTCCCCTCTTTTCCCTTGCCTTCCAATATTTTCCATTCTTCTTATTCCATTTGTTGTTCTGCTTCTATTTCTTCCCCTTCCTACTTCACCATCTTTCCCTTATATTTTCCCATTCCTTTCCTCTGGCCTCCAATCTTCTTCTTCTGCTTCTTGTTCTGCATCCACTTCTTCCCCCTCCTACTTTGTCCTCCATCTTTCCCTTCTCTTTTCCCCTTGTTTTCCTCTGTCCTCCATTCTTTCCCATTCTTCTTCTTCCACTTCGAGTTCTGCTTGTACTTCTTCCCCCTCCATGTCTCCCTTTCCTTCTCCCGTCCTTTCTCGTCGGTCGGAAAATGAGCCCGAACAGAACCTGCCCAGGGCACGCGAGTAGGTTTCCGTACCTCAGTTACACCACTGTATCACTGTATACGACGACCCCAATGAACGATTAGTGAAGCCTCCGAATCTCAAACGTCACTCGTCATCGACGAAATCAATACTGATACAATCGTCACCGTTAACATCTCGAGGTACGACGTTAATAGCGAAGACCAGTGGGAGAGCGAGATGTGCAGGAAGTGCGGCAGTAAATAGTAGCGGCGAGCTGGAATCCGCGGCGGCGCAAGAAGCTGACTGATTTGAGCGGAGACAAAGGAGCGGAGGCGATATGCGAGCGCCGACAGAGGCGGCGGCGGCGGCAACGGCCGCGTCGCCCGCGCTATTGATGGCGCGGCCGGGCTGCACGCCGCCCAATGCATTCTCCCGGCTGCAATGCGGCTCCGACAATGATGTACAACGCATTGTCGCTGGGCTCAGATTAATGTTTTGCGCGACGCCACAAAACACGGCTCGCCTCGTCTTAATACTATGTAGGCCGGGGGCTTGCGTGAAAACAATAGCAGCTGCATGCTGCGCCTTTGAAGGCGCCGCCGCAGGTATGCGAGGCCGCGGCCGGCCGCCGCCGCTTTTTGCCCGCCATTTCACTTTTATCACACGGCCCGCCGCCGCTGCCGCCGGCCGCCCGACGCACGCCCCGCTGCGGTTTCGCTGACCGTCTCCCCGGATATTGCTCTCACTTACCATTTCCGCAGTCAGCTGTTCGCCACTAGCTCGCCGGGCCCGCAGATTAATTATTTCTTCGAGGCGCCAATTCTCTGACCCCATCGCACAACGACCGGTATTTCCATCGTCTTGAGTTTTGTTTTAATAGCATTAGGCCGTGGTCTATGCCATGTCTAATGCGGGAGATATCGTGGGAGGCTATAAAGATCCAGACAGTGCTAGAAACGTGGGAGTTATTCCGTCTTTTGCAACTGTAACAAGTATTACGTGGCCAAACACTTTTCCCTTTATTTAAAGCATCATCAGCGGTCACTGTAACCAGTTTGGTTTTGTTTACAAATCGCTTTTAAGAGACCCTAAACAGTTAGGTTTATTAATATCTCCATTTATTTGTTTGTGTGAATACTCTTTCACAGAGCACGTTAAATCAGTACTGCATTTCTCGATGCATGCATTCTCTTCCCTTTGCCCGCATTCGTTTCAAATATTTTGATCTGTGAAAATTACCGAACTATCAGTTTAATAAGCCACGGCTGCAAAATACTAACACGAATTCTTTACAGACGAATGGAAAAACTGGTAGAAGCCGCCCTCGGGGAAGATCAGTCTGGATTCCGCAGAAATGTTGGAACACGTGAGGCAATACTGACCCTACGACTTATCTTAGAAGAAAGATTAAGGAAAGGCAAACCTACGTTTCTAGCATTTGTAGACTTAGAGAAAGCTTTTGACAATGTAGATTGGAATAGTCTCTTTCAAATTCTGAAGGTGGCAGGGGTAAAATACAGGGAGCGAAAGGCTATTTACAATTTGTACAGAAAACAAATCGCAGTTATAGGAGTCGAGGGGCATAAAAGGGAAGCAGTGGTTGGGAAGGGAGTGCGACAGGGTTGTAGCCTATCCCCGATGTCATTCAATCTGTATAAGGAGCAAGCAGTAAAGGAAACAAAAGAAAAATACAGAGTAGGTATCAAAATCCATGGAGAAGAAATAAAAACTTTGAGGTTCGTCGATGGCATTGTAATTCTGTCAGAGACAGCAAAGGGCCTGGAAGAGCAGTTGAAGGGAATGGACAATGTCTTGAAAGGAGGATATAAGGTGAACATCAACAAAAGCAAAACGAGGATAATGGAATGTAGTCGAATTAAGTCGGGTGATGCTGAGGGAATTAGATTAGGAAATGAGACACTTAACGTAGTAAAAGAGTTTTGCTATTTGGGGAGCAAAATAACTGATGATGGTCGAAGTAGAGAGGATATAAAATGTAGACTGGCAATGGCAAGAAAAGCGTTTCTGAAGAAGAGAACTTTGTTAATATCGAGTTTAGATTTAAATGTCAGGAAGTCGCTTCTGAAAGTTTTTGTATGGAGTGTAGCCATTTATGGAAGTGAAACATGGACTATAACTAGTTTGGACAAGAAGAGAATAGAAGCTTTCGAAATGTGGTGCTACAGAATAATGCTGAAGATTAGATGGGTAGATCACATAACTAATGAGTAGGTATTGAATAGAATTGGAGAGAAGAGAAATTTGTGGCACAACTTGACTAGAAGATCGGATCGGTTGGTAGGGCATGTTCTGAGGCATCAAGGGATCACCAATTTAGTATTGGAGAACAGCGTGGAGGGTAAAAATCGTAAAGGGAGACCAAGGAATGAGTACACTAAAAAGATTCAGAAAGATGTAGGTTGCAGTAGGTACTGGGAGATGAGGAAGCTTGCACAGGATGGAGTAGCATGGAGAGTTGCATCAAACCAGTCTCTGGACTGAAGACCACAACAACAACAACTGCTTCCGGAGCTGTTCGATATTATATGGCTGTTTTCTTTTTCTTTTTTGTTAGACCTTGAAGATCCATTTCCGGATGTTGGGCATAATAGATTTCTGTTACGTGTGTCCATTATGTTGAAGTTCGCTTCTCTAAGGTCATTTAATGTCTGTGTAAGCAGTTACGGTTGTCATTTCAGCTTCAAAATTTTACTAAAAATTTCTTTCTTCAGCCTTTCATCATCGATTCTAGCCAAACGTAAGAAGAACGACACTCTTCTTTTGTACATGATGTGTATTATGTTCTTTACATGTTCATTGGTTTCTTTGTTAGGTTGGGGCCTGCTTCATTTGTCCTTGGACCAAGTATGCTTGTAACCAGTCTTTTTTCTATTTTCGTAATTTTCTTTATGCCACCATTCCGCACTACTTTTCGTGTTTCGATATTATACGCAGCCTCCGTTTTCATTACTGTTTTATTTTGTTTGATTTTGTTGTCACACGATATCGTCTTCTTGCATATGTTTCTGGTGTTCTAGAATGCAATGTTCGTACTATTTGCTCTTATCTCTATCTCTCCCTATGATGCACGTTTTCTGGCTCCTACAGTAGTCCCAAGAGTTCTTCTTTACACATACACTTGTGTGCAGAAAAACGCTTGGAAATAATTTAGGAGCAGAAAAATCAGTTACAAAAACTGGAAGTAATTTTAAACATGATAACTGCTCAGAATCTCGTGAAGCCTGTTTATAAAACTGTTACAGTGACAGCTGATGATTTAAATAAAACAAAACGTGTCTCATCCAGATAAGACTTTTTATCGGCGCAAAAGATGAAATATTTCCCATTTTACTTTTAAAACAGCTACCGCGGAATAGAGGGCTCTAAAATAAAGCATGTATTCAGAGAGTAGTTACCAACTCAAGCTAGCTCAACATTAACAGTCGGGCTTTTTCTTGTTCCAGTTTCATACTGCTCTGAGTCTTTGTGCCTGTAATGATGTTCCCAACATTACGAGACTAAATGTTAGCCATAGAGACATGCCTTGGACCATCGCCTTCTTTCTATTTCTTCTTCTTCTTCTTCTTCTTCTTTTGTTCACATTCCGTAGATTGGTCAGTGTCAGTAATCTTCGTTCTCCGTTTTTCTCTATCTTCCGCAAGTCTCTTGAGTTTCGAGTATGTGTCAATCGGCCCGATGTACAGTAGTCTTTTGTCTTCATCGTCCATTCTTTTCAGGCATTTTTCCTTTGTTAATTTTACTTAGAAGGGGCAATATCTGTGGACGTGTCCAACGCACTGGTCCCTCTGTTCTTCGACAGAATTCCATAACGATCTTTTGCCTCCTGTGTTGCTGAAGACTTGTTTGTTGGTCATTCTCTATGTCAATGAAATCTTCAGGGCTCTTTTCCATCTCCATGCCCCAAAACCTGTTATCTTTTCCTTTCTGGCTCCCTTAATGTCCATATGTACGATTCATACAGTACAACGCTCAAAAGGTCTTACATACTGTTTCCTGGCGTCTATACAAATATTTTTCTTTACGAGTAGCTTCTTCTTATAGAATGATGTTGTAGTTTGTCCTCTTCTGATTTTAAACTCCCAGCAAAATCTGCCATCCTCTGTTCTGCCGCTACCCGGTTTCTTACAGCTGCTGACTTGCTTGAAACGTAGATTTCGTGCTATTCGAGCTTTGCCACGATCTAATGCCCATAAAAAAATACACTACACATACATCAACATCGTCAGCTATACGCCATCTACTACTGGATAACTTTTCTATCTGGAGTGTGGCATCGATTATCCGAATACTGATCAACCGAAACATCGGTTAACCCAAAGCGTTCTGGTCTACACATTTGTGCTCACGCCATTCAGAAGTCCCGTTGACCAACTTGTACCCTAACTTTCTGATCGAAGAATCATCGGGATTTGACTAATGAGAGCACGAAAATCACGAAATGTTCAGGAATGGCTGAAATGCGATGTTAATGACGAAGTAACTGCCAGTGACATCGACGACAAAATTGGCGAGGTTTAGCGGTAAAAAGAAAAAAGAAATAAACAGTCTCGTCACTGAAGCAAAAACAAATTTTGATCTTCTTTTCTTAAACTGTGAGCATACTTCAATGACCAAATTAGCCTTTTGGAATTAAGATAGGCCGTCCGTTCTCTGTGTTATTTGTAAGACATGTAATAAAAAAAATATATGTAACCCTACCTATGCTTTTAGTTTCATATTTACGATAAAATAAGGAATAAGGAGGTTCTTCGCAGAATCGTCGAGGAAAGGAATATATGAAAAAAACAGACAAGAAGAAGGAACAAGATGGTAGGACATGTGTAAAGATATCATGGAATAACTTCCATAGCACTAGAGGGAGCTGTAGAGGATAGCAGCTGCAGAGGAAGACAGAGATTCGAATACATCCAGCAAATAATTGATGATCTGAGATGAAAAGGTTGGCACAGGAGAGGAATTCGTGGCGGATCGCATCAAACCAGTCAGAAGGCTGATGACTCAAAAAGAAGAAAATTCTGTGACCATTGGTACAGTATGTTTTCGTAAATGGTGACTTGTCCTAAAAATCAGCTATCCAAACACTCTCAGTCCGCAGTCCTTTCGCATAAGCGGTGCTTTACTGTTCCATATTACGGCGTCCAGCTGTGTGCATCCACGTTGCTTCCGCGTTTTCTGAAGGCACCTACCCTCCTTCCTTAGGTCACATTCCCGGTCTTTTCTGACCTGAATGCTCAGTAAGTACCACACTATATACCCAAAGGTCCTGGGTTTATTCCCGTGTAGGATCTAGGACTGCCGGCCGAAGTGGCCGTGCGGTTAAAGGCGCTGCAGTCTGGAACCGCAAGACCGCTACGGTCGCAGGTTCGAATCCTGCCTCGGGCATGGATGTTTGTGATGTCCTTAGGTTAGTTAGGGTTAACTAGTTCTAAGCTATAGGAGACTAATGACCTCAGCAGTTGAGTCCCATAGTGCTCAGAGCCATTTGAACCATTTTTTTTATCTACGACTTTTCAGTCCCTTATCACTCCTTAAACCTATGGCAATTATTTGAGTATGCTAAAATCCATAGTTTGGAGTTGACGCTAAACTATAGGTGTCCTTATAACCTCCTCAGTTGTGTGGTCATGTTGTCCATAGTTGCCTTCCATTTACTGCAGATATCTGAATTCCTTTCACGCAGACTACTACAAACTGCGTATTTGTTTCACCGTACAGCGTTTAGTTGTAGAAGCAAATCAGAACTGTAAATATGTTTCTTTCCAGAACACTGACTATGTTTTGAACACATAAAACGAAACGCATACGTTAAAAAAAATACTCCTCTTTTTGTGGTTGCAGAGCCGAATTAAAGATATTTTCAATAACTCCCTATAACATTATAACTGATTCGATAAGTCAGTTCAAGAGTCGGAGAGAGGCCAAAGCACGCCACCTTCAGTAGGACCATGTCTAATACAGCACTTTGGCGTTCTAACTACCCTTCTGGTTTCCATTTGCTTGGCTCCCCATTGTTTCATTTGCCATAAAGTTAGAATTGCATTTTACGCTCCAGGATGTTGCCTTATCCGTTTGCTTGTTTCCAGTTTCTCATATTAATTCCCGACATACATCTCTCCACTGATCGGTGAATAGTACTTAGGTTCTGAGTGGCTTTCGCATTTAAAGTACATGTATCACTGCCGCAGGTCAAAACTAGCGACACACACTGAGTATAAACTTACTCCTTTAGACAAACTGAAAGCTTTGTTCTACTTTACCAAAACAACTCCAGGGCATTTTCATATTTTCCTCTCATTGTTTTCAACTATGCTAAATACAATACTTATCAAATACGTCTATGATATCGTAATTAATTTGAAATCTTTCCATTCTAACTTGATGGTTACGTTTTATTTTACTGTGCTGTAACTGAATTTCAGGCATACTTTCAACATGTTCTATTAAGGTCTTACAGTCGTTTCCCTTTCTGTTTTTTACTTTATCCGCACCAGTTGAAATTAGTAAAATGTCATCAGCATAGGGAAAAGGTTCAAATCTATTCAACAGACATCTATTCCACCTTTGTATTCCGAGTCTAAGGTTCCATAAGCTTCTCTCATTATTACAGAGGTTAGTTGATACAGACTCTCTTTGTCTGACTCTTACTTCATTCCTAATATTTATCACGATCTTCGTAACCTCTAATGGAAACTGTATCACTTTTTCTGTACAAAATACATTAGGTGAACAAGTTCTTGTTTTCAACGTAAAGATTTTGTTGAAACTAAACCAAAGCTTTTTCAAAATCGGTGGATCGCAGACCAAGTGGTAACCGTTATTCATTAATCCCTTCTATAAATTCGTTCATAAATTGTAAATGGTTCACTATAATGTATCCACTTCCGACACCAGCTTGTACTTTGCCTAATCAAAACGTTTCATTTTTAGGGCATATCTTCTACATTAAGGAGAGGAGACCGACAGGTCAGTGTCTGTTTCCTTTCTTGTGAAACAGAATAATTACAGTAACGATACAATTTTAGGGAACTGTCTTCTTTTGAAAACGTTCTGGAAATAATTTTGTAAATTACTTTAGCACACTTTTTCGTCTGGTTAATCATTTCTATTTAAACACCATCATCTCTTGGCGCCTTCCATTTAGTCATGTTTTGAATAGCCCTATACACGTCACTTGGCATTACATCCAGCGTGTCATAACTTTCAAAAATGATTCAAATGGTTCAAAATGGTTCAAATGGCTCTGAGCACTACGGGACTTAACTTCTGAGGTCATCTGTCCCCTAGAACTTAGAACTACTTAAACCTAACTAACCTAAGGACATCACACACATCCATGCCCGAGGCAGGACTCGAAACTGCGACCGTAGCGGTCACGCGGTTCCAGACTGTAGCGCCTAGAACCGCTCGGCCACTCCGGCCGGCATAACTTTCACTACTGACTGTATGTATTTCTGATTAATCTCTTGAACTACAGAAATATTGAAAGAAATCTAGAAATGATCCTTAGTTCCTGTGTCATTTGCCATCTTAATTGTTTTATTTTCTTCATACTTTTATTGTTCTTAAGTGTTACTAGTAGCAATATTCCTCACTAGCCGAGTCACCAAGTAGTGAGATCACAGGTGATCTGAAACAGGACTTCTTTATTTAGGTGTCTTAACGACAGTTACAAGATAAGACTACCTACCTGATAAACTTCTTTGCTTCGTAGTATCGAGAGTAACTTTTTTCATTTCAGGGAATACCGTAAAAATAGAGTGCAATCCTTTATTACAAAAGTAGCCAATAGTAAAAGAATACAACAAAAATATTTCAGAATATTTGTCTTTGATGGAGTGCACAGTCGTGAGATCCTGTTTAAAATAGCAAACGCTGTTCTGTTTGCCACCTGCTGGCGTCTTTCTCGCGATCTTTAGCGGAAAACAATTCAAGTC
The DNA here is from genome assembly GCF_023864345.2 of Schistocerca serialis cubense. Taxonomy (NCBI): domain Eukaryota; kingdom Metazoa; phylum Arthropoda; class Insecta; order Orthoptera; family Acrididae; genus Schistocerca; species Schistocerca serialis. The sequence continues at coordinate 169,072,844 of NC_064640.1, forward strand.
GTCTGTACGAGTGGCGGTCATCATGCATGACTCACCTTCCTTACCTGTGATGGACAGTGAAGTAATATGTAAATCACTTACCAGAGGAGTACTATTCGAATTGTATTTCTTCCTAAAGAGCTTGACGTTGCTATTCTTCACAGTAAATCATAAATGACCTTTTAATACGAACACGTGTTGTAAAATCTATCTTTAACGATACTTTGATGTAAGTGATGTAGTAGCTTCGTAGTGGAAACCTAAGGTGTTAATGCAATTTATGAACCACTTTAATAAACTGCGTTGACTGGCTGCTACGTCGGTTCTTGGCAGAGTATTTTACAAATTATGAATGAAACAAATACGACATTGGTGTAATATTCTACAGTATTTATTATTTGTTTCACTTACCGGTTTGCGGCTGTTATGCGACCATCATGTGCAAAAGATAAGTATGCGGCGCAGTAAAATTTTGTTTGCTCAAAGATTACAAACTATGACACCTATAGAGTATCTTCGTTACCAGAGATGAAATATGTTAACGTTGGAATTAGCAATTAAACAAGAGGGATTGTTTCAGTGTAAATACAATGTAAGATTGTTTAACTGAGATAAAATGTGTGGCACACTAACTAATGAGTTGTAGACAAATTACAACAGCTGTTCATAGAGAAAATAATTTAACAATAAATTTTGGTGATGTATTCCAAAGATGCGACTGAACAAATTAATAGGTCCTAGTTAAAGGTCGCGAATAAGGGAACTGTGTCTGGTCTCTCATTATTATGCTTTGGCTAATGGACGTATGTTCGTTAATTTCCATTATTTCGAGAGAGTTCATCTTCCTTGCTTTATGGATGTGATGTAATACTTCATGTTTCACCTTGTAACTATGGTCTCCTTTAAGCAAATGGTCTGCAAAGAAGAGTCTCCTTTTCTAAGTTTCCAACTTCTGTGGTGTTCCTTCAAGAGGCTATATATTGCCAGGCCAGACAGACCTATATAGAATTTGCCACAATTACAAGTAATTTTATGTATTACACTCTTTTCTAGTGCTGGAGTGCTGTCTTTACCATTGGACAACAGGTGTCCAACAGTGTTGTGCACATAAAATTATGTTCTTCATGTTCCTGGATTTAATCTTTTTGTCTACATCCAGCGAGACTTTTCCTAAATATGGAACTGTGCACCATTTATTGCGTTCTTGCGGTAGTGGTTTAGGAATAGGGTAAAGAAGAGAATACATGTGTAGTTTCTGCTTTTTGTGCATTATGGAGTACACCAAGAGAGGTGGATAGCCATTGTTTGATGCTATTTGTCTGACTGCATTTAATTCCATTTGGAAGTTGTCTTCATTAATGGGGGATGTGTATTAGGCGATGTATCATTGAATGAAAGGCAGGATGTTTATGGTTCATTGGGAGTTGAGAACTGCCAGGTATTCCCATCTCTGTGGTGGTAGGTTTCCCATATATCTTGAAAGTATGAATTCAGTCGCTGATGTCTATGGTTAGATCTAAATAATTTATGCAGTTACCCCCAAGTTCCATTGGGAATTTTATACTCTTATGTTTAGAATTTAGCTACTTGAGGTATTTTTTAAGTCGTCTAGTAGTACCTGTCTATAAGCACAACACATCACCAACATACCTAGACCAGTATCCAGCCTTGAAAGAGATTTATTTATTTATTTATTTATTTCATTAACAGTACAGAGTAACCCACCGTCTTGAAATGTAAGGTGGGTTGGATGGTTCTGAATCTAATAGCACAGACGTCTCATTGTTACAGTCTTATTGGTATACAGTTGTTAATGCTTTTTTTTAAAAAATAATAGCCGGCCGTGGTGGCGGAGCGGCTCTAGCCGCTACAGTCTGGAACCGTGCGGCCGTTACGGTCGCAGGTTCGAATCCTGCCTCGGGCATGGATGTGTGTGATGTCCTTAGGTTAGTTATATTTAAGTAGTTCTACGTTCTAGGGGACTGATGACCTCAGACGTTAAGTCCCATAGTGCTCAGAGCCATTTGAACCATTTAAATAATATAAAGAACATAATATATAAAGATTTCTCTGATGTTACAGCGAACTGAACGCTTAAAAACTTTTAAAATGGTTCCATATAATTTGTTACTACCTAATTGATGAGAATATAATTTATACAATGCAAAGGTCAAAGAAAAATAAAAAAAAAAAAAAATGTAACACAATGAGCGTGGTTAAGAATAATTTGTAATATAAAGAGGGAAATGATATGCTGTATTTGGATGAGTAAGACAGTCTAAGCAGCATGTTGGTTAGTAATAGCCTATTTCTGTCTATTTCAGATGAGGTCTCGGTACAACCTCGAGCTATTCTCATCTGAAATTGTTTGCGCTAGTGTATGTTTACACAGATTATACAGATTAAGTGCTGATTGAGCGCTTTATACATGGAAAAAATTAATTTTAGCTTCACATGAGAAATATACTTATGTTTGTAACTTGTAGGTAGAAATAGAATGTAGTCCATTGCTACTTGAATACATTATTCCTTAAATAACTTAATACATTTCTGATATATGAAATTCATTGATTATAGCTTTGAATAGAGAAGAGAATACTCTTCTCTCTGCACACAATAAGACGAGCAATACATTACTACTTGTGTACAGAATACTTTAAACACTATGCAGGAAGTCATTGGGGAGGAGGAGCCTCGGAATAAAAGTTCTTCGAGCCTTCTCCTCCCAAGTGACATTACCTTATTACTACAGTCTCAGAATGTCGTGCCGGTTTTTATTTGTTTTATGATTGTTGTGTTGTTTCTGACTGTGTTGTGGCATGCAGTGTCACACATTATTGGTTTTGGTCCCTTACATGTTGATCCCTTCTGAGTCATGTACAGTTACTGTTCCTTCCTCGGTTTCGGAATCTGTGGTCGTGTTTGTGTCCTCCCATGTGGTTTGTAGCGTTGTTTGTGCTTGTCTACGTCACCTTCCATATGGGTTTTGGCGCTTGTATTCTTCGTGCAGTATTCGATACAATATCGGCTACGCTATTTATTGTGTTCCAGTCATTATTCTGGCGATGTCATTCTGTATAGGTCTTACTTGTGCTAGCGTGTTGCGCAGCAGTGTGATATGTTCTGATGTCCCAGTTTCTCCGCATACGCATACTTCATAGTTAGTTGGTCCCATACGGTTTGAATGTCCCCGATACGGCCCGTGGCTTGTCAGGAAATAGACTATTCCCCGGCTTGGGTCGACATGTTTCAGTTGTAGTCTTTCGTGTACATCAGGAAAGAAAGACTGTACTCGGCGACCCTTATCGGATGCATCCCACTCTCTCTGCCATGTTTGAATCCGCCATTGTTTCATTTGTGTTTTGCTCATAATGTTGGTTCCCGTAATTTCGGTGGCTTTATCGACCCTTTCCCTCTTAAGCCAGTAAAGTGCAGCTCTATAACGTATTGTTATGTCTATAGGGCAGGTCCCCATCACGACGCAAAGTGCCTCTAGTGACGTGGTGTTGAAGGCTCCTGTCATTCTCAGAAGTACACTACGCTGACCTCGTCTTGCAGTTGTCTTGTTAGTCTATATGTTCATTCTGTGAGCCCAAGTACTTGCGGCAAAGTATGCGATGGATTCAGATATCGCAATGTGGTAGGTCTTTAACGTCTTAATAGGTAATTTCTACTGAGTTGTGTTTATTCTTGCTAGTTTGCGCATAATTTTGGAGGCTTTGTCAATTGTCAGTTTTATATGGTGGTTGAAAGTCAGTTTTTCGTCTTGATGCAGTCCGAGTTAACGTGTGGCTTGCTCCCTCTGTATGCTTGTATTGTCTAATTTTACAATTGGATTCCTCTGTAGTGTCCCTCTGAGTAGTAAATATACAGTTTTGCTAGGCGCTATTTTGTCGGCCGGAGTGGCCGTGCGGTTCTAGGCGCTGCAGTCTGGAGCCGAGCGACCGCTACGGTCGCAGATTCGAATCCTGCCTCGGGCATGGATGTGTGTGATGTCCTTAGGTTAGTTAGGTTTAATTAGTTCTAAGTTCTAGGCGACTGATGACCTCAGAAGTTAAGTCGCATAGTGCTCAGAGCCACTTGAACCATTTTTTTTTTTTTTTTTTTTGGGAGCTATTTTTAATTTATTTTCTTTGCTCCAAAAGAGAGTGGGTTATTTTCCAAAAACTGTGTTTCAAAATTGTCCCTTTAGATATAAGCAAGTGCTGGACTGAGGGGGATCCCATAGCTAGGCCATCCAACTGTTTGTATATCCTGCTATTTGAAGCGGACATAATTTTGTGTTAGATAATCTTGTGCATCTTACCTGATGTCATCTGCGACCACCGAGTTAACTCTTGATTTATTTAGTAAGTTTGTGAGAATTTTGGGCGCTCCTGAACGGGTATAGTAGTGAATAAGTTGCTAACCTCAAAAGAAACTAGCTTAGCACTAAAGGGGTCTTCATGTCTATTAACTTGTTCACTAATCCAACTGTAAATAAATGTGTAAACATACTTAAGATATAAATTGCTGTGAAGTTAAACTAACAAATCCATAAAAGTGTCACGTGGCAGACGTGGACAACAGTCCAAAACTTGTACAGGTAAATAGAACATATACACGACAATTACAAGCAGATGCAAAGCAATATTTTATTTCAGGTGCCTGACGATGGCGACATGTCTGATCGCCGAAATATTGTCCCCCTTGGACACTTTGGACCGGCAGTAGACCCGTGGATTGTTCGAGCAAGAAATACGCCGGGAGAAACTGAAAAATCACTGCTTATACATTTGTTCATCAAACAGCTGAGTTAATTTTTTTGATATGATTAGACCAAATATGATATGCGTGAGAGAAGTAGCGAGATTAACTTTTTATCCACCAAAGTTTTATTTTTTCGAACAAAAATATTGTGCTCCATTTTTTAACCACCAAAGTTCTTATCTTTTTCCAAACAACAATATTGTCCCCTTCAAAGTAGTTCCATTCTGCAGCTATACGTCGGTGGAGTGGTTGTTCCAAGTCTTGGTAGCAGCGCTGAAAAGCTTCGACTGATAAGGTGTTTAACATGTCGGTCGCATGCTTTTGAATGTCCTCCAGAGTCCCTAAATGACGGCCTATTAAGACATTTCTCAATTTCGGGAAAGAAAAAACTCACAAGGACTCACATCAGGTGAAAAGGATGACTGTGGAACAACAGGAATGTCTTTTGAGATCAAAAATTCCGTGATGGGAGTGGCAGTGTGAGATGGGGCGTTGCATGAAGAAGCATCCTCTTGTGTGCAATGTCCGGTTTCACTCGATTCCCCCTTTTCCTGACCCGCACAATATTGCTGTGTGGGGCGGCGGTGGGTGGACTGCTGTGGCCTGTTGTGGGATTGTGAACCACTGAGGGCCACTGCGGGACGAAGCCTCTCCGCCGTTTCAAGGTCCCCGGTTCAATACACAATACACACACACAAATGTAAACTAATCTTCGTTTTTGTTTGTAGTTCATCACTTATGGCATCAGTTCCTTCACCATATGGCGGCAGTTTCATAATTTCCTCTTGATGTGACGTGAAAGAAAAACTTATTGTCGATTGTAATCCCTAGATACTTACCTTTTGGAAACCATGGGCTTAGGATTTGGATGTGATTTCGGATCGACCTTTTTTTCGTCAAAGACACCATTGTGACTTTATTTGCATTTAGAATGCCATCCTTTCCTTTACATACGACTGACTGTAATCGCTCTCATTTCCAAGTAGTTATACAGTAGTGGGATGCATCAATCAGAAATGTTCGATAATTATTTCATTTGCGTGACTGGCCCCGGCTGTACTGTAGATGCATGACAGTCACGTCTGGCACACGTGTGAACGTACAAGGCTGGCCCCCAGCCGAAGCTATCGTCGCCCCTGTGCCACTGAAATAAAACCTTCATTCGCCGATAGCTTTGACATTTCATTATTGGACTCTAACTGAGATACAACAGTTTCTTTAGCAAGCTCATGACCACTTCCTTTCTCATTCACCGCCACATATCCATCTCTTCTGACCTCAATAGAACTCATCCTTTCGTTCCTTAAACGTCAGTGTGTATCAGGTTTGTGAATAATGTGTATATTCCACATGGAGCGAGTTCAACACATGAAGTCCGAAACCTTTCGCGTCAGTCTCTCTTCTGCATCAAATTCAATTACATACTCGTTTTTATAGAAACAGAAACACGATTGCAATTTTCAATACAGCTCAGTTAATTATAGAAAAGTCAAGTAAAGTATAGTAAACATGGACTCTGAAATGCTATGGGCGCTTGTTCATCTTCGCTACTGTGAGACATATCTCTTCCGCTGAACAAGTGCTCATATCTTTTAAAGTATGAAATTTAGAGCTCATGTTTACTAGACATTTTTTCTTCTTTTGGTCTGTATTACTAGATCCGAAAGTTGACTTCACTACAGTTTTAGCAGCAACAGCACCGATTCATGCATCCCAGTGTCAGAAGTATGAGAACGATTTTCACTAATAACTTTTGAATCGGTCGTTTCCGGACCAGTGCTCCTTTCCCCAAATTGATACATTTACCCTTCTCTATCATCCCTAAAAGTTTGGAAGATCACACAGTAACCCTGCATGTAACGTATTTGAACACGGTCGTCTTTATATTATACGTTCACGAATCCGTGTTACTTCCCTTTGAAATTTATACCGAAGCAGCTGATCGGTACGAGTCGAACGCACTCGTAAGTTTTCAGTACTGAAGAAAAAAATGAAATATTCCCCTTCTCACTACTTCTAACCCTGCAGTGGCCACACTACTTCCCCTAAGCCCCTGAGGAAAGCGGCCGAATTCGCCAACGTCAATTAAAATGAAGCATATCTTAAAATATTACTTACCTCTAAGTATTTTTTTTTTTTTTTTTTTTTTTTTTTTGTTACTCAGCAGGAAAAATGCAGCCTGAAGACGCTCCTAGCATTAGTTGACGTTTTTGTATTTGGGTGTTAGTTGCTACAGGGTGAAAATTATTGAACTAAATGAAATAAAATCGTCATAATGTCTAAAATGTTCGCGTTAGGACGTTCAGACTGCACGACTGGGCGCGGAACATGACGGGAATTAGTATGTGATGCATGGTTTGGTTTAGCGACGAAGCCCACTTTCATTTGGATAGGTTCGTCAATAAGCAAAACTCACGCATTTGGGGGACTGAGAATATGCATTTCGCGATCGAGTAGTCTCTTCACCCTCAACGGGTGACTGTGTGGTGTGCAATGTCCATTCACGAAATAACCGGTGCGATATTCCTTGACGACATAGTGACTACCGGACGGCACGTGAAGGTTTTTGGAAGATGATTTCATCCCAATTTTCCAAAGTGACCATGACTTCGGCAAGATGTGGTTCATGCAAGACGGAACTCGACCCCATCGAAGCAGGATTGTGTTTGATGTCCTGGAGGAGCACTTTGGGGACCGTATTCTGGCTCTGGGGTACCCAGAGGCCACTGGCATGGGCCTCGATTGGCCTACATATTCTCCGGATCTGAACACATGAGACTCTTATTTGTGGGGTATGTAAAGATAAGGTGTACAGCAACAACACCAAAACCATTGCTGAGCTGAGAACAGCCATTCCGGAAGTCATCGACAGCGGCGATGTTCCGACACTTCAGCGCGTCATGCATAATTTCACTACTCGTCTGGGCCACATCAGCGCCAATGCTGGCAGGCATATCGAACATGTCGTAACCTAAATCCGTTAGTGACGTATACATGTTGAATAAAGTGTGTGCGCGCGATAGCCTGCAACTAACAGAAAAACCTGAACACCTTTAAATTAATAGAGAGTGTGATACAGTAGTCAGTACGTCTACTGCACGTATGAACATGTAAGAAATCGGTACTGTACCATGTGCATCGACAGTGTTTACTTCTCCTAACAACGGAAATTAGTCTGAATACAAGGAAAGATACATTTAAAGATCTGAAAATGCTGTAGCTAAATACACTGAGGTGACAAAAGTCATAGGATACTTCCTAACATCATGTCGGACATCCTTTTGCGCGGCGTAGTGCCGCAACTCCCCTCGGTTTTCCTGTAGCCAAGGGTGCAATCGATATGATACCGGGCCCAGAAGAGGCGCTGCAGGCGATGTCGTGCTGTTAGCAAAAGCACTCGCATCTGTCGCCTTCTGCCACAGCCCATTAACGCCAAATTTCGCTGCAATGTCCTAACGGATATGTTCATCGTACGTCCCACATTGATATCTGCGGTTATTTCACGCACTGGTGCTTGTCTATTAGCACTGTTACCTCTATTGAAACGCCACTGCTCTCCGTAGTTAACCGAAGGCCGTCTGCCATTGAGTTGTCCGTGGTGAGAGGTAATGCCTGAAATCTAGTATTCTCGTCACACTGTTGTCATTGTGGATCTCGGGATACTGGATTCCCTAACGATTTCCAAAATGTAATGCCCATGCCTCTAACTCCAACAACCATTCCGCGTTCTCAGTTTATTAATTCCCGTCGTGCGGCCATAATCTCGTCGGAAACCTTTTCACATGAACCATCTGAGTACAAAAGACAGACCCGCCAACGCACTGCCCTTTCATACCTTGGGTACGTCATACTACCGCCATCTGTATATGTCCATATCTCTATACCATGACTTCCCTCACGTGAGTGTATAATGACGTATTGTCTGAAAGAACTGCACAGATATTCAGTTATATCTTGATAAGATCTGAAAGTGGTGAAAAGCGTGAGAACCATCTTATGTTCATAAACGTAAAATGGTGTTCTTCGTCAAATGAAAACAACGTGGTATTCTACGGTTACGATATCAACGTGTCACATTTGGAATCGGTCAACGAATACGAATACCTGAGTGTAACACTTTGCAGGGATATGAAATAGAAAGATCATATAAGCTCAGTTGTGGGTATAGCAGAGGCAGACTTCGTTCCATTGTTAGGATACTAGGAAAACGCAATCGGCAGGCGAAGGAGACTGCATAGATAACACTTGTGCGACCGATCGCATAATACTGCTCTAGTGTGTGGGACCCGTACAAAACAGGACTAACAGGAGATATTCAACGAAATGTAAAAAGGTAGCAGTAACGGTCACAAGTTTGTTTGACCAGTGGGAAACTGTGACGGAGACGATGATGAAACTGAACTTTCAGATGCTTGAAGATGGAGACAAACTATCGCGAGAAAGCCTAATTAGTAAATGTCAAGAACTAGCTTTAAATTATGAATTTATGAATATTCTACAACCTGATATGTCCCGGAGGGATTGCGAGGACAGTTTAGACTACCTACAGATCCCACTGATGCATTTACGCACTCTCTCTTTCCCCGCTCCATATTGAATGGAACGGGAAGAAACATCATGGATGTAGATGTAGAATCATTGTTATACAATTTTTTTCACATTTTATGTCACTCCACTCACCCCCCATGAACCATGGACCTTGCCGTTGGTGGGGAGGCTTGCGTGCCTCAGCCATGCAGCTAGCCGTACCGTAGGTGCAACCACAATGGAGGGATATCTGTTGAGAGGCCAGACAAACGTGTGGATTCTGAAGAGTGGCAGCGGCCTTTTCGGTAGTTTCAGGGGCCACAGTCTGAATGATTGACTGATCTGGCCTTGTAACACTAACCAAAGCGGCCTTGCTATGCTGGTACTGCGAAAGGCAGAAAGCAAGGGGAAACTACAGCCGTAATTTTTCCCGAGGGCATGCAGCTTTACTGTATGGTTAAATGATGATGGCGTCCTCTTGGGTAAAATATTCCGGAGGTAAAATAGTCCCCCATTCGGATCTCCGGGCAGGGAATACTCAGGAGGACGTCGCTATAAGGAGAAAGAAAACTGGCGTTCTACTGGTCAGAGCGTGGAATGTCAGATCCCTTAATCGGGCAGGTAGGTTAGAAAATTTAAAAAGGGAAATGGATAGGTTAAAGTTAGATATAGTGGGAATTATTGAAGTTCGATGGCAGAAGAAACAAGACTTCTGGTCAGGTGACTACAGAGCTATAAACACAAAATCGAATAGGGGTAATGCAGGAGTAGGTTTAATAATGAATAAAAAAAGGAGTGCGGGTAATTACTACAAACAGCATAGTCAACGCATTATTATGGCCAAGATAGACACAAAGCCCACTCCTACCACAGTAGTACAAATTTATATGCCAACTAGCTCCAGAGATGAAGAGATTGATGAAATGTATGATGAGATAAAAGAAATTATTCGGATAGTGAAGGGAGACGAAAATTTAACAGTCATGGGTGACTGGAATTCAATAGTACGAAAAGGAAGAGAAGGAAACGTAGTAGGTGAATATGGAATGGGGGCAAGGAATGAAAGAGAAAACCTCCTGGTAGAATTTTGCACAGAGCATAACTTCATCATAGCAAACACTTGGTTCAAGAATCAAGAAAGAAGGTTTTATACATGGAAGAGGCCTGGAGATACTGAAAGGTTTCAGACAGATTATATAATGGTAAGACAGACATTTAGGAACCAGGTTTTAAATTGTAAGACATTTCCAGGGGCAGATGAGGACTCTGACCACAATCTATTGGTTATGAACTGTAGATTAAAATTGAAGAAACTGCAAAAAGGTGGGAATTTAAGGAGATGGGACCTGCATAAACTGACAGAACCAGAGGTTATAGACAGCTTCAGGCAGAGCATTAGGGAACGATTGACAAGAATGGGGGAAAGGAATGCAGTAGATGAAGAATGGGTAGCTTTGAGGGATGAAATAGTAAAGGCAGCAGAGGATCAAGTAGGTAAAAAGACGAGGGTTAGTAGAAATCCTTGGGTAACAGAAGAAATATTGAATTTAATTGAGGAAAGGACAACATATAAAAATGTAGTAAATGAAGCAGGCAAACAGGAATACAAACGTCTCAAAAATGAGATCGACAGGAAGTGCAGAAAGGCCAAGCAGGGATGGCTAGAGGACAAATGTGTGGTGTCACCGCCAGACACCACACTTGCTAGGTGGTAGCTTTAAATCGGCCGCGGTCCATTAGTACATGTCGGACCCGCGTGTCGCCACTGTCAGTGATCGCAGACCGAGCGCCACCACACGGCAGGTCTCGGGGGACTTACTAGCACTCGCCCCAGTTGTACGGACGACTTAGCTAGCGATGCAACACTGACGAAGCCTCGTTCATTTGCAGAGAAGATAGTTAGAATAGCCTTCAGCTAAGTCAATGGCTACGACCTAGCAAGGCGCCATAGCAATTGATAGTTATCGTATGAAGCATGTCTCATCAAGAACGATGTATACAAATGATGGATTAAAGTTAAGTATTCCAGCAGCTACGTACCTTTTTTATAGCATTCATTACGTATCCTGTTTCAGACCTCACGCCATCCTTCGTGAGCTTATAGCGTGCATTTCGGCCTTCCCTAGTTATATAACAAAATGTAAGGATGTAGAGACAGATATCACGAGGGATAAGATAGATACTGCCTACAGGGAAATTAAAGCTACCTCTGGAGAAAAGAGAACCACTTGTATGAATATCAAGAGCTCAGATGGAAACCCAGTTCTAAGCAAAATAGGGAAAGCAGAAAGGTGGAAGGAGTATACAGAGGGTCTATGCAAGGGCGATGTTCTTGAGGACAATATTATGTAAATAGAAGAGGATGTAGATGAAGAGGAAATGAGAGATATGATACTGCGTGAAGAGTTTGACAGAGCACTGAAAGTTCTAAGTCGAAACAGGTTTCCGGGAGTAGACAACATTCCATTAGAACTACTGATAGCCTTGGCAGAGCCACCCCTGACAAAACTCTACCAACTGGTGAGCAAGATGTATGAGACAGGCGAAATACCCTCAGACTTCAAGAAGAATATAATAATTCCAATCCCAAAGAAAGTAGGTGTTGAGAGATGTGAAAATTACCGAATTATCAGTCACTGCTGCAAAATACTAACACGAATTCTTTACCGTTGTCTCTATATGTGCATATCACTATGGTTCAAATGGCTCTGAGGACTATGGGACTTAACTTCTGAGGTTATCAGTCCCCTAGAACTTAGAACTACTTAAGCCTAACTAACCTAAGGACATCACAAACATCCATGCCCGAGGGAGGATTCGAACCTGCGACCGTAGTGGTCGCGCGGTTCCAGACTGAAGCGCCTAGAACCGCTCGGCCACAAACTCCTTGTACTTCACAGAATGAGGATGAGCATTAGTAAAAAACTTCAAAGAAAGTTACCACAATAGTCTTCTTTAACAAAAACGTGGTAACAGCAACTAAGAACACCATCAGAACAAGTGCAGCTTACCGAAAACCAGACGGAAACAGAACGCTGAATCGCTTTGTCCCTTGTTCAACTGGGCTTACAAACAAGCTGCTCGGTCCGCGTAGGCCTGTGACTGATTCATACCTACTGCCTCCGGTATATCCCAGCAGACATGCCTTCACTCGAATAGTCAAAGACTTCAATACTTCAACTCATCGATAACCTGGAACACAATATCTTTGCAACTTGTTTGCGATTCAGACCTCGCTGAAGAATGAGTAATTTGGAGGCTGACATTTTAACGTACAGCTTTCAAGTTGCCACTAGATTTGTACTCGTCTTCCTACAAAAGTGAATTCATTGTCAGTACCGATGGTGGAACCTGGGGACTCCACGTGACTAGATACTCTGGCCGTTCACAATGGAGGCGACATCTGTATCTAAGAGTGACATAAATAAAAAAATTAAATTTAAGACCAATAAGACATTATTCACACATTATACGAGGGGCTTCAAAAAGCAAGTCACACATGCCGTTCCACGCTAAGACCATTGCGAAACAAGAGTGGCGTATTCACCTAAATCGCCGCAAGCCACCTAATGGTGTGTGGCGGAGGTCACTTTCGGTACCACTAACTGATCCCTCCAATCCTGTTCCTCTCGCGAATAGTGCGTGAGAAGAATGATTGTCGGTAAGCCCCTGTATAGGCTCTAATTTCTCGAATTTTCTCCTCGTGGTGAATACATGAGATGAACGAGGAGGGAAGTACTATGTTCTCCGACTCCTCCTGAAAAGTGCTGTGGCGAAATTTCCGTGACACACAACGCCTCTCTTGTAACATCTGCCAGTGGAGTTTGTTTAGCATCTCCGTAACGCTCTTTCGCCAGCTAAACCATCCCGTGACGAAACGCTCCTCTCTTCGTAGGACCTTCCCTATCTCCTCTATCAGTCCTACCTGATAGGGATCCCAGACAGATGAACAATACTCAAGAATCGGGTGAACAAGCATCTTATAAGCCACTTCTTTCGTGGATGAGTTACGTTTCCTTAAGATTCTTCCTATGAAACTGAGTCTCGTGTCTGCTTTTCCCACTATCTGTTTTATATGGCCATTCCGCTTAAGGTCGCTCTGGATACTTACGCCTAGATATTTTACAGCAGATGCTGTCTCCAGCTGTTTGTCATAAACAGTGTAAGCTGTACGGTAGCGGATTTCTTTTCCTATGTATGAACAATATGTTACCTTTATTTACGTTCAGGGTCAACTGCCACAGCCTGCACCATTCATCAGTTCTCCGCAGGTCGTTCTGCAAATTCTTTCTTCCTTCTGGCGCTGCTACTTTGGTATAGACAACTTCATCATCTGCGAACAGCTTTAAAGAGCATCCGATACTTTCTACTAGGTCATTTACATATATTGTAAACAACAACGGTCCTATCACACTTCCCTCTGGTACTCCGGATATTACCTTTACTTCTGTCGATTTTGTCCTGTTAAGAGCGACGTGTTGAGTTCTGTCCGCAAGAAAGCCTTGAATCCAATCGCAACTCTGCTCCAATACCCAGTAAGCTCGTATTTTTTTACTAAACGGCAATTCGGGACGGGGTCAAATGCCTTACTGAAATCAAGGAACACGGCATCAACCTGAGCGCCATTGACCACTGCACTGTGGATCTCGATGGAGGAACCGAGCGAGTTGAGCTTCGCAGGATCTCTATTTGCGGAATCCATGTTGATTTTTATAGAGCGGATGTTCATTTTCCAAAAACGTCATAATTGTTGGGCATAAAACATCTTCCATAATTCTACAACAACAGATTGACGTCTATATTGACGTCTATAATGGTGTGGATCCGTTTTACGGCCTTTCTTATAAACGTTTCTCAGAAAAGAGTACATGTTCTGGGTTTCCTGCAGACACAGTTCTCCTACGGTACGGATGACAGGTGCAATACAGTAAGGGAGTGAAATGGAGCGGCAACTGTAAATTTACTCCAAGGCTGTAGTACACGGGACTGTACGATTCTTTGGAGAAAACGTTTAAACTGCACACAGATTCATCGTGAAATTCTGGAAGTGCACGGATCAAAGGAAAGATCGTGTCCAGTCGTAGTGAAATACTGCGAACAATTCGACCAAAACCACACAGATTTATGTGGTGCTGATCGGAAAGGAAGGCCATCGGCATCGTTCACAGACGACAATGTCCAGGAACTCGAGGAAGTGATTCGCAGCAACCGCAGATTTTCCGACGATGAGGACGTTCATACAGAGGTTGTCGAACTGCTCGCTGACCATGGAATGGATTTCTAGCCTCGAGAAACTGAACCATTGGTTGAACGTTCCGACCGTTGTTTATAGAGACTTGATGACTATGCTAAGAAACAGCAGCATGTGTCTGTGTCACTCTCAAGCACAGTTAGCCTTCAGTGAAAGGCATTTATCCTGCTGAAATAATGTATAGCTTTTTTTTACAGTCCCCTCGCATCTACATCATGTACATCTACATGATTACTCTGCAATTCACAATTAAGTGCCTGGCAGAGGGTTTATCGAACCACCTTCAGTCTGTTTCTCTACTGTTCCACTCTTGAAGAACGCACGGGAGAAATGAAAACTTAACACTTTCCGTGCAAGCGTCGATTACTGCTATTTTATTATGACAATAATTTTTCCTTGTAAAAGTGGGCGCCAACAAAAAAATTTTGCATTTAGAGTAGAAAGTTGGTGACTCGGTTTCCATGAGGAGATACTGCTGCAACGAAAAAGTCTTTGTTTTAATGAATGCCACCCCAATTCGCGTATCATACCCGTACCACTGTCTCCCCTATTTTATGATAACACAAAACAAGCTGCCGTTCTTTGAACTGTTTCGATGTCCACCGTCGATCCAATCTGACGCGGATCCCGGACTGCATAGGAAAAAATTGTTCAAATGGCTTTGAGCACTATGGGACTTAACTTCTGAGGTCATCAGTCCCCTAGATCTTAGAACTACTTAAACCTAACTAACCTAAGGACATCACACACATCCATGCCCGACGCAGGATTCGAACCTGCGACCGTAGCGGTCACGCGGTTCCAGGCTGTAGCGAATAGAACCGCTCGGCCACCCCGACCGGCCCGACTGCATAGGACAATATTCCAGAAGAAGACGGACAACGGTGGTTAGGCAGTCTCTTTAGTAGACCTGTCGCATTTTCTCAGTGTTCTGCCACTAAATCGCAGTCTTTGGTTTTTTACCCACAGAACTGTCTATGTGATCTTATAATGTAAGTTTACAGTCTTTAGGTTTGTATAATTTATCTTTTAATTCTTTTTGGTACTTACGTGCATTACTTCAAACTTTTCATTATTTAGAGTCAACTGCCACTTTTCACACCATACCGATATCTAGCATAAATCATTTTGAAATTGATTTTGATCATTTGATGACTTAACAAGACGATAAATGACAGCACCATTTGCAAACAGCTTAAGACGTCTGCTCATGTTGTTTCCTAAATCGTTTATAAATACCAAAAACAGCAGAGCGCCTATAGCACTTCCTTGGCGAACGACTGATATTATTTCTGTTTTGCTCGACGACTTTCCATCAGTTACTACGAACTGCAAACTTTCTGACGTGAAACAACGAATCTAGTCGCACAACCGAGGCGATACTCCATAGGCGTGCAATTTGATTAGAAGTCGCTTGTGAGGAACGGCGTCAAAAGCCTTCTGGAAACCTAAAAATTTAGAATCAGTATGACATCCACTTAGTCGGAAAGGAATCTAACTGGAGGACTAGAGGCCTTGCTTTCATTAAGTGACTTATGCTGCTGCTCTACACCGAGGACATCTACTTCTAGGTTACCCCTGTTGGCAGTTCTTCTTGATTTGAATTCTGGAATATTTGCCTTGTCTTTTTGGTGAAGGAATTTCCGAAAACCGTAATAGATATCCGTCATGATGCTCGCTATCCGCTCAGAATTATTTGTTGCCATGAAGTTAAGTAAGTTTTCGCAACCATTTACATTTCGAGAGGGTTCCTATACTAAATGTTCAAAATAATTTTCGGAGAAAGCGTTTAGTACGATTTCGGGTGATATTTTATGCCTACCACCGACTTTAAACATATATTTTCCCCATCATATCAATGGTTGACGTCATCACCAACGACAGTGGTGTGAGTGGTGTACCGTTTTGAAATGAGACTCAAGTTTTCTTTAAGCTGTTCAACAACTGTATCATGTTAGTCTATGGGTAGGTAAAAGGAACAACTCATTAATTTATTCCGGTTATGATTTATAGCCTCTACCCATAAGAATTACCAACTTCAGTTCAACTATACGGTAAACTGCTTCTGACAGCAATGAACATTCCACCACCTACTGTATTTAATCTATCCGTTCTGGACATGGTTAGGCCCTTTGTAAAAATTTTGGCTGAACGTATCTCCGGCTTTAGCCAGCTTTCAGTACCTATACAGATTTGAGCTTCAGTGCTTTTACTAGCGCATGAAGCCCAGGTCTTTTTGAAACCAACTACGACAGTTTACAACTATAATACCGACTGTTGCTAGGTCGACCCTCGCCCTGTGTTCGCCCTGCATCCTTTTATACTGTCGCCCTCTGTGTAGTTTATCAAGATCCTCTAACCTAAAAAAACCACCCAGTCCTCTCCACACCCTACCCGTGTAGCAACTTCCTGTGTGTAGTCGACCCCTGACCTATTAAGCGGAACCCGAAAACCCACAACCCAATGGCGCAAGTCGAGGAACCTGTAGCCTACACAGTCGCACAACTGTATGAGCCTCTGATTCAGACGCTACATTCGGTTCTGTAGCAGCGGTCCGAAATCGTCCTATCGACTATATTGCAAATGGTGAGCTCACCCTGCAGCTCGCAAGGAATACTGTTAGCCTTAACCACTTGTGATAGCCACCCAGAACGAAAAAGAATCTCTTTCTGTCCAAAGCGACATACATCGTCACTACCGACAGCAGCTCAAAAATGGTTCAAATGGCTCTGAGCACTATGGAACTTGCCGGCCAGAGTGGCCGAGCGACTCTAGGCGCTGCAGTCTGGAACCGCGCGACCGCTACGGTCGCAGGATCGAATCCTGCCTCGGGCATTGATGTGTTTGATATCCTTAGGTTAGTTAGGTTTAAATAGTTCTAAGTTCTAGGGGACTGATGACCTCAGAAGTTAAGTCCCATAGTGCTCAGAGCCATTTGAACCATTTGAACCACTATGGGACTTAACTTCTGAGGTAACCAGTCCCCTAGAACTTGGAACTACTTAAACACAACTAACCTAAGAACATCACACACATCCATGCCCGAGGCAGGATTCGAACCTGCGACCGTAGCGGTCTCGTGGTTCCAGACTGAAGCGCCTAGAACCGCTCGGCAACCAGCGGCCGGCCCGACAGCGGCCACCACTTGCAGTTGGCTACACCCTGAGCTCTCGATGGGAGAAGCATCCGTTCCTCATCTGGAATGACTCCTCCCGGTATGCACACAGAGTGCACACTGGATTCCTTCCCCTCCTTCTCAGCCATATCCCTAAGGGTTTCCAATATGCACCAAACGTTACAGCTCCCAATTACCAGTAATGTGACTGCCCGGATGTTGCAGGCCGAGAGGCTTCCCTTGAAACAGGGTAAGCACCTCGAGTACGTGATGTCCATATACTGATTTAATGGGAGTGAATTTTCCTCCCTGGACTGCTTTGATCAATGACTCCACTTTCAAGCACTTCCCCTTGACCGACTTCGCTGGACAAGTTTCGGATCTTCCAAAAAATAACAGATCTAACGAAAGACTATGCCATTTCCATTTGGAAGTACTCGCTTGTACCTCAAACTAGGAAGGCATCGTCTTTAAGTGTGTAGAGTCAAAACAGCGTCACGAGTGTTCGGAAACAAGGATACTTTGGCCTCTATAACTTCGTTGAAGGGGCGGCACATGTCGAAGGACGTGGAGTTGCTACCCGCCGCGTTGACGTATTGTTTATAATAATAGCACGATCAGCCAAGCCATACTAAATGACACATTAGTTAAGGCACTGGAGTTACATTCAGGAGAAGCGGGGTTGTAATCCAAACCAGGTTATTCATAGTTTTCCTAAATTATACTAGTGTTTGTAAAAATACATCATTCGGGAGGACGACGGTTCAATCCCGCGTCCGGCCATCCTGATTTAGGTTTCCCGTGATTTCCCTAAATCACTCCAGGCAAATGCCGGGATGGTCCTCTGAAAGGGCACGGCCGACTTCCTTCCCCATCCTTCCCTAATCCGATGAGACCGATGACCTCGCTGTCTGGTCTCCTTCTCCGAAAACCACCACCACCACCACAAATGCCGCGATGGATCCTCTGAAAGGGCACGGCAGGCTTTCTTCCCCGTCCTTCCCTAATCCGATGAGACCGATGACCTCGCTGTTTGGTCTCTTCCCCCAAACAACCCAACCCAACGACCTCCAATGGTGTGTGTGAAAACTGTAGCGTTATGAAGTATACATTTGACTGAAGTGAACCTTACAACACAAATTACCTCCACGAGAAAACAGAAATACTCAGGATTGTAGAACTATGCACGATATATGACTTTTAAAATTTAGTTGTGAAGCCTTGCAGTTAGAATCTGTAGCTGCGGCACTGAATCAGAAAGCGTTGGGAATTTCCATCCCGTAACAAAGTAACAACAGTGGCTGCTGATTTATGGTGACGAAATGATCGTCAACTACCCACATCCCAATAAATTTTCGTTGGACGACATTTCAAATGAACGTGAAGGACAGAGAAAGCCTGCATACTCCTCGTCGTGTGTGGCCAGATATTGTCGTTGTTACCGTGGTGCAGCTAACAAGTATGCATCCGTTGCTCTAGGGCAGGTGGAAGAAAGACTCGTCTACATTTCGCCACTCAACATTCCAGCGACTACGTTCCCTTGCGTACCGCATTCTGAGACGTTTGCGGTTTGTGGGCAATGGAAACCGACGCAATGGCACGCGTGCCTCTGCTCCGACCCGCAGCAGACTGCTTCAGACAAGCGAAGCAGAAAGCTCTTCACCTGTTGCAGTGATCCAGAACCATGCCGACACTACCAACTAAGCTGTCTGGTCAGTCTAGGCCATAGCGAAAGATAACAGTCTTTCTGTGCAGCACGCTACCCTCCGCCATAGGCTGTTAGGTGGCTTCAGGTATTTAAAACTATTTATCAATTCATTGCACACACGTTAGGGCCCATTGTCGTAATAGTATGCCGTGTGCTAATCTGTCAAGATACAATAAATCCATATCAGAAGACTGATCGCTATTCCTACTCAGTAACGTGCCAATATTGCGACCTTAAACTTGAGCGAGGTATATTGGCACTTGATTGGCAGTTGGTTTTAATTCGTGCGTTTCCTTCTTCACCTTGAGTGTCTGACTATGATTTTTTCCACAGCCTTGTACAGTACCAGCTAATAATGTTGACATGTTTTCACACGAGACAATGTGCATCCCTTTTTGTTTGTAGACGACATATCGCTAATCTTGATTGTTAACTAAACGTTTTACTTCCCGGATAGGGTAAAACGGAGATTGTAGATTTAGGTACTTTGTGTGTTGTTACACAAACAATGAAGAGGAGACGCAAAAAGTTTTGGCTGATGACGTTCAGCCTCAGATGTGGATGCGTGCTTGATGAACATCGAGCCCAGGCGTAGTACTACATTAAAGTACTACATTTGTAATCTCGGGCTGTCCTATATACCTTCTGTTACTTAGAAAGCAAGAGGTGAAGCAAACTAGAAACACAGGGATCTGAAAATTTGATTTTCACTGTTAATTTTTCTTGTTACATTATGAGTGCTAAGGGTAGTAGTCAATTTTGTATTTCTTTAAAATGATATTTAATAAATTCCTTTCCCATAAGTAAAACAAATATTTTGCGCTTTCCAATGTACTTTACGTGCAATTTCCCTAAACTGAAATGTCTTCTTGTATTTGATGTGAATTGCTTCAGGTATATAATGCGCTATTCGCTTTTTTTACTGCCAACAGCAACCATACGAGTAATGTACGATGAATATGTGCACCCATCAGTGCACAAGATGGAAACAGAAATTGTGAAGCAACCCACCACAACAGCCAAATCGCTCTTTTTTTCACAATCATTACGCTTCAAGCTGTGCTTAACATTTCAGGATAAATTCAATGTGTGATGTGGAAATTATAGTGCACAAGTACACCACTGGCCATTAAAATTGCTACACCGAGAAGAAATGCAGATATTAAACGGGTATTCATTGGAAAAATATATTATACTAGAACTGACATGTGATTACATTTTCAACCACTTTAGATGCATAGATCCTGAGAAATCAGTACACGGAACAACTACCTCTGGCCGTAATAAAGGCCTTGATACGCCTGGGCATTGAGTCAAACAGAACTTGGATGGCGTGTACAGGTACAGCTGCCCATGCAGCTTCAACACGATACCGCAGTTCATCAAGAGTAGTGACTGGCGTATTGTGACGAGCCAGTTGCTCGGCCACCATTGACCAGACGTTTTCAATTGGTGAGAGATCTGGACAATGTGTTGGCCAGGGCAGCAGTCGAACATTTTCTGTATCCAGAAAGGCCCGTACAGGAACTGCATCATGCGGTCGTGCATTATCCTGCTGGAACGTAGGGTTTCGCAGGGATCGAATGAAGGGTAGAGCCACGGGTCGTAACACATCTGAAATTTAACGTCCATTGTTCAAAGTGCCGTCAAAGCGAACAAGAGGTGACCAAGAAGTGTAACCAATGGCACCCCATAACATCACGCCTGGTGATACGCCAGTATGGCGATGACGAATACATGTTGCTGCAAACGTCGTCGAACTGTTCGTGCAGATGGCTGTTGTCTTGCAAACGACCCCATCTGTTGACTCAGGGATCGAGACGTGGCTGCACGATCCGTTACTGCCATGCGGATCAGATGCCTGTCATCTCCACTGCTAGTGATACGAGGCCGTTGGGATCCAGCAGGGCGTTCCGTATTACCCTCCTGAACCCCCCGATTCCATATTCTGCTAGCAGTCATTGGAACTCGACCAACGCGAGCAGCAATGTCGCGATACGATAAACCGCAGTCGCGATTGGCTACAATCCGACCTTTATCAAAGTCGGAAACGTGATGGTACGCATTTCTCCTCCTTACATTAGGCATCACAACAACGTTACACCAGCCAACGCCGGTCAACTGCTGTTTGTATATGAGAAATCGGTTGGAAACTTTCCTCATGTCAGCACGTTGTAGGTGTCGCCACCGGCGCCAACCTTGTGTGAATGGTCTGAAAAGCTAATCATTTGCATATCACAGCATCTTCTTCTTGTCGGTTAAATTTCTCGTCTGTAGCACGTCATCTTCGTGGTGTAGTAATTTTAATGGCCGGTGGTGTATTTGTACAGATTACCGTCTGCACGACGGAGAACTTGTATTAAATGTGTAATCGACAAAGTGAAACGCCAGACTAAGAATGAGTGAAAGGAAGTTTGTCAACATTCACTGGGCCAAACTACATGCACGCCGAGCGCAAACGAGCGGCGCAGAGCAGCGCAGAAGCGTGCAGAATGGAGCAGAGTATTCGTAGGTGCGCAACGATAGTGCACCGTGTGCGCGCGTGCGTCGATACCAATGGGAAACGAGAAACGCCGTCAAGACGAACAAATTGTTTCCTTTGATGTACCGACACAACGCTGAACTTTTTCGTTGTTGCGCAGAGCGGCGCGGTTTGAGACTGTGTCGAATCTTGGTCTTTCAGGGCGCGACGCAACGCGGCGCGTCAGTTGTGGACGCAGCCTGATGTGCAGATGTGCAGCAACAGACGCATCTGTACTGCCAACACCACGTCACCAGATCAGTCCAGTAACACAAATCTTGTAATCTGCTCAGATCTGACTTCGTGTGTTCGTGTGACAGTAAAATTATCTCGACTGCACAAGTTGCCCATGGTCTGCAGTAATGCATGTACAGTATGTCGGTGGCGAGTGATATCACTGCAAACACAAACCGAGACATTAAACAACACTAGAGGAATATTGTTAAAGAAATCTAATATCTAAACTTGTCAAACTTCAAGTTGAGGCCAAGTTCCAAAAAAAAAAAGAAAAAAAAATTGAAGCCAGAGAAAACTTACATTGGCAGAATATTGGATTTGGTTAAATATGTGGTAGAGAGTGGAGGAGACTATTAAGGAGAGGGAAGAAAAATGCTCGAATATTAGAAAGTGAGGAATAACTATGACAGATTTTTTGAAAGCGATGTAACTTCCGACGAATTAGGCATAAATGAATGAAAATGCTGCAGGACCAGAGGGAAGAGATATATGCTACAATAGGATGGTTCTTAAATGGTACTTTTTAACTTTTGATAAACTTTCTTGGGCTATTCTCCCGTTTGCTTCCATTCTATGTAAAAATAAGCAATGTTAAATTTGGGTTCAGTAGGATAAGGGGAAGTTTTGGGATAAGGGGGATACGGTTTACTAAGAGGGATGGCCCTGGAACTTAAAAACCGAAAATCAGAAAAACAACTACGCAAAATGCAGTGTCTGACAAAGAAGATGAAGCACCCAAAAGGAATGGTTGGATGAAAATATAAGTTCGTACTTGCACTCACCGTTGTGGCTATGTAAATGATTAGAGTTGCAATTCCTTGTGGTGTGTGAGAAGACCATCTGAGTGCAGATATTCCTCGTGTCTAGTTCTGTTACCAGGCATGATAGGCTATACAATGAAACGGCAAAGACACTGGTACACGCTACCGTATTCATACACCGAGATATGTAAACAGGCAGAATACGCGCTGCGGTCTACAACGCCTGTAAAAGGCAAGTGTCTGGCGCAGTTGTTAGATCGGTTACTGCTGCTACAATACCAGGTTATCAAGATTTAAGCGAGTTTTAACGTGGTGTTATAGTCGGCACACGAGCGATGGGACACAGCATCTCCGAGGTAGCGACGAAGTGGGGATTTTCCCGTGCCACCATTACACGAGTGTACCATGAATATCAGGAATACGGTAAAACTTCAAATCTCCGTCATCGCTGCGGTCGGAAAAAGATCCTGCAAGAAAGTGACCAACGACGAGTGAAGAGAATTGTTCAACGTTACAGAAGCGCAACCCTTCCGCAAATTGCCGCATATTTGAATGCTGGGCCATCAACAACTGTCAGCGTGCGAACCATTCAACGAAACACCATCGACACAGGCTTTCGAAGCCGAAGGCCCTCTCGTACACCCTTGATTACCGCACGACACAAAGCTTTATGCCTCGCCTGGGAGCATCAACACCGACATTGAACTGTTGATGACTGGAAACATATTGCTTGGTCAGAGTCTCGTTTCAAATTGTATCGAGTGGATGGACTTGTACGGGTATGGAGACAACCTCGTGAATCCATGGACGCTGCATGTCGGCTGGGAAGTGTTCAAGCTGGTGGAAATTCTGTAATGGTGTGGGGCGTGTGTAGTTCGAGTGACATGGCACCCTTGATATGTCTAGATACGACTCTGATAGATGACACGTGTGTAACCATCCTGTCTGATCACCTGCATCCATTCATGTCCATTGTCCATTCCGATGGACTCGAGCAATTCCAGGAGGACAATGCGATACCCCACACGGCTGAATTACTACAGAGTGGCCCCAGGAACACTCTTCTGAGTTTCAACACTTCCGCTGGCCACCAGACTCCCCAGACATGAACATTATTGAGCATATCTGGGATGAGTGGCAATGTGCTTTCCAGAAGAGATCTTCAGCCCCTCGTACTCTTATGGATTTTGGGACAGCCCTGCAGGATTCATGGTGTCAATTCCCTCCAGCACCACTTGAGACATTGGTTGAGTCCATGCCACGTCGTGCTGCGGCACTGCTGTGTGCTCGTGGGGGCCATACACGATATTAGGCAGGTGTACCATTTTCTTTGACTCGTCAGTGTGTAAAGGCCAGGAAAAGCGGTCAGATGTTGAGCGATCAGTGTGAAGGACACGGAGATGCCACGTCCCCGTGTCACAGAGCGTAATCAGCATCTGACGGTGTTTGAAAGAGGCCTCATTGTGGGTCTGCAATTTGCCGCCTGTAGAATTACGAAATGTTCAGATTTGTGTGGCATTCAGATGCGACAGTGGTCCGATACTGGACTGCATAGGACATGACATACTCGTCGACTTAATTATATGATTTACTTTTCTTGTAAGGAAGTGTATTATGTCTGCATGAGTCATTACCTAATGCTGTCAGGCTGCTTACTTCATTTTCCTTAACTGAAGGCGTTCTCAATTCACAGACTGCGTTGATCAGGTGAGGTGACAGTTCAGTGACTCTAACACAGGTAGAGAGAGGGTGGAGCGAATCGAGTAGTTCCTTTTTATAACTTAGCTGGTACCACCTCAGTAGTCTCTCTCTGTCGCCGCAACACAGCAGTCGTATCAAATACAGTGTCTTCGGATTCATTTCGTTTATGCTGATAATGTATTTCCTCGGATAGTGCTCACTTGAAGTAACTGGAAGTAACCTACAATCTGTCGAACAAACGATGATTTTCTTTTACAATTGGCAGATATGTAAATCAACTGTATATCTAAGCACCACACTGATAATTTATTGATAAAATTCCAAATTGCAAACCAGGAGCCAAGGAAATGTATTCCAAAATTAGAAGCTGTGAATCAATAAAGTGTACGAAACTTTCACTGAATGGAATTTTCTGTTCGATGTTTTCCCCAAATCGACAAATAAAGGCACTCTTAGATATATGTGTGTTTTTTACTGAAAACTTTTTGTAAAATGACCTTTTGTATTTACCTTGCAGCCGTTAGAAATATGAAATCACTGTAAGAAGCAATTTTGAAGAGAATATGAACTGTGGAAACATAGGCCCGCCTAATCCAATCTTGAAAAACTTAAAGATTGGAGTCGATGTTAGCAAATTCCGACCTGGAATTAAATATGTTAAAGTCGAGGAACACTTGGATATCCAGTTACGATGTCTCGAATCCGCGATTTTGATCGGGATATTTTGAGAGAACACCAGCCTCGAGATGACTATGTTGAATTTTCAGAATGAATTGCTATCTCATGGAATATCCTTTCGTACCATAGAGTCTATCCGTCCATAATGTACTATGGAATAATTTTCTGGGGTAAATCATCACCTAGGAAGAAAGTATCGATTCGACAAAAGCGAATAGTAAGAATAATACGTGGTGTTCTTCAACGGAAGTCATGTCGGTACCTCTTCAGGGAGCATTTTAACTGTGCCGTCACAATACACACAGGGCGATCCTTATTAACGTTTAAAGAAGCCGAAGCGATGTAGATGATGCTGAGACAAGTAATTTAATATAAGGCTCATCTGGGCGCAAATGTCGGGAAATACCCCAAAAATGGATGACAAATGTTGAACGTGTGACGTCATCAGATGACGTACCTCGCAGCAAGTGCAACGTCTAGGCTTGTCCCTAGCCAATAGGGGACAGTGCTACACGTCGCTCCGATAGTCCACTCTGTTTTTGAACACCTCCTGTAAATGTGATCTGTTGTTAACGTTGAAGTTATAAAATTATTGTCCTCGCAGACCAAGCAAAAGCTGTTCTTATTTTGTGTTGCTTTGTTTTTGTTCCTTCTTCTTTCATTTAAAGACTGTATTTAGTAAAGAACATGTAGTCATTTACTGTTAGCGATGCTATTAGGAAGCTTGTAGTTATTTACTTTCAACGATGCACGGTAGGTTTCGTTGTATTGTAAGTTACAGTTAACCTTTGGAGACCGCGACCGTAAATCTCACCTCATTGTAAACACATATCTGACTAACGCAATGTAAACAAACACTTCCTGTCCAACCCAAGAGTCGAAACCTGAGCACCGTGAGCTAAAGTATCGCATTTACACGGAGCCACACCAGCGTCAGTACTTGACTTGGGTTGGAATGACAGGGTGCGACAGACCGATGGGCTCCAACGCTGCAACTGCTGCGAGGTACGTCATCAGGTGACGTCAGATGTTCAACATTTGTCATCCACTTTTGGGTTATTCTCCGACATTTGTTACCCCATGTGTCTTGTATTAAATTACTTGTCTCAGTGTCATCTACGTCGCTTCGGGGGTTTTTAAACGTTAATAAGAATCACAGAATCACCCTGTATTTTCACTAATGAAATTCATCGTAAATAATCCACCACAATTTGAGAAGAACAGTGATGTCTATACCTACAACACTAGAGGGAAAACTGACTTTTATTACCCATTATTAATGCTGAATGCTCTTAGTGGCTCAGAAAGGATTTCACTATGCACAAAAAAAAATCTTTGATCATTGACCCAGCAACATAAGCGTCTGACAGGTGGCAACGTGAACTTTAAATCTAAGTTAAAATCATTTCTCCTGGGCTACTGCTTCTATTCCCTTGACGAATTTCTCCGTGAAGACTAGTAGCCAAGAAAAAAACGTAGGACTATAATAGCAATGTGTTAATTTATGTTAACACTAATCATGTATACATATCTGTAAACTGACTCGTTCCGCATCCTTTCGATAAAAAAATCATTCAAATGAACTTTGTAAATAACTAAGTAACTGGAAAATGGTTGGCTGAAGCTATTCATTGCTTCAAAATATTTATGTTGTCCAATGAATTTGAATCATCAACATAAGAAGAGGATGCCATTTGTGGTATAAATGTCTGTGTCGAGGAATGATTCTGTGGCCACTCTGAAATCTTTGGATTTCGGCACGCTTTCAATGTTTATAAATATCAGGCTCTCGATTGTGATATCTCTCCTGTGGCTTTATAAAACCTGAAAAATCGTTTGCAGTACCTGTTATCTGTTGTTTCGCCTTGGTCAGCTTTGATCCTAATTGGTCGACTGAGCTAAAAATGAAAATGATGAAGGCATTGAAAAGTGAGGCACAACTGTCAGACGAAACTATTACAAAAATTGAAAAAGAATCGCACATATCGGAGGAATTATCAATAATACTATTGGACAGTTGGTTTCTGAGAAAACAAGGGTATCTTTTACAAAATTTCATTTGAGTGCTAAGTTGCGTAAGGCAGAACCTCACAACAAAAATGATAGCTTCGTCAATTTTCCATAGCTACTTATTAAACTGAAGATTTTTTGCTACAAACAATTAGTCACAACTCACTACTTGTCCAATGGAACTAAATTGGATGGGACGCGGGGGAGGGGAGGGGGGCATTATCAGGATGAACCATCCTAGTGCATAATTGTTAGTGGAAGAATGAAATGAAATAATGAATAACTGAACAATCAAAAATGGCTCTGAGCACTATGGGACTCAACTGCTGTGGTCATCAGTCCCCTAGAACTTAGAGCTACTTAAACCTAAATAAACTAAGGACATCACACACACCCATGCCCGAGGCAGGATTCGAATCTGCGACCGTAGCAGCAGCGCGGCTCCGGACTGGAGCGCCTAGAACCGCACGGCCACCGCGGCCGGCAACTGAACAATCATTTTCATACAGATTAACATGACAGAATAGCGTTTTTATGAGTTTAAATAAACTTTGAAAACTGAGAAGGAATCTTTGGATAATATAACTACTGTAAAGGAATCTTATTAAAATAATACTGATGCTACAGTGATGGTAAAACTGACTGAAAAGATGAAAATTCAGAGAATCATAGGTAACAGATGCAGAGGCAAATTCAGATTTTGTCGTAGTACATACAGTGCTCGGCCGACATCTCTACATCTACATGTACATGATTACTCTGCAATTCAAAATTAAGTGCCTAGCAGAGGCTTCATCGAATCATCGTCAAGCTATTTCTCCACCGTTCCACTATCCGACAGGGTGCGGGAGAAACGAACACTTAAACCTTCCTCTGCAAGCTCTGATTTCTCTTACTTTATTATGATGATCGGACCTCCCTATGTAGATGGGCGCCAACTAAATATTTTCACACTTTGAGGAGAAAGCTGATGATTCAAATTTCATGAGGAAATTCTGCCGCGAAGAAAAACACCGTTGTTTTAATGACTGTCACTCCACGTATTATATCGGTTGCGCTCTCTCCTCTATTTCACGATACTACAAATCTAGCTGTCCTTCTCTGAACTCTTTCGATGTCCTGCGTCGATCCTATCTGATGCGGATCCCACACCGCTCAGCACTACTCCCCAGTCACTTTAGTAGACCTGCTGTATTTTGTCA
Source organism: Schistocerca serialis cubense (assembly GCF_023864345.2). Classification (NCBI taxonomy): domain Eukaryota; kingdom Metazoa; phylum Arthropoda; class Insecta; order Orthoptera; family Acrididae; genus Schistocerca; species Schistocerca serialis. The sequence goes on from NC_064640.1 coordinate 169,101,283, forward strand.
ATGTTCTGCCACAAAACCGCAGTCTTTGGTTTGCTTTACCCACATTATTTATGTAATCGTTCCAAATTAAGTTAGTTGTGATTGTAATCCCTAAGTATGTAGCTGCGTGTGCATGTGGTTCAGCTTACCACTCGCCACCATCTTTAAATTCTTTTTTAAATTTCTCGTCTACTTTTTCAATTTTCCCACTTTCATCTCTTGATAATGTCATCAAAACAAGGAGTGTGACTCGTGACCTCATTGCATTATTGAAAATGGGGTGTGGCTTATGGCATTGTCGAAATGTCGATGATCCAGGTCACAAATGTAAACAAAGTGGGCCAGAATCTAGGTCTAGGTCTTGATCTAGTTGAAAAATGTAGACAATTTTGGCTGGTGTCGGTATAGGCATACTAATTAAACGAATATAATCATACATATGGGAAAAGAGTAAAGAAAAGGACATTTAGTTAAATCGTCCCCGACTTTCCATCGAATCATATGCGAAGCAGTCATCAAATCTTGCATCCAAGGGCAACTTTCGTTAACTTTGTATCCATCATTTTGATGTAATTGCATATTTAGTTGCAACCCTGAATGTAGTAACTTCAGGACCGCCCTTGAAGGGCACTGTTAAGTACTGCTTGTCCCAATACCAGTTTTCATATTGACAGTTACACTGATAACAGAAACATTTAGTAATCGCGAAAGCGTTACGGAGATGATAGATAAACTCCAGTGGAAGACTCTGCAGGAGAGACGCTCAGTAGCTCGGTACGGGCTTTTGTCAAAGTTTCGAGAACATACCTTCACCGAAGAGTCAAGCAGTATATTGCTCCCTCCTACGTATATCTCGCGAAGAGACCATGAGGATAAAATCAGAGAGATTAGAGGCCACACAGAGGCATACCGACAATCCTTCTTTCCACGAACAATACGAGACTGGAATAGAAGGGAGAACCGATAGAGGTACTCAAGGTACCCTCCGCCACACACCGTCAGGTGGCTTGCGGAGTATGGATGTAGATGTAGATGTAGATGTAGATATTAATTACAGACTATATCATTCCCTTTACATAGACAGATTGTGCTGTTTAGGTGTTACTCTGCATCATTTATCGAATACCAGTGAGATACTACCGTGCCTGATGGGCCACTAGTCTCAATGTTTCCACTTACGAGTTCAGTTTGTAAAGTGTCTGCTCTGTTTAAAACTTGACTTACTAGGTTAGTAAACTCAACATGCCAAGATTTACGACAATAACTCCCTACTACGAAATTATGATCCATGTAGTAAATTAGTGAATGCAGTGTGACTGTGGCAAGGGGGAGAAAAGTAAACTGAGCAGATCGCACACTGATCACGCAACGTAAAAGTAGGCGTTGTATCGAGAAAATGAATGTAAATCAACCCGGAAGATCATTCATAAGATGCTAGCAATAGTGAATGTGTTCAAGCGACCCAAGCTATAGTTACTCAAAGTGCCCTGGGGATCCACATCCCATACTATAATTACAACATTCGAATGTCAAACCCTGAAAAAATATACATTTTAGAACCACTTGCGGCGTCTATGCGAGCAGCATCAACCTCAATACCTACCTTATTTGCTGAGACATTCACCTAAGCAATCTACATCTACGCCTACATATATAATCCGCTAGCCATCACGCGATGTGTGACGGAGGGCACAATTCGCGCCAAAGTCATATTTCCCCCCGTCTGTTCCACTCGTGGATCGCGCGAGGGAGAAACGACTGTCTGAACGCCTCAGTACAAGGTCTCATTTCCCTTATCTTTGAAAGGTGATCATTGCGCGTTTTGAAAGTTAGTGGTAATAATATGTGCTCTACATCCTCGGCGATGATCGGATTTCGGAATTTAGTGAGCAGCCCCTTCCGCTTAGCGCGCCGTCTATCTGCAAGTGTGTCCCATTTCAAACTTTCTATGAGATTTGTAACGCTCTCGCGATGGCTAAATGTACCAGTCACGAATCTTGCCGCTCTTCTTTGGACCTTCTCAATCTCTTCAATAAGACCCAACTGGTAAGGCTCAAATACAGACGAACAATACTCTAAGACTGGACGAACTAACGTATTGTAAGCTATTTCCTTTGTTGAAGGATGCATCGCTTAAGGATTCTACCAAAAACTGCAATCTAGAGTTCGCCTTACCCGTTACTTGAGTAATCTGATCATTCCACTTGAGATCATTTCGAATAGTCACACCCAGATACTTGCCGGATGTTACCGCTTCCAAGGACTGGGCATTTATTTTGTACTCGTACATTAATGGGGATTTTCGCTTTGTTATACGCAGTAGGTTACACTTACTAATATTGAGAGGTAACTGCCAGTCATTACACCACGCATCTATTTTCTGCAAATCCTCATTGATTTGTTCCCAACTTTCGTGTGATACTACTTTCCTGTAGACTACAGCATCATCGGCAAACAGTCTAATGCCGCTGTCAATACCGTCAACCAGATCGTTTATGTAAATCGCAAAAAGCAGCGGACCTATTACACTGCCCTGGGGCACATCTGAAGTTACGCTTGTTTCTGTTGAAGTCACCCCGTTCAGGACGACATACTGCTCCCTGTCTGTTAGAAAACTATCTATCCAACCTCGTACGTCATCGGATAGGCCGTAAGCGCGCTTTTTGGAGCAAGCGACAGTGCGGAACTGAGTCGAACGCCTTTCGAAAGTCGAGAAATATGGCATCAACCTGGGAGCCGGTATCTAGAGCCTGTTGTATATCATGCACGAAGAGGGCCAGCTGTGTCTCGCATGACCGCTGTTTCCTAAAACCGTGCTGGTTTCTGCAGATAAGCTTCTCAGAGTGTAGAAAGTTCATTATGTCTGAATACAAAATATGTTCCACGATTCAACGACAAATCGATGTCAGTGAAATTGGCCGGTAATTATGTGCATCCGATTTTCTACCATTTTTATAGATTGCTATGACCTGGGCCTTCTTCCGGTCCCGTGGAACTATCCGCTGTTCCAATGATCTCTGATAGATGATGGATAAGAATGGTACTATGTTTGTAGCATAGTCAACATAAAATCTGACGGGGATACCGTCTGAGCCAGATGCCTTCCTGGCTAGGTTTAGAATTTCGGCCCTCTGTTTATCATCAGTTACATTACCCGTACTGTCAGCAAGAGAAGGTATTGAATTATTTGTAGCGTTCATAGATTTTACGTACGACCAAAGCTTTTTGGAGTTATTTTTAGAATCTGCAGATAAAATATTGCTTTCAAATTCGTTAAAAGAATCTCTCATTGACCTTTTGACAGCTGCTTTCATTTTGCAAAATTTCTGTTTGTCAGCGGGACAGTGGCTACGTTTCAAACGACTGTGGAAATAAGTAATGTCTAAAGTAGGTTATGCTATCTGTGATGTAAAATATTAGATGAAATTTACCAGGTCTGCCCCTAAATCAGATTATTAGAGATAAAGATTGTAGAACGCAATACGTGATCTTGTAATAGCGGCAGAGTGAAGATTAAGCCAACTTGTACCTATATACCAAGCAAATGATTAGAGAAGTGGAAATGGGAAAGAATATTCGAGTTCCATGTTATACAATTAATTTAAAAAAGAGAACAGAAGACACACTACCCCAGAATATCACAAATGTGCAAGCAATCATCATATGAACCCTTTTCTGCACACGACCAAAAATACTTAATAAGCTAAACTGAATATAAGTGTAGCTTAGTTGACCGTACTACTCTTCGGATTAAATGACTGAATTCGGATTCTGTGCCAAACCTAGTGACTGGTGCCCTCGTAATACAAAAAATCTGCAGCTGCAGCGTTCACAGCAACTTAGCTACGTAAATTAGTGAAAATTTTACTATTAATTATATGTGCCTCACGAATACACAAGGAAATGAATTTGAAGATAGGAAATTCCTAGGCTAACATGAACTTCCTCACATAATTGCAAACATGGCGGCCGGCTCCATTTGAAACAGCACTTCTCTGATCTACTGCGCTCAACATACGACAGACCATTCAACACTATATCCCATGGTGGGGAGCGATGTGACTGACTCATACAGAACCGGAACCAAACACAAGTCTTCCTGTGAGCTTCCAAAACTATAACACCTAACGAAACTGTTTGCAGTTGATTCTCGGTAATTAGTACCATCTCTGCGTTGCTCCATCAATCATTTGTTCCCGAAATAATATAATAATATAAGTATATAAGTGAAAATTAAATGTGGCTGTTTAACAAGCAAGTTCTTTACTACACCATGTCCGCCCCAGTAGCTGAGTGGTCAGCGTGACGGATTGCCGTCCTCTGGGCCCGGGTTCGATTCCCGGCTGGGTCGGAGATTTTCTCCGCTCAGGGACTGGGTGTTGTGTTGTGTTCATCATCATTTCATCCCCATCCGGCGTGCAGGTCGCCCAATGTGGCGCCGAATGCAATATGACCTGCGATATGGCGGCCGGACCTGCCCCGCAAGGGGCCTCCCGGCCAATGACGCCAAACGCTCATTTCCATTTCCACTACACCATCATTTTAAATATTCACACTCTCCTATGAAGTGTATCCCAATACTCCCTAACTAACCTCTTCGAGATCCTTTTTGTGGCGTTATCGATTTCTGGCCACTTATGGAGGTCTCGCAGAGAAGTTGCCAGGTCGTTACAAGTAACTTCCGTTTAGTGCTCCATGTAATACAGTCCTAAATATTCAGCAGTTTTACATATGCTTCTCTTATTTTGAAACGCACTAAAAATGTAAGATAGGGGCTGTATCCCATTAAACAGTGCGCCATGAGCCGACTGGGTTTTACTTAGGTCGTTCGAAACTGCTCCCCGACGTACGGTAGAAACGAGCATACGCTTCGCCCTTATGGCTTTCTCACACTCCCCTTTCTATGCTTCCACTAGAAAACTTTTAAGCAGAAGCTTGTTATTCATTTATGAATTTGTTCAAATGGTTCAAATGGCTCTAAGCGCTATGGGACTTAACATCTGAGCTCATCAGTACCCTAGACTTAGAGCTACTTAAACCTAACTAACCTAAGGACATCACACACATCTATGCCAGAGGCAGCATTCGAACCTGTGACTGTAGGAGCAGCACAGTTCCGGACTGAAGCGCCTAGAACCTCTCGGCCCCAGCGGCCGGCTTATGAATTTGTGATGGTTTGCGCATTTTGTAGGTTACCCATGTTCATCCGATATTCTTCCTTCCCATATCTGTCAGGTATGTTCTGCGTACGAAGGAACTGTAAATGAATGGTAGCGAACTACCCAGATAATCTCGCAAGTAGGCTTAAAAGTCACGGCAAACAACTTTTGTAAATGTCGCAGTCGGTTGTACGGAATTACCGCAGCAAGATAGGTCGACGGGCGCACACGATTGGATGGCAGAATGGACGTGCTCCTGACTACACCATGAACGACGTTGCCTTTTTTGTTGGTGTATCAACGCAGACTATCCAGCTTGTCTACACCGAATAGTGTATCATTCGGAGCCACTTAAACGTGTAGCAACCGTGTTCGTAAGAAGCTCGTAACCGATGAGGAGCGCAGACAAGTGTCAAGCCTCGTCAACGACAATAGGTTTCAAACTCGACAGGAGTTGTTGTTGTCAATGAATGTAGGTTAGCCTCCACCAGTTCCTTAACGATCATTGCGAAGGAAGCTGCATGCAGTTAACATTTGGAGCTCCAAACGGCCATAAAGCTGCTCGTCTTCAATAGACCAAACACCAAACATCACAGCAAATAGATAGTGGGTGGTATGTAGTGCTGCAGACGAGTCGTGCTTTTGACTCTTTTCAAATAACGAGAGGCAACGAATGCAACGACACCCCCATGATGCGTTTAATACACAGTGCCTGAAGAGCTGCAGATGGTTCTGTGATGTTTGAGAGTGTTTTTCGGGCCGTGACTTCGATCCATTCATGCATGTTCCCGAACCAGAATGTTTATCTCAAGATTTTCGGTGGCCAAGTTTTGTCATTTCTTTTATATCTTCATGGTGAGTAAGCCCCATCTTTCAAGGTGACAACAGCCATGTTCACTTACCTAGGCTTGACGAACACTCAGCCACCCCACCGTACGTCGCCTGGCCACCTAAATAATCCGAGATTAATCCAATAGAATATGTATATAGGAAGACTGAAGTGACGAATGAAAATTTGTACCAAGGCCAGGATTCGAACCTGCATATCCTGCACACTAGTTGGTTGCAGGATACCGAGGGAGGTGGCGAGTGATTAGCACACTGGACTCGCATTCGGAAGGATGACGCCTCAAACCCGCGACCTGTCAAGCTGATTTAGGGTTTCCGTGATTTACCTAAATCGCTTCAGGCAAATGCCGGGACCGTTCCTCTGAAAGGGCACGGCCGATTTCCTCCCTATCCTTCCCCAATCCGAGCTTGTCCTCCATCTCTAATGACTTCGTTGTTGACGGGACGTTAAACACTAATTTCTCCTCCTCCACAGGAAACGCAGGTTCGAATCCTGGCCTTGGTACAAATTCCATTCGTCGCTGCAGTCTGCATATGTACCTCACAGATGTGTGGGACATGAAAAGGTCTCTGGGACCATATAGTTTCATTTGCCCATAGAAAATGCCTGGGACTATTTCGAATAGTGTATGAAACGCAGCAGTCAGCACCCCCACAAACTGGTATCTTTCTTCCTCTCTCCCCCCCCCCCCCCCTCTCTCTCTCCCTCTCTCTCTCTCTCTCTCTCTCTCTCTCTCGCTCCCTCTCCCTCTCGTGGAGCTGAAGGCATTAATGAAAGCTAGAGGCGGTGTTACGATGATGTCTGCTGGGGAGGATGAGAAATTTTTTCCTGATGTTCTTGCTTTTACTTTGCCAAAATGATGTACCCTTCTGCGTGCCAAGCCGTATTCACACACCTTCCGAGTATCATAGCAATGAATAACGGGTTAAATTACGTATCCAAATCGTTTCAGTGTTTCTGACGACACAGCAGGATCTGCTACTACATATCAGAACCGTTATACTTCCAGTTCTACACTCAAATTTAAAATGCTGGGCTCGTTACGAAACTCTCCGAAAATGTTGCATGCACGTTGTTCCAGTATATATTCTACTGCATTACTCCAGTTTTTGGAATCCTTATGAAGAGGCACGGAAAGAGACATTGAACGATTTCAGAGACGTTCTGTTAGGATCATAACAGGTCAGTATAGCCCATGCCAAAATGTAGCACAAATGCTCGGAGAACTTAAAGGGAATCCTTGGAAGAAAGGCATCGTATTTCTCTAGAAAACCTGTTGGTCAAATTTTCAGAAAGTGTGTTCGAAGATGTGACCACTACTCTGCCACCAACGTATATCTCGCATAGAGATCATGAGAAAATTATGCTAGAGATTAGGGCTCGTACAGAGGCATTTGGACAGTTATTTCTCCGTAGCTCACTAAGCGAGTGAAGTGGTAAGGGCAATTGATAATGTTGGTAGGATGTGCTCTCTGCCATACTATGTACAGTGGAATGCAGAGAGCTGGTGTGGGTGTAAATCCACGAAGGCGGTCAGTGGCCTGTCGATGTTGACGCCAGTAACGATCTCAACACGCTTTTCTCTACGATCAGCAGTCTGCTCTTCATCTTGGTCTACACGTATACTCTGCAAGCCGCTTTGTACCAATACTAATGATTTTGTACCCTATTTCATTCATTTACGAAACGGAAGAAAAGTGACTGTCCATACACCTCCAATCTCTCTTCTATTCTCATTATCCCTACAAGAGATAAACGATGGAATATTTAGAGCTATCGCACGAGAATCCTCGAATACCACTCCCCTAGTGTTACGTAACAGAGGTTTGCGTCTCAATAAACTTCTGATACAATTTTCACTCTGCACCGGAGTCCAAACTTCACCGACGTTCTTCTGCATACCTCGTGGGACTAGTATTCCTGGAAAAAACGATGCTGCAGCGAAATAGCTCAGCCAAAGCCCAGGGGATTGTTTCGAGGATTTATTTTCACTTTACAGCCAAGTTTAAACCAGTGACTCAGTCTCGCTCCCCACTCCTACCCTTAGATCTACAGGTTGAGCAAAATAAAACTTGCCTGCAAAATATTTTGTGTACCTTAAGACAGGCAATCCGACCTACAACACATAAAACACACACACACACACACACACACACACATATATATATATATATATATATATATATATATATATATATATATATATATACGCCAGACAGTATGGCCCCTCTGTGTTTGTGCATGTGTGTGTATTGTAAGTCTGGTTACCTATCTGCAGGTGCATGAAATATATTCCGTGTCTGTTTTATCTCGCCCACCCTGAATTTATGAGTAGTACGAGAGTGGGAAGAATGTCTGAATCGTATGAACACCTCCGCACAGACCGAGCTGTCATCACGAGAGACCTGTTGGAGAAAGTATTTTATTTCTCGATTTAGTTTGAGACGTTGTTGTGAGTGAGGCTCTCAGCGGCGCAAAAAGTCTGTCTCCCATTACGGTTTGTTGAAAAGTTCTCTGACGCTCTCACTCGAAATAAAAACTCACGTGATGACTCGTAGAGCTCTTCTTTGAGTCCTCTCTCTCTCTCTCTCTCTCTCTCTCTCTCTCTCTCTCTCTCTCTCTCTCTTATCTATTCCCCTAATCCAATTGGCAAGTGTTCCCAAGATACGAGCAATACTCTAAAACCCGCTTGTTTGAGGATCTTGTAAGCGACCTCTTTCATATCTGAACTACACTTCGCTAGTGTTCTTGTAGTAAATTTGAGTCTAGCATCTGCCTACATCACGGCTACGTTTATGTTATCGTTACACCTAAAACGACTCCTGACAGAAGCTCCTGTAGCTAACTGAACTCTGAGACATTGCAGTGACTGTGCGCTAAAAGCATAGTCACATCTTTTCTTATATTTACTCCCATATCATTAAATTTGTACACTGATCACCTAGGACATTATGACCACCTACCTACAATCGATATAAACTCGTCCAGGCGATAGCAGCGTCACCTGGGGAGGAATGAATGCTAATCAGACACACGCACTGTGCATGTAGTATCAGTGAGCGTGCTCTCCGTGTGTAGAATGGGGAAGGTGCGCTATCTATCTGAATCTGACCGAGAGCAGATTGTGATAGTCCGGACGCTAGGCACAAGCATTTGGGAAACTGCACAACTTTGTAGGGTGTTCGAGGAGTGGTGAAACCACATCCAGGCGTCGTGGTGATGGGCAGCCACCCTTCATTACAGATGTCGGACGTCGTAGGCTGCGAAGACTGGTAAAAGAGGACAACCGGCGCACTATGGCGGAACTAACGTCAGACTTTAATGCTGGGTAGACTAGAAGTGTGTCTGAACACACAGAGCACCGAACAATCCTAACGATGGTCCTCCGCAGCCGACGACCCATGTGCCAATGTTAACACTATGACATCGGAAACTACGACTGAAATGGGTACGTGACGTTGGCGCTGGACATTGGCGCAGTAGCAGAGCGTTGCATCGTCTGATGAATCCCGATGTCTTCGTCATCCTGACGATGGGAGGACGCGAATCCATCGTCTTCCAGTGGAACAGCTCCTTGATTCTGTACTGCTGGACGGAGACAAGCTGGCGGCGGCTCCATTATGCTCTGGGGAACATTCACTTGAGCATCCATGGGTCCAGTGGAGATCATGCAAGGCACCATGACTGTTTGTACAGCACTTCATGACGATCATGTTTCCCAACGACAGTGGCATTTTTCAAAAAGATAGCGCACCCAGTCACAAGGCCAGGAGTGTGATGAAGTGGTTCGAGGAACACAGTGGCGATTCGAATTGATGTGCTGGTTCCCCAGGCCGCCAGATCTGAACCCCAACGAACACATTTGGGATTCGATTGAACGTGACGTCAGAGCTCATAGGCCCCCTCCGCAGAATTCACGAGATTTAGGTGAGTTGTGTGAGTAGATGTGGTGCAAACCTCGTCCAGCGAACTACCAAGGCCTCATTGCTTCGATGTCATTACGGATCGCTGCTGTTATCTGTACCAAAGATAGACGTACTGGGTGTTACATAGGTGGTCATAATGTTCTGACTGGTAACCGTATATGTTGAGAGACACTGAAAATCTTTGCACCAGGCGCTGATCATATGCAAGTCTCACTGCTGTTCGTGATATCACCTTCCTGTACATAACTACGTTGTCTGCGAGCAGTTTCTTATAGTTATAAATAATATTGGCCACATATTTCACACACCCGCTCAGTTCACAAAGTATGAAGTCTCGTCGTCATCGCCTGCAACATGATTCCGAGTATGCACAGCCTCTTCCTGCATAGAACGAGCTCAACTTATGGATGTGTTTCCGGTGGCTGAAGAGACTAACCCTGGCATAAAACATGCGTCCACACAAATATCACTGAATGGTTTGAAGGAGGGCTGCGCTCTAATTGATGGAGATTTCATGTTTGTCGCTTGAACTCTTCGTGACTACGACGTTCTCCTTCAAATAAGTTGACAACGATGGATGTAATGTTGCTCCACGTTAATTGGTCCCATGCACGATCTTCCCATGTTTGTATGTTTGTGCCAGTCGTCTTCATGATGTGTTTTAGCTGGCCTACTGCCTGAAGAGAGTTCGCCATAAAGGATTTGGCGAGGACGCCTTGCATCACTCATGCGGTGAACATGGCCTTACTATCTCAAATAATCAGTGATTATGGTTGTATCTGTGCAGTTCAGATGCGATTTCTCGAGAACCGCTGGGTGAGTCACTTGGTTCTCCCACTTAATGTTCGAGATGTGCCTCATTTTTTGTTGATGGAAGCGCTCAGGTTTCTGATATCACGGTGATAGAGTGTCCAAGTTTCACAACTATAAGGGAACGCAGAAATGACAACGGCTCTGTACATCATGAGTTTGGTGTGCATCTTTATGCTTTTATTCATGAGGACTCAGTGTATTAAGAATGAAAATGCTGCATGGGCAGAACTAATTCTTTTATCAACGTCTTGTTCGCAGGTACACCGTTTAGAGAAGATGCGTCCAAGATGTGAAAAGTGCTAAACCTACTCCAGTGTTGTGTCTAGGATAGTGATATTGAACTCAGGGTGAGTTAATCCTGGGACAAGTTTTGAAAGTGCCTTAGATTTTCCCGCATTGAGTGTAGGGCCAAAACGATCACATACAGCTTTAAAGCAATTGACTGACTGTTGAAACTCTGCTGTTGCTAGAGCAGGGGATGCAGTGTCATCGGCATTCTGTAGTTCGTCATGTGGGTAACCTAGGTATGTGTCTGTGAACGAAATCTTGCCACATTGAAGAGACCTACATCAAAACGAAATTTAATCTCCACGCCTGTGTTGTGTGCAAATCATTCATACAGCATGGCAGTCATGTACAGTGCAAAGATTATTGCAGCAAGCACACGGCCTTGTTTCAAGCTCTGAGTGATTGGAAACGAATGCGATGCAGAGTTACCTTGAAGAACCTACCCAGACATGCCATCATGTAAGGCTTGAGCCAGTTCCATATAGTGATTAGGACATACAAAGTGTCTTAGTACCTTCAGATATAGGTACTAAATCAAAGGCCTTTTCTAGGTCATAGAAAAATAAATATACAGACTTGTGTTGCTCTGTGTTTCTCCTCTAGTTGTCTAGTACAAAAAATCATATCTGTTGTGCCTCTGGAGTGTAAGTAGGCTGTTTAGGTTTTCTTATTGGTAACGCCACGTAGCGCTCTATATGAAAATCACTGGCTGTGCTGTGTGCAGTCTGTGGCTAGTTTGCATTGTTTTCTGCCATTGTAGTGTTGGGCAGCTGGATGTGAACAGCGCGTAGCGTTGCGCAGTTGGAGGTGAGCCGCCAGCAGTGGTGGATGTGGGGAGAGAAATGGTGGACGTTTGAAATTGGTAAGACTGGATGTCATGAACTGCTATGTATATTATGACTTTTCAACACTATTAAGGTAAATACATTGTTTGTTCTCTATCAAAATCTTTCATTTGCTAACTATGCCTATCAGTAGTTAGTGCCTTCAGTAGTTTGAATCTTTTATTTAGCTGACAGTAGTGGCGCTCGCTGTATTGCAGTAATTCGAGTAACGAAGATTTTTGGTGAAGTAAGTGATTTGTGAAAGGTATAGGTTAATGTAAGTCAGGGCCATTCTTTTGTAGGGATTTTTGAAAGTCAGATTGCGTTGCGCTAAAAATATTGTGTGTCAGTTTAAGCACAGTCATATATAATTGTTCTAAGGGGACGTTTCATATGTCGACCCTTAGCCGAGGATACCTCACTGGAATCTTCTGATTTTTTTCCTTGTTGTTTGTGTAATTAGTGTAGCTTTTGTTTATTGCTAGCGCGTAACTATAGAGAGAATTTCCTTTGTAGTTGTAGTTTTTCTATGTTGTACAGTAAAACAGTTGTGGCATGCATGTATATTTGCAGCAAGTAATTCGCAGCTGCGCTTGCAATTAACGAGATATTATTTTCAGTGCTACGTTAATGTGTTCTCTTATTTTTGCTCTTCAAATTGTGCTTTTCTGTGTTATCGTGTGAAATATTGTGACAATAATGGCGTGTGAAAAACGTAATACTAGGCTCCAAAGTAAACTGAGAAATGACAGTGAAGACGAAAGCAGTGTGTTAGCGCCACCGAGTAATGAATTAACTAATGTTCAAAGAAGTAATTTGGTAATTGTAAGTAGGGAAATGGAGCGGGCTGCAAACAATGGTGTAGACAGTGAAACAATTAGTGAACAGGGAAGCATTATCGATCGATCGGTCGGCAACAGCTTGCCTCAGGAATCCGAAATGACAGGACACAATCTTGCAAATACTGTAGATTCAGGTTTTGCCTCCTCACCGTTTTCTCAAATAAGTCAAGACACATTTTCTGCTTTTCAAACTGCGAATATTGCCGGTTCAAATGCATTGCTGAACAGCACTGAGGAACATGTTTCAGACACCAGTGCATTGTTATTACAATTAATGCAACAAGTGGGACAAAAGCTTCAAAAGTTAGACACAATGAAACAAAATCAGAGACAAACACAGCAAAAGCTTCAAAAGTTAGACACCACACTTGAACAAACACGTGAAGATTTAACTACTGAGTTACATAACATTGAATCGAAATGTCAAAAACTCTGTAATGACGTAAAAACACAGATTTGTGAGCATTTTCAACCTATTTTTTCGCGGCATGAAAATGCATTACAGAATCACGAAGCAGCCATAAAAGAACTGCAAACTATTGTTCATCAAAATCATGAGACCCTGCAAGCTAAAATTGACTCAGTTGCATCTACCGATTCGGTTACGCAACTTGCAAAAACTCAAGAAAACTTAAAGGACACAGTAGATACTCTGAAAATTGGTTCAGAAAGACACATGGAAGAAATTAGTTCATTATCAGCTACATAATTTATCTACGAAGGTAGATGATAATCTGAATGACACAAAACCGGTAGTCTTTAATGACACAGAAGAGTGCGAACAAATTAGGAAATTCAAACAAAACCTGAATCAAATTAATACGCAACACCAAAGAGAAATCCGGGAAGTACAAGATCAGCTGACACAGGTAATACAAGAATTACGTATTTCAGGGGACACTCGCGCTCCAATACGGGAAGAGGGACATAGAAATACGGAACAGCCACAATATACACTCCTGGAAATTGAAATAAGAACACCGTGAATTCATTGTCCCAGGAAGGGGAAACTTTATTGACACATTCCTGGGGTCAGATACATCACATGATCACACTGACAGAACCACAGGCACATAGACACAGGCAACAGAGCATGAACAATGTCGGCACTAGTTCAGTGTATATCCACCTTTCGCAGCAATGCAGGCTGCTATTCTCCCATGGAGACGATCGTAGAGATGCTGGATGCAGTCCTGTGGAACGGCTTGCCATGCCATTTCCACCTGGCGCCTCAGTTGGACCAGCGTTCGTCCTGGACGTGCAGACCGCGTGAGACGACGCTTCATCCAGTCCCAAACATGCTCAATGGGGGACAGATCCGGAGATCTTGCTGGCCAGGGTAGTTGACTTACACCTTCTAGAGCACGTTGGGTGGCACGGGATACATGCGGACGTGCATTGTCCTGTTGGAACAGCAAGTTCCCTTGCCGGTCTAGGAATGGTAGAACGATGGGTTCGATGACGGTTTGGATGTACCGTGCACTATTCAGTGTCCCCTCGACGATCACCAGTGGTGTACGGCCAGTGTAGGAGATCGCTCCCCACACCATGATGCCGGGTGTTGGCCCTGTGTGCCTCGGTCGTATGCAGTCCTGCACGGCGCCAGACACGCATACGACCATCATTGGCACCAAGGCAGAAGCGACTCTCATCGCTGAACACGACACGTCTCCATTCGTCCCTCCATTCACGCCTGTCGCGACACCACTGGAGGCGGGCTGCACGATGTTGGGGCGTGAGCGGAAGACGGCCTAACGGTGTGCGGGACCGTAGCCCAGCATCATGGAGAAGGTTGCGAGTGGTCCTCGCCGATACCCCAGGAGCAACAGTGTCCCTAATTTGCTGGGAAGTGGCGGTGCGGTCCCCTACGGCACTGCGCAGGATCCTACGGTCTTGGCGTGCATCCGTGGGTTGCTGCGGTCCGGTCCCAGGTCGACGGGCACGTGCACCTTCCGCCGACCACTGGCGACAACATCGATGTACTGTGGAGACCTCACGCCCCACGTGTTGAGCAATTCGGCGGTACGTCCACCCGGCCTCCCGCATGCCCACTATACGCCCTCGCTCAAAGTCCGTCAACTGCACATACGGTTCACGTCCACGCTGTTGCGGCATGCTACCAGTGTTAAAGACTGCGATGGAGCTCCGTATGCCACGGCAAACTGGCTGACACTGTCGGCGGCGGTGCACAAATGCTGCGCAGCTAGCGCCATTCGACGGCCAACACCGCGGTTCCTGGTGTGTCCGCTGTGCCGTGCGTGTGATCATTGCTTGTACAGCCCTCTCGCAGTGTCCGGAGCAAGTATGGTGGGTCTGACACACCGGTGTCAATGTGTTCTTTTTTCCATTTCCAGGAGTGTAATAACACAGGGCACTTCGGAAATTATGAAAGAAATTGGCAAGGTACACCGAATTTTGAGATGGAACCGCCGAAACGACGTAACAATGACCGACATGCGACTCGCCGATATGATTATTTTGACTATAAGCTGTTCATTACTACATGTAAATTCAAAACTCCGCCATTTCTCTCCCCACATCCACCACTGCTGGCGGCTCACCTCCAACTGCGCAACGCTACGCGCTGTTCACATCCAGCTGCCCAACACTACAATGGCAGACAACAATGCAAACTAGCCACAGACTGCACACAGCACAGCCAGTGATTTTCATATAGAGCGCTACGTGGCGTTACCAATAAGAAAACCTAAACAGCCTACTTACAGGAGGTTCGGAAACCACATTGAAGACTGCGTTAGTAAAAAAAAGAGGAACTTTAAGATTGTGGCTTTAATCCTTGAGGCGTTCAACATAGTCTCCCCCTAGTTGGATACAACGCACAGGAAGTTCATGAAACCGTGTGAAAGTATCACAAAAGTCCTTCTTTGGGATGTTGTTCAATCCGCTCGCCACATTGGTTTAAACGTCGGTTATGTCGTCAAAGCTTTGACTCTTTGTGCGAATTTTTTCACTCTGTATTTTTGTGTTTGGTTACTACTGATAACAATCCAACTCCCTTGCACAGTGTGTTATGCCGGAGCCAAGGTTGCCCCTGAGGGCCGGCAACCCATATTACACCACAGAGGACGAGGTTGTCTATTGCCAACGTGTACCATAAACACCGGCTATTTACATAAAAGATAATGGAAACAGACATTCCGAGCACTACTTCCTGCAGAGGGAGCTCGAGCCATGGCCTGCAGAAAGTATCACTACGTCAAAACCTGATAGATTGGAGACAGCTATTTAGGGGCTAGAACCAGCCCCGAAGTTCAGTTCACTCCGATGCCCGCCTCGTGGACTTCGACCGCGGAAGATTGTGGAAAATTAGAAGTGAACTTTTGTTTGCTTCACTTAGGAGACCTTTGCTAGCATCGTTATTGCTACCTTTCTTTTGTTGTTCAGTCATCAACCTTGTAAACTTACATAAATAGAAGTTGTGTTTGTGAAAAATTGCGAATTGTCAGTCACAACACAGTGGTAACACCGGTTTCCGTCAGATCATCGAGTTAAGTTCTGATGGGCTTGGCTAGCGGTTGGATGGGTGACCGTGCGGGTCTGAAGGGCGCTGTTAGCAGTCGGTCTACACTCAGCCCTTGTGAGGCCAATGGAGGAGCTACTTGATTGAGAAGTGGCGGCTCTGGGCACGAAAACCGACAACAGCCGGAGGAGCGGTGTGCCAACCACATGCCCCTCCATATCCGCATCCAGTGACGCCTGTCGGCTGAGGATGACTTGATTTGATTTGAGTTCTTGCTCATTTAGAGACCTGATACCTTACATTTTATAATAGGCCGTTCGTTTTACAGTTTTTCATTTAAGTTGCAAAACATATTCCATATTACAAACAGCAATTATTGTTTTCAGAAATTACAATGGAAGTAATAATAAATTAAAAATACATTAGAAATTGAAAGAAAAAACACAAAAATATTCAGATTCTAAGAAGACATGATGACAGATTGTAGGAAAGACTTGAATAGTAAGAGAGAGATAGAGAGAGAGAGAGAGAGAGAGAGAGAGAGAGAGAGAAAGAAATGTTACTCTATCTGAGCCAATCTGGTCTGAAAGCCTCGGAACTACTTCGAGCCGTGCAGTCCCGGTTCGCTATGATTTAATTTACGGATTAATATTTCTAAACACTATTTACAAAAACGCTATATCTATTATGTACATTATGGAAAGCGCAGTGGTGTGTGAGTTTAAAGGTTGTTATTTCTTGTTGTTATTAATTAACCTTCAATTCCTATATTATGCGTCTTGAATTTTACTTATGTTGCTTATGTACTAAGTGTTCAGCTACAAATGTTACATCCCAACAGCGGTATAATGACCACGGGGTGGATATGCCTGCTGTTTATACTTAAGCAAGAACAGGTTTACAGTGTTGATTGCATTACGCTGCTTATTCTGACAGAGTTTAATTATTTTAGGTGTTGAGTAAGGTTTTCTGTGGTACTTGTTGGTGAAAGTGTTTGCTATTTGAGTGTGTGTGTGTTTCGACACTGCTGTCTGCGTTGGTGCACGATTTGGAACTGTTGTCTTATGTGCTTCGTGAGTGTTGCACGACCGTGCCTGTCTGTATTCGTCATGTAACGTCATTGAGACATCATCAGCGATTTTATTTACTGTTTCCCGCTCGTCTTTGTCTGTTATTACACTATCATGTCATTGTTGTACTACGTTGGTGTCTGATGTGCTGTTCTGTATCGGCGACAATGAAAAAGTTCTGGGGATCCACGTTCCCCACATGTACGAGCAGCACTCTGGTTGCGCCCTACGCGGTGTAAGAGCGGAGGGTAAGGGCCGTGACCTGTCAGAAAGTGAACCATACCCCGGCTGGGATTGATATGGCTCAGTCTCAAACGTTCCCTGATGTCCGGGCAGAATTGATACACCTTACGGCCCTTAACGCTTAACGCCCATTCTCTTTGACAGGTATCCATCCGCCATTTAACGCTTCTCGGTAATGTCCTGTCCTGTAATCTCGACTACCTTCTCCTGTCTCCCCCTCCTCAGCCGAGTGGTTATGTCGGTAGGGAAGGTTCCAAGCACCGCGCAGAGTGACTCCACTGACGTGGTGTTGAAAGCTCCTGACACCCTTACCAGGGCACTTCTCTGCCCTCGCAGCACGATGTTCCGATGCGTCACCAGACGTACGCGGTGGGCCCATACACTGGCTGAAAAACAGGCCACAGACTCAAAGATAGCACAATGGTAAGTTCCCAGTGTGTGTAATGGCACCCTGAAGTGTGTTATGTAGAGTCTGGCCAACTTTTGCATGATCTTGGCAGCCCTGTCAGTCGTTGTTCTGATGTATTCCGTTGTCTGCGTATGCTAATGTCGTGTAGTTTTATGGTAGGATTACTTTGTAGCGTTTCGTTGAGTAGTGTATAAACAGTTTTGTGTAGAGCCGTCTGAAGTTTATTATTTGGCACCACTGGCTGATGCTTGTGAATAGCTGTATTGACCTGTGTTCAAGTTGCGCTCTTCAGTCCGCGGAGACCACTAACAGAAGGTCATCTGCGTATGCTACCGCCCAGTTCGCACGGTAATCCCCATACAGTTGATGTAGGAGCTGTTCAAAGGTGATATCCCAAAAGACGGAGGCCACAGATTGATCCTTTCGGCCAACCTTTGATGATTCTTTTAATCACTTTCTGATTTCCAGCGCGCCATTCAACCACTGTGTTTCTACAGTAGTCCGAGAGGCTGTTGTAGAGGGCCTTAGGTACCTGCACCTCTCTGCTTCCTGCAAGCATTGCGGGCCACCAGAGATTATCAAAGGCGCCCGGAATGTCTATAATAATAGCAACTGCGTATTTTTTTTGTCTTATTAACAGTGATTAGTACCTTATTTACTGCGTCATCTATAGATTTTCCCACCCTAAAACCGAATTGGTGTATACTAAGGCCAAGGATCTTCCTGTGCGTTTGCAAGTGATCGCACAGAAGTCGTTCCTGGACCTTGGACAAGGTGTTAATCAAGCATATAGATCTATACATTTTTAGGATCTGAAGGATCCTTGTCTTCCGATTTTTTAATTATGGCGGAATTTGCTGTTTTCCAAACCGCAGGTACCCGTCCCAGCCGTAATGCTTCGTTGAGTAGATCCGTCAGGTATAGAACAATCTGAGGAACGACAATTTTCAGTCTCTCGGATTGGATACAATCTGGCCCAGGAGCTTCTTTGTTCTTTAGTTTGGTAATTGCAAGCGTGACCTCCCTACATGCAAAGAGGATAATGACCATACCATTTTCGTAACAAGATTTCATTAAGTTTCTTTGTCCAGTATGAATCAGTTGATCCGACTGTTGATCGTCATCGGGGAGGAGTTTGTTTAGCAGGAATTCCGCAGAACTTCTCCATCTCTCTGTTACAGTACCGTCATCTCGTCTCAGCGTTGCTAATGCTAGTGGCGTCTTCAGACGCTCCTTTTGTATTTTGAAGGGTTCCTTCCAAATGTTGGTTTGGAGCTGTTTCTGCACGTGTGTGTTCCAATGTTCTTCTTGTGTTTTTTGTAACTCTTGTTTGTAGCGTTGTTTTGCTTCCCTGAACTGTAGGAGTCTGACACCTCTGCCCCTTGCCGTTGTCGCTCTCTGATACCATTTCCGTTTGTTTCCTGCTTCTTTGCTCAAACTTGTTAGTCTTCTATTCTATGGTATGTTTAGCTTTCGACCTGTGTCAGTGGCCGGAATTGCAGCCCCTTGTTCTTTTTGTAGTAATTCAGTCAAAATATGTGTTTTACAATCCACTGAACCCTCAACTGCATGTAGGGAGAAGGCCCCAATCGTCTTTCTTAGTTTTTCCCAGTTCGCCTTATGAAATAACAATCACTGACGTCTGTCCTGTGTAGGTGTGTATATTTGTTATTTTGATGATGTTAGCGTTGTGGTCGCTGTGAGTTCCGCCATCTGTGACCTCCCACCTCGTAAGTGGAAGTGCATTTGCCTTTGCAATTGTTATATCAATCCTGCTGCTGGCTCCCGATGGCGCAATGTAGATGGGAGGCTGATTCGGACTGTTGACGATGTATAGCTTGCGTTCAATTATCACCTCATGGACTTGATGTCTCCCGTCGTCCGTTGTGTCAGAGTGCCACATTGTCGACCTAGCATTTATGTCTGCAGCTATTAGTAAGTTTCTGTTATTGCCATATTCCACAACGTTTCTAATGTAACTGAGATATGTCATGAGAGTACTTCCCGTATAATGACGCAATAATCCACTTCTTGCCTTCGTAAACTATTTCCACTGTTGCGAGGTGCTTGGTACATAGATGAGCTATCTGTGTAACTGTAAAAGTTTCGATTTGTGACAACAACTGCAGCCTTCGCATTCGGTGTACCTGTTACGATGATTCGTTTGTGGTTAAAACCTACTAGTTTGCCGTTCCTGGTGTAGGATTCCTGCAAGCAGACCACATCCGCTTGCATTTAATTCACTAGATTAGGTAATTCTATTTAGGGTCTGGTTGTTTGCATTCAGCTGTAAGAGTTTCATGGATGTCGGGTATATACAAAACATTTAGGTCCCTCTTCAGTGTAATCACAGTATACTCGTCCGTGGACCCTCTAAAGATCTTTGTATAGATTTTCTAGAAAGAGCTTTTCACCCAGTCTATTGTAGGCTTTGTGTAGTAGTGCAGTCAGTTTTTTAATGTCTGTCGGTATACTTTCTGATTTCAGCAAAGTCTGTTTGTCTGCTCGGTCGTAGCATAGCAGATTGTGGCATCTTTTGAGTTCCCAATTCTAGCCACAAGTAGCACTGCTGTTTGGAACGTATCTCTGCTTTCTAGCCTCTAAATGTGTACATTTTCTTACAGCTATAAAATGTCGTCTGTTCACCAAATTCTGTGTTTTTGTCTGGGTCTGATCGTTCTCTCGCTACCTCCTCGGGCCACGAGTGTGTTGTGGGTGTCTGTATTTCCTGTTTTGTGTCATGTTCTTGGTTACGTTCGATCTTACGTGATTGATGTTGTGTCGGGTTGTCTGTTTGTTTGTGTTCCTTTGGAATCCTCATGCGTTGTGATATTATATGCTGTGTTATTTGTGTTTGTAAACCTCCCGAGATAAACGTCACAGGTTCGATGTAGGTTTTGCACTTTCCGGTGTTGTACACCCCGTTGTGTTTCATGTTTGTGTTCTGTCACTGTGCTCTTTTCTATGTCTGTGTTTTCGTTGTAGCCTTGGATGTTTGTGCAATTTTCGTGTGCTGTGTAGTTGTTGATGCACATTTCATCATTGATTTCGTGTTGTTCTTGTTTGTGATGTCTACGCTTTTTACAATCATTACTCAGTAATTCTATTCCTAATTCTTCTATTCTTAACAATAAGCATGTCTGCATGGTATCCCACTGGTACATCTCACTGCCTCATAATCCGTGTCACCTTCCATGCACAGTAGATCGACGTGTTCAGTTGTCTGTAAGTAAAGACGCGTCGCTGTCAACCAATGAAGGGAGGATTTCAGTATCATAGAACGTCTACGGGAAGAAGCACATTTGTTGCCGCCATGCAATTAAGGGACGCCATGACCTCTCCCTTGTATTGTCTTGTGTTCCTGGCGGTGAATGTCTTCGTATGCGCTGTCGAGATATGTGGAATGAAGATCCTCTTGACATGTCGTGGTCTTCGTAGACATAGTTTTGATAATTGTAGTCTGTGGTAGCGATCAGTTTTTCAAGTACTGGTTTATATGTGGGGCATTATGGACCGTCTGCTTTGTTGCAATGACGGTTTCCGTACGTGCATGGTATACAAGCAACCGACTTTTCAGCACAATCGGTTTGGAGTGTCCCAGTTTGGAGCATTTGTAGCAGACCGCTGCGTCTCACCTACAGCGCTTAACTCGATGCCCTAAGTCATGGCAAGTGTAGCATTTCTGCATCTTTATGAAGGTTTTTTTTAAATTCTAAGTGCTTCGAAACCGATGTACACCCGTTCTCTTTGCATAAGGACATATCATGTTCGAGGGCTAAAGTCAATAATGTTGTTCACAGTGCGCTTGTTTTTTCGATCCTGTTTTAAACTTAAGCTTCACTTCTTCGTCAAACATTTCTCTGGTGATGTCCTCACTGAGGTTAATCTCGTGCAGTTCCTCCATGAAAATCTTGTCCGAAATCGACGTGGAGACGTATATGGCCATTAGTGGTTTGTTTTTTCGGGCATCTTCGCATTTGATGTCCTTTAGTTGCGATGTTTTCTCTAAGATTTTCATGATATCCATCATCGTCTCTGTTTCGATAATCACTGTATCTGTTGTTGATCTGATCCACTTTATTTTGATTTTATCCTCACGTGGATTAATCGCTTTAGTCAATGTATCTCGTACGCCTTTGTTGGCTTAAAAAACAACACTTGTGTTGTTTGCCTTTACTTTCTCCGTTTTGCTAACCATTTCATTTTTCGGTTTCGTGACACTAGGATCAGAAGCTACAGCAGCATACGTTGGGACGTTTGGCATTTCCGTTCGGAGTTTGTAATACTTTTCCTTGAGGGCCTTGATTTCCGCTTCTACTTTGGCAATTCTGAATGACGCATCAGAAGCGTTGGCAATCGCAAGTTCCTTTGTTAGTGTTTCGTTTTCCACTCTTAATTCCTCGTTGTTACTTGCGAGTTTGGCCTGACCGAGAGCATGTGACCAAATTTTTTGTCTAACAGGTGCTGTGATTGTCGAGGATAACCTTTTTTGTTTTAAATCAACTTGGAAGTCTGCAAGAATGTCATCAACAGTTTCCATCAGTTTTCTCTCCATGCTTGGTCGTCGCGGCATAGCCCCCCCTCCCCCCCCCCCCCCCCCCCCCCCCCCCCCTCCGAGGTAGTTGCTACGGTCCGTGCGTTGTTCCCGTCGTCTGACGTGTTTGTTATGTTCATACCCGGGGACGGATCGCGCCATCACTATTTGCAGCGGTTGTCACCAGCTTATACCAAGTTACTTGCTCCAGTGTCTGCGCATTAACGCGGACATGAAGCCAATGTTAGTGGAGAGTGTAATGCTTGTGTTCCAAGTACCTCACTGTGTGACATAAAGACAGCTCACACCAGACAGAAATCGCTGAGCAACAGTCACATTATGACACTTGCTGCCGCGGCCGGCCGGAGTGGCCGAGCGGTTAAAGGCGCTACAGTCTGGAACCGCACGACCGCCTCGGTCGCAGGTTCGAATCCTGCCTCGGGCATGGATGTGTGTGATGTCCTTAGGTTAGTTAGGTTTAAGTAGTTCTAAGTTCTAGGGGACTTATGACCACAGCAGTTGAGTCCCATAGTGCTCAGAGCCATTTAAACCATTTTGAACTTGCTGCCGTAGTGCGTAAACATAGCCTTCAAACAGTCACTCGCTGGATGAGAATACCTGCATGCAGCTTTTCGCAGGCTACGCCTCAACGTAGCGCTGTAAACTGTGTCTGCTGAGTCGCCCGCGGCTGTCAGGAACGGCTGGGCAGTCGGCAGCAGGGAACGCCTGACGCAGCGCTGAAGTCGGCGTGCAGTGCGGTGTCGCCCCCTCAGATTCGGCTGACGATGCGCGACGCGTGACGTAGCGCAAGTCGGCTCGCTCCAAGCAACGCAAGAGGCCGACGACCCCTTCACATTGACGTTACCGATCGCAATTCGAAACTTTTATCGCTCGGACTGTCTAATTTGCACCTGATTTCTCTTTCAAGTATCGCGCACCACGACGAATGTCACTTCCGGCACTTGTAAGAATGGACCCCAGTTGTTGAAATCCACTTCTGCCACGTGAAATCTACACTGAAGCGTCAAAGAAACTGGTATACGCATGCCTATTCAAATACAAAGATATGTAAACAGGTAGAATATGGCGCTGTGATCGGCAACGTCTATATAAGACAACAAGCGTCTGTCGCAGTTGTTAGATCGGTTACTGCTGCTACAATGGCAGCTTATCAAGACTGAAGTGAGTTTGAACGTGGTGTTATAGTCGGCGCACGAGCGATGGGACATAGCGTCTCCGAGGTAGCTACAAAGTTCGGATTTTCCCGGACGACCATTTCACGGGTGTACCGTGAATATCAGGAATCCGGTAAAACATCAGATCTCCGACATCGCTGCTGCCGGGAAAAGATACTGCAAGAACGGGACCAACGACGACTGAACAGAATCGCTCAACGTTACAGGAATGCAACCCTTCCAAAAATTGCTGCAGATTTCAGTGCTGGGTCAACGCGCAAACCATTCAACGAAACATCATTGACATGGGCTTTCGGAGCCGAAGGCCCATTCGTGTACCCTTAACGACTGCACGACACAAAGCATTATGCCTCACCTGGGCCGGTCAATACTGACATTGGATTGATGATGAATGGAAACATGTTGCCTGGTCGAACGAGTCTCGCTTCAAATTTTATTGATTTGATGGACGTCTACGGGTATGGAGACAAACACACGAATCCATGGACCTTACATGTCAGCAGGGGACTGTTCAAGCTCTTGGAGGCTCTGCAATGGTGTTGGGCGTGTGCAGTTGGAGTCATTTTGGACCGCTCATACGTCTATGGTTCAAATGGCTCTGAGCACTATGGGAGTTAACTTCTGAGGTCATCAGTCCCCTAGAACTTAGAACTACTTAAACCTAATCAACCTAAGGACATCACATACACCCATGCCCGAGGCAGGATTCGAACCTGCGACCGTAGCGGTCACGCGGTTCCAGACTGTAGCGCCTAGAACCGCTCGGACACTCCGGCCGGCTCATACGTCTAGATACGACTCTGATAGAAGACATGTATGTAAGAATCCTGTCTGATCACCTGCATCCATTCATGTCCATTATGCGTTCCGACGGACTTGGGTAATTTCAGCAGGACAACAAGACACCCCACTCGTCCAGAATTGCTACAGAGTGGCTCCAGTAACACTCCTCTGAGTTTAAATATCTCCGCTGGCCACCAAACTCCCCAGACATGAACATTATTGAGCATATCTGGGATGCCTTGCAACGTGCTGTTACTCTTACGGACAGCCCTGCAGGATTCATGATGTCAGTTCCCTCCAGCACTACTTCAGACATTAGTCGAGCCCATGCCACGTCGTGTTGCTGCACGTCTGCGTGCTCACGGGGGACCTACACGATATTAGACAGATGTAACAATTTCTTTGGCTCTTCAGTTTACGTTCCTACAGGGAGCGACATCAAGCCACAACAGAGCCGGCAGCCATCTTAGTCATCTTGTCTGAGGATGACACAGTAGTCGGTCGGTACCGTTGGGCCTTACGATGCCTGTCGGAGGGAGACTCAGTATTAATAACACGAAGTGTGATTTTTCCCAGAAGCGAATTGTCTGATTTTTGCAGTCGCGTTCACTCATCGTTGTTTTACGTTCTGGAGTATAGGCGTGCCGACAAATTTTGCACACATACGAGGTGCGGCTAGAAAAAAACCGGACTGATGCTGGAAAACACATTTATTTACAATTATTTACAATTTCATGTTATCTCCTTCAATGTACTCTCCTCCTCGGTCTCTACACCGCTCCATACGAATTTTCCACTGTTCATAGCAATGCTGCAGATCATTTTCGGTAAGTCCATACATTACTTCCGTCGCTTTTTCTTTTACTGCTTCAACAGTCTCAAATCTAGTTCCCTTCAAAGCTGACTTGACTTTAGGGAAAAGAAAAAAGTCACAGGGGGCCAAATCAGGTGCGTAGGGTGGATGATCTAAGATGGGAATGTTGTGTTTTGCCAAAAACGTCTTCACTGACAACGCACTGTGAGTTGGGGCATTGTCTCGGTGAAGGATCCATGACTTTTTTCTCCACAAATCGTTCCGTTTTCTCCGTACTCGCTCACGTAGGGTAGCCAGGACGCTAATGTAGTAATGCTGATTCACTGTTTGTCCCTCTGGTACCCAATCAATGTGCACAATCCCTTTGATGTCAAAAAAACAATCATCATTGCCTTGAATTTCGATTTTGACATTCGTGCTTTTTTTTGTCGTGAAGAACCAGGAGTTTTCCAATGCATCGATTGGCGTTTAGTTTCGGGATCGTAAGTAAAAAACCGCGTTTCATCGCAAGTAATAACATTTTGTAAGAAGGTGGGATCACTTTCAATGTTTTCCAGGATGTCAGAACAAATCATTCTTCGGCGTTCCTTCTGTTCAATTGTGAGACACTTTGGAACCATTTTTGAACACACTTTGTTCATGTTGAAACTTTCATGAAGAATCTGCCTAACACTTTCCTTGTCAACTCCTGTTAACTCAGACACTGCTATGATTGTTAAACGGCGATCTTGTCGAACAAGTTTACCGATATTTTCAATGTTTGCATCAGTTTTTGCTGACAATGGTCTGCCAGTGCGAGTGTCATCACTGGTGTCTTCGCTGCCATCTTTAAATCGTTTAAACCACTCAAACACTTGTGTTCGCGATAAACAATCATCGCCGTACACTTGTTGTAACATTACAAACGTTTCACTTGCAGATTTTCCTAGTTTGAAACAAAATTTGATGTTAACACGCTGTTCTTTCTGTACACTCAACATTTTCCGACGCACAGACAAAACGTCAACTACTTAAAACAGACGCCACGGGCAGACTGAGTGCAGGAGGCAGATGAAGCTCGAGCAGTATGTGGAGCGAGAGTCACGTGACAGGCCACGCGACTTTCAGCCTTATTGCATTCGTTTTATTGTTTCACCAGTACTAGTCCGGTTTTTTTCTAGCCACACCTCGTATCTCTCTTCTTTGAAACATTCTGCCGAATGTCTAGAACACTTCATTTACAGACGTTGCTCCACTGTAATTTGTGACGCTATGTTGGCACACTACTGCCGCACGCCCACTACTTAGCACTGATTACACACAACTGATTGTTCGAATGCACGTCTGTTGTTCACAGTTGTCTGTTCAATCAGCCACCGTAGTCACTAGACTGACGTTGCTTATGCGCTAGAAACTAAAGTAAGCTCGAAACTCTTTGGATGGATGTTGTATATCGTGTACAGCGGCGGCCATGCTATCATTAGGTATGCCGGTCACTGTCTTTGCTTCCTACGATGACTCCATTGGGAATTACATATTCGATTCTGTCTGTTATTAAGTGTTCAATCGAACCACATATCTCTTAGGACATGCTGTATGCATGTGTTTTCTATTCTAGGCGGCCGAGTAGAACTGTAGGAACAGCTCTCAGGAGGTCAAGAAACACACCGTCAGTCTAAGCTCCGCTATCTACTGTCTTCTGGATCTCAGAAGGAGAGAAAGCAAGATGGTTTTCACACGATCGCTGCTTTTCCTAGATAGGAACGCATCTGTATCGAGATAAATAATCGTACGTTTAGACAAAACCCTTTTCCACAGTTTTACAAGAAATATACTTCAGTTGTGTGGTTGTGTTCTGCTCATTCGTCTAGCAATCCTTATGTAGGATGGTCAGAAATTCCCGTTACAGACTTCTAGGACTTGTAGAGGGGGGTGAGTACAGCGTATTTTGAATAGGAACCCATGTCCGGAAACGTCATCCTACGAGACTACAGAGCGTCAAAGTTATAGGCTCGGGCGTCTGTAAATGTACATATATACGGGGTTATTCCGTGATGAAGTTACAGACTTTCTAGGGTGATGGAGAACGATAAATGTATTAATTTGAAGTAAGGATCCCTGAACCGGAAACGAACGAGTCGAAAGCTATAAACGAAAACCGTTCTGATACCTCTGACAGTTGAATACAATTACCGGTTCATGTGTCGCGAAGAGTGTACGGCTGGTAACTTTCAGTGGTGGTAGTGTGGACAAAAACGAGATAAAATGTCCAATAAACGTGTGCTCTAAATTGCATACCTGAGGATCTATGACCATTCGTTCATCTTCGCTAATGTGAAACACATCTCCTCTACTGTGCAAGTGTTCATAACTGTTAAGGTACGCACTTTAGAGCCCACGTTTATTGGGCATTTTTTCTCGTTTTTGTCCACACTACCACTACTGGAAGTTACTAACCCTACACTCTTCGCAACACAAGAACCGGTACATGTATTCAACTTTCAGAGGTATCAGAAAGGTTTTCGTTTATAACTTGCGACTCGTTCGTTTCCGGTACAGGGATCCTTCCTTCAAATTAATAAATTTATCGTTCTCCATCATCCCATAAAGTCTGTGACATCATCACGGAATCACCCCGTATATATGTACATTTACAGACGCCCGCATCCATAACTTTGACGCTCTGTAGTCTCGTTGGATGACGTTTCCGGACATGGGTTCCTATTCAAAATACGATGTACTCACTCCCCTCTACAAGTCCTAGAAGTCTCTAAGGGGAATTTCCGACCACCTTGTAAATTGCAACATAGTGCTTTGTTCAAACGACCAACGGTTAATTGATATCGGAATAGGGGCTACTACCTCTGCATGTCCAATATACATTTGGCGGGAACTGCATCAGATCATGCGGCCTTTCCTCTAACGAGAGATCTGAACTGTTTTTCAGTTATGCGCTCATTTATTTTCGCATCCATGTGACGGTCGAAATAAGGAATTGCCTTGTGGTCCGCTTCGGTGAATCAGTTTCGAAAGACAGAAGGTAATATTTCGACCTTCATATTGTGAGCTTCCGTTTAGATGCACTTACAGTCAAAGAGCATTTCGATGAACGACTTCATTACATTAACTGATTACCCGTAGAAACACAACTGTTTAGGGCCTTTTTGACAACTCATCAGGTAAGAACTTGCTTTCAAATTCACTGAATGGGTGTTTTATGGCTGTTCTTACGCCTGTTTTGACATTTTTCAGTGTTTGTTCGTCAGCAAGGGTTCGATATCGCTTGCATCTGCTATACAGCGCTCTCTCCTGACGTAGCAGCTTATTGATACTGACATTGAATCATGACGGGGTTCTTCCTATCACTCGTTACCTTCCATGGCACCAAATTATCTTGCACATGGACTACAATACTGTCTGAACTTCTGATGAAAAATGGTTCAAATGGCTCTAAGCACTATGGGACTTGACATCCACAGTCATCAGTCCCCTAGACTTAGAGCTACCTAAACCTAACTAACCCAAGAACATCACACACATCCAAGCAGGATTAGAACCTGCGACCGTAGCAGCAGCGCGGTTCCGGACCGAAGCGGCCAGAACCGCTCGGCCACAGCGGCCGGCAATTTCTGATGAGATCCTCCATATTATTCCTCCCAAAACTGAATGTTTGCTGCTGACACCTAAGGTGGTTTCAAATCATTTCGCTATCGCATTTTGGTAAGTGGAAGTATCTTTCTACATTTCTTAATTTCCGTTCAGCATCAGTGATTAGCGCTGCTACTATAACCTTATGGTCGCCGGTTGCTATCTCTTCGTTCACTGAGTCGAAAACGAACAGCACAGTCAGTCCATATCACTTTTGTCTTTCTTTGGAAATGTTTCGTGTGGTATTTGATCTATTATACTCAGTTATAACACTGCAAGAGCGATATGGGAGAGTATTTCTGCTTTAAAGAGTGACGGGATACGTGTCCGTTCTTCATTACAGTCAATACATGGCTGGTGCGAGTTTCTGCATAAAGCGGCTGAAGAGATGCAGCGAGGTGGCAGCGAAAGAGAGCAGATGCGGCGAAACTCCGCGCCTGTGTGCGTTAATGGATCTCTCCTTCTGCCGGCTCCCGTCCCCGTCTCCGGCTTGTGAGCGCGGTGCTACACCCTCCTCGTCCAGCCACACACTTGCAGTTGTGTTCTACAACCCTCCGCGATACTTTAGTCTCACTTGCCTGTTAGCCGCGCGAGTCCACCAATCTAGAAACACAGTCCTAATCACACACCTGTCTTCCAACACGTAAGACCGAAACTTACAGATCTAAAAAAGTCAGTGGGTCCTAAGTGATTCGTATATTATACGTACTTGGCTTCTTCTATGTGGGAAGTCAAAATCATGTAATGCAGTTACACCGCATATGTCAACGTATAGTATAACTTCGACACCAAATACGCTACTGGCCATTATAACTGTTACACCACGAAGATGACGTGCTACAGACGCGAAATTTAACCGACAGGAAGTAGATGCTGTGATATGCAAACGATTAGCTTTTCAGTGCATTCACACAAGGTTGGCGCCGGTGGCGACACCTACAACGTGCTGACATGAGGAAAGTTTCCAACCGATTTCTCATACACAAACAGCAGTTGACCGGCGTTGCCTGGTGAAACGTTGCCTCGTGTAAGGAGGAGAAACGCGTACCATCACGTTTCTGACTTTGATAAAGGTCGGATTGTAGCCTATCGCGATTGCAGTTTATTGTATCGCGAAATTGCTGCTCGCGTTGGTTGAGACCCAATGACTGTTACCAGAATAATCAATCGGTGGGTTCAGAAGGATAATACGGAACGCCGTGCTGGATCCCAACGGCCTCGTATCACTAGCAGTCGAGATGACAGGCATCTTATCCCCATTGCTGTAACGGATCGTGCAGCCACGTCTCGATCCTTGAGTCAACAGATGGGGACGTTTGCAAGACAACAACCATCTACACGAACAGTTCGACGACGTTTGCAGCAGCATGGACTATCAGCTAGGAGAGCATGGCTGCGGTTACCCTTGACGCTGCATCACAGACAGGAGCGCCTGCGATGGTGTACTCAACGACGAATCTGGGTGCACGAATGGCAAAACATCATTTTTTCGGATGAATCCAGGTTCTGTTTACAGCATCATGATGGTCGCATCCGTGTTTGGCGACATCGCGGTGAACGCACATTGGAAGCGTGTTTTCGTCATCGCCATACTGGCGTATCACCCGGCGTGATGGTACGGGGTGCCATTGATTACACGTCTCGGTCACCTCTTGTTCGCATTGACTGTACTTTGAACAGTGGACGTTAAATTTCAGATGTGTTATGACCCGTGACTCTTCCCTTCGCTCGATCCCTGCGAAACCATCCATTTCAGAAGGATAACGCACGACCGCATGTTGCAGGTCCTGTACGGGCCTTTCTGGCTACAGCAAATTTTCGACTGATGCCCTGGCCAGCATATTCTGCAGATCTCTCACCAACTGAAAACGTCTGGCCAGTGGTGGCCGAGCAACTGGTTCGTCACAATACGCCAGTCACTACTCTTGATGAACTGTGGTATCGTGTTGAAGCTGCATGGGCAGCTGTACCTGTACACGCCATCCAAGCTCTGTTTGACTCAATGCCCAGGCGCATCAAGACCAGAGGTGGTTGTTATGGGTACTGATTTCTCAGGATCTATGCACGCAAACTGCGTGAAAATGCAATCACATGTCCGTTCTAGTATAATATATTTGTCAATTTATCATCCATTTATCATCTGCATTTCTTCTTGGTGTAGCAATTTTAAGGGCCAGTAGTGTAAGAAGCTACATGAGGAGCTAACTCTCACTATACCAAATATGTGATCTGTTTTTATCAACAAATAAATATGTGGGCAATGAACGAAGTGATGTACTAGTGAGAATTACAGTTATTAACATTAAACGCTAATACAGTGCCAAGGGATGTTTCTTCCACCTTGTCTGACAGTGTTCAGTCAAGTCTCCTTTTATTTCGTTTTCACTGATTTGTAAGTTTATAACTGGAACACACATTTCTAACCCATCTGGATCAAGAGCAAAAGAAATAAGATAATGATGAAGTTACACTTGACGACGGAACCACAAGGACGGAAATGCATCTCACAATTCACAAAAGTTGCTACGCAACTTGATGTACCTGTAATATTATTTGTTGGGTCTTTGACTCGTTTGTTTTGCATTTGCGAGCAGCACAGATTAGGAGAGATTACAGCGTTTATAAAGCAGTATCCACGTAGATAAGCTACCTCTCCACAGTAGAAGCGGGACATTCATGGTTAAATTGAGCTTTGTGTTTCAATAATTTTAACGATTTTGTGCTCGTCTTGTTCGAGCAGTTTCTTAGTCAGCACTACTAGACCTTATGTTCATTTTGCTGGTAACTCAACTATTGTGTACCATTTTAAATAAATAAGTGGCCGAGCGGTTCTAGGCGCTTCAGTCTGGAACCGCGCTGCTGCTACGGTCGCAGGTTCGAATCCTGCCCCGGGCATGGTTGTTGTGATGTCCTTAGGTTAGTTAGGTTTAATTAGTTCTAAGTCTAGGGGACTAATGAGCTCAGATGTTAAGTCCCATAGTACTTAGAGCCATTTTGAAAAATAAACAAATGACTTATTAAATTCAGACTTGATCTTATCCTCAGTGCCCAACCATTGTCCTACAACGGAACCTGGTTAGCACCCCTCTAAAAACAAATACAGCCCCACCATCCTTAATTTGTTTTTCCCAATGTGGTGGTGTTGCATTACAAAGCATGTGCCAACCCTTTTGTCTAGATCTTAAATCTGAGTGCATTTTTATATGTGGTCAAGACTTGTGATTTACGAGTATTGCACTGAGAGTTTCCTCGATGTGCTGCAGGCAGGTCGCAGAGAGACGCATTAAGTCAAACAAAACGCAAAATTTTCATAATGGCCCGACTAGGATCTTTCTTCTGGAATCCTTTGATCTTTTTGCAGTCAGAACGGCACAGCGAGGCAAATCTTAGAATGCAAAATCATTTCTGGCAACTAGTTACGGTCCCAATTTGGTCTCGCTTGTGCATTGTTCAGGTGTGTACTTTATTTCTTCTTTCTCATTGTGTTTTGGGAGTTTTAATTTTAATATGTTGCATGTGCAGATTTGTCTTTCGTACGTCTGAAGATATCTTTATTTGTATCTAATTAGTGTCAGCGATTGCTTGTCGAGTAGCAAATTTTATAACAACATTGTTTAAAATGGATAGGGCTAATAAAGCGGGTTCCCGAGAGACTAGAAAAGTTACTAGGCTGGAGGAGAGAGAGAGAGAGAGAGAGAGAGAGAGAGAGAGAGAAGCCGAAGAGAGTGACAGGAAAAAGGAAAGCAGACGGAGGCAGGATAAAAGCACAGGGGAGACACATGAAAGCGAAACCAGATGAAATAGAGTGGAGGCAAACGGCAAAGCATCAAAAGAGGACAGAAAGTAATTTTCGAAGAAGATAGTAGAGCTGGAAGAAAAAGAGCTGATTCCCAACTGAAATCAATGCAAGGGAGGATCTGCCAACTTTCTAAAAATGTGGAAGCGGCGTGGCGATATTGGTCCAGACTTAAGAGAAATTGGAGAAGATAGAGGAAATCTATTCTTCACTTTCACAGAGGGTGCAGATGACGGAAGATGTGAATACATCACTGAATCAAATGGCGAAAGCTCCCAAGAAACGAACAGTATTTGAGGCGACATAACTGGTGCAATTTGCACAAACAGAAGACTTTGTCACGTTCAAATGTAAATATACAGTGAAGAGCGAAAGAAATTGGTACACCTGCGTAATATTATGTAGGGCCCCCTCGAGTACGCAAAAGTGCAGCAACACGATGTTGAATGGACTTGACTAGTATCGGAAGTAGTGCCGGAGGGAACTGACAGTATGAATCCAGCAGGGCTGTCCATAAATGCGTAGGAGTACGAGGAGATGGAGATTTCTTCTGAACTGCACGTTGCAAGGCATCCCAGATATACTCAATAATGCTCGTGTCTGGGGAGTTGGTGGCCAGCGGAAGTGTTTAAAGTTAAAAGAGTAGTCGTGGATACACTCTGTAGCAATTCTGGACGTGTGGGGTGTCGCATTGTCCTGCTGGTATTGCCCAAGTCCGCCGGAATGCGGTGATGATCAGACAGGATGTTTACGTACGTGTCACCTGTCAGAGTCGTATCTAGACGTATCAGGGGTCCCATATAATTCCAATTGCACACGCCTCACACCATTACAGAGTCTCCACCAGTCTGAACAGCCCCTTACTGACATGCAGGATCCATGGATTCGTGAGGTTGTCTCCATACCCGTACACGGCCGTCTGCTCGATACAATTTGAAACGAGACTCGTCCTTCCAGGCAACATGTTTCCAGTCATCGACAGGTCAATGTCGGTGCTGAAGGGCCCAGGTGAGGTGTAAATCTTTGTGTCGTGCGGTCATCAAGGGTACACGAGTGGGCCTTCGGCTCCGAAAGCCCATATCGATGAATATTTCGCTGAATGGTTCGCACGCTGACATGTGTTGATGGCCCAGCATTGAAATCTGCAGCAGTTTGCAGAAGGGTTGCACTTCTGTCACGTTCAACGATTCTCTTCAGTCGGCGTTGATCCCTGTCTTGCAGGACCTTTTTGCGCCAGACAGTTATTGTCTTACATAGCCGTTGCCGCCCGCAGTGCCGTATTCTGTTTGTTTGCAAAGCTCTGTATTTGAATACGCATGCCTGTACTAGTTTCTTTGGCTCTTCAGTGTAGAACAGTTAAGAAAGGCAACTGAGCGACGGCGAACCGTGGTGCCACTAACATTACTACCACAGAGTAGATGAGCAGAATATTTGCGGAAGGTCGCAGTCTAACGGCGTTCCTTTGCAAGTGCCAGACGGGGCTATTATGAGAGAATCAACTGCTGTGGTGAGATCTATGTTCAGTAACGGACAAAACTCTGACGGATGAGAAACGCTTCTTCTAAATGAGAAAATTTCTTACTTATACAGTAGGCTAACTTGGATGATAGAATCTAAAAATAGTTAACCAAACTTCTTGACAGTACAGAGAAAATTACAATTTATTAGTAGCCACATTGGTGGTGGAGTAATTGCAAAGTTTTCGGCAGTGATGCAACACTGCGCAACCTTAGAAAATTTTGAATCAGAAATCATGATATTATATTGGTCTGCTGCAGAGAAAAATATTGTGTGGTTGAGCATCATAAGGGATCCGCCATTCTCTACAACACGATTCTTATCATATGCAACATAACTCGACTAGATTTTGAAACGGTATCAGCCTTGACCACCTCCATAATAGTGGAAAACTGATTCAGTTGTTTTTTAAACACAATGACGACAGAGTGTAACAGATGCCTCATTTGCACTGAGAAGAATTATATGGCAGCATTCAAATTAATATTAACTGATCATGATGAGTATGTGCGAGAAGAGAAGAGTGCAGATGTTGCAATGGAAACAAGATAGTGAGGGAATTGGTGGGAATATGAGCGCACGAATAGAAATGAAAGAGAGAGCAGCAATAGAAGTCAGTTTCTGAAGCAATGAGTAAATTGACGTACTCAGAGACAAAGATATTTCTAGGAAGGAGCACAGGAGGGGAACGCAATACCAGAGCAGTCAAGCAAGAGAAAAAAAAGGGCAGTTCATATTATAGAACTACGAAATCCAGCTCCAGGTCGCAATCAACAAGGCTAACATACACTGAAGAGCGGAAGAAACTGGTACACCTGCATAATAATTTCTACACAAGTCAGATTATAAGCAATATTCACATTATGTGACATTTATAAGACACACACACACACACACACACACACACACACACACACACAAACACACACACATATGAGTCGGTTCTGCTAAGAAATTCATCAATGGAGTAGAAGGAGTAGGCCACCAATAAACCCTCTACACTCTCCTCAAACTGAAATTTATTATTAGTTAAACATTTTATGACTGCTGGCATGTTGTTGAAAATGTGTACTGCTGCACAGTGGGCACTTTTCTGAATCAAAGTAAGTAACTTTTAATCTTTGGGAAATTTATTCTTATTTCTAGTATTGATTCCATGAACTGAGTTGTTGGTTTGAAAAAAGAAAGGTATATTTTTAATGACAAATTTCATTAAGGAATAAATATGGTGGAAATCAATGGTTAGTAACCCCAGTACATTAGAACAATAAATCTTAGGAAAACCAAAGTCGTTAGATATACGAAGACATTAGAAACGCAGTGAGCGTGTTTGAGCATTTGTACCTAATTAAAGTCATATGGACAGATTGACTACACACTCGAAGAGAAAAAACCGCAATTCTCTTTTCTTGTAGGGCCCCGCGAGCACGCGGAAGTGCCGCAACACGACGTGGCGTGGACTCGACTAATGTCTGCAGTAGAGCTGGCGGGAACTGACACCATGAATCCTGCAGGGCCGGCCAAAGAACTAGAGCAGTAAGAGGGAGTGTAGATCACTTCTGAACAGCAAATTGCAAGGCATCCCAAATATGCTTAATAATTTCGTGTCTCTGGAGTTTGGTGCACAGTGAAAGTGTTTAAACTCAGAAGAATGTTTCTGGAGCCACACTGTAGCATTTCTGGACGTGTGGATGTTTTGTTGAATGGTTTGCAGGCTGACACTTGTTGATGGCCCAGCATTGAAACTTGCAGCAATTTTAGGAAGGGTTGCACTTCTGTCACGTTCAACGATTCTCTTCAGTCGTCGTTGGTCCCATTCTTGCAGCATCTTTTTCCAGCCGCAGCGATGTCGGTGATTTGATGTTTTACCTGATTCGTGATATTCACGTTACAATCGTGAAATGGTTGTGCGGAAAAATTCCCGTATCATCGCTACCTCGGAGATGTTGTGTCCCATAACACATGCGGCGACTATAACACCTCGCTGAAACACACTTAAATCTCGATAACCTGTCACCTTAGCAGCAGTAACCGATCTAATAACTGCGCCAGACACTTGTTGTCTTATATAATCGTTGCCGACTTGGCAGCGTCGTATTCTGCCTGTTTACATATCTCTGTATTTGAATACGCATGCGCATACCAGTTTCTTCGGCGCTTCCCTGTATATGAATCATATTGTACAGTAGTATTTTCATTAGTTTTCAGTTGTGTTTTGCTATACGTTTTTGTGTATTTTCTGTGTGTATGGGTAGTTGATTTTTTGAATGTGTGATTCTTTCGGGAGTTGGTAACATGGACTTCAATAGATTGTTTATGCTTTCCAGTAGTTTAAGATGTGTGTCTAAGAGCACACAGTATTTTAGTTTACAATCACATGGGATAAGAATCATTGACTGCATGAGAATAATACGTGTTTTACGAATGCTCTACGTAAAGATGCACAGCGGCAACCACCGAGAGCCATTGGCGAGTTCAGTCGAAATGTGTTGTAAATATACCATATAAAACAATAAACTGATAGCCAAGATCGCAGGAATTCTTTTTATTCCTTGATTACCGGTTTCGGCGAAACTAAAGCCGCCATCCCACATGAGCCCAATGTGCTCCCTACAAAACATACTATATTTCATTGTCAATAAATCTATGTAAGGTAAACCGAAACGTGATGTAACATTCCTAAAATCATGTAAGGTGTTTATTGTGCCTCATCTTTTTACTGTTGTGTGGACCGTACGTGATGTGTCACATGTTTTATTTTGTGGAATGTCGAATTCTGTTTTTGTAGGGCAAACCTTTTGTCTCTGCCACTTGTCTGAGTGTTAGCGTTACGCATTTCTGACGTGAGAGTTGGTGTAATGTCACTGACGTGACGAGGATTCGTTTTTTCACGTACTTCATGTTCGTGGTACACACTGCAAATATTTTGAAGACATTTGGTCTGCGAAGAACGCCCCAGGGTACTTACCGATGAGATGTAATGGTATGTCAGCCGCTAGTTTTAGCCGATTGAGCGCTGAGCTAGCTTGACGATATTTGTATTGGAGAGTTTATTTTTGTACACTTCACCTCTGTGCCTCCTACAGCTTGTTTTGCTGGTAAGTGCTGTACATTTTGGTTTGTGCCACCTTTGCTGAACGTATTGTGAAGAATGTGCATGGCACCTTATTGATCGCCGCTCGATGTGGCCGAGCAGTTCTAGGCGCTACAGTCTGGAACCGCGCGACCGCTACGGTCGCAGGTTCGAATCCTGCCTCGGGCATGGAAATGTGTGATGTCCTTAGGTTAGTTAGGCTTAAGTAGTTTTAAGTTCTAGGGGACTGATGCCCTTAGAAGTTAAGTCCCATAGTGCTCAGAGCCATTTGAACCATTTTTGAACCTTATTGATCACATGGACAGCTTTATAAATGGCTGCGCCATATTTGTGTTAAATGAGTTTGGGGAAACGTGTTTTCTTTTTCTTTTTACTGTAATTTACTAGCTTCTTTGGATTAGACATTTGCTGTGGAAACCGTGGTTTTTCGATGCTCTGAGCTAAATTAAAATGCATTAAGTATGTGATTATCTTTTTATTATACTTGTCATGGGTCTACATTTTCTTGAAACGTATAAAAACTCTCAGTACAAGTAGTATGTTAGGATCTACCTCTGGGATGTGATGATATTTAGATATACTGCATTTGTTGTGTCGACTACTGTGGGAGTCAGCACTAACACAAGCAAGGAAGGAGAGTAGTAGCGATGTCCTGAGCCAGGAATCCGAAGTGACCTGTGCATATTAATTCAAATTAATTAAACACTTTATTTCTAAAAAAGGAAATAAACGGAAGTTAACTTCTAGTTATGTAGTGGCTTCCAGTGCCTCCTATACAGGGTGTTACAAAAAGGTTCGGCCAAACTTTCAGGAAACATTCCTCACACACAAATAAAGAAAAGATGTTATGTGGACATGTGTCAGGAAACGCTTAATTTCCATGTTAGAGCTCATTTTAGTTTCGTCCACCTACGCTCAATTGAACACGTTATCATGATTTCATACGGGATACTCTACCTGTGCTGCTAGAACATGTGCCTTTACAAGTACGACACAACATTTGGTTCATGCACGATGGAGCTCCAAGTGTTCGTACGCTTCTCAACAACAGATTCGGTGACCGATGGATTGGTAGAGGCGGACCAATTCCATGGCCTCCACGCTCTCCTGACCTCAACCCTCTTGACTTTCATTTATGGGGGCATTTGAAAGCTCTTGTCTACGCAACCCCGGTACCAAATGTAGAGATTCTTCGTTCTCGTATTGTGGACGGCTGTGATACAATACGCCATTCTCCAGGGCTGCATCAGCGCATCAGGGATTCCATGCGACGGAGGACATTTTGAACATTTCCTGTAAAAAAGTGTTTCAAGTCACGCTGGTACGTTCTGTTGCTGTGTGTTTCCATTCCATGATTAATGTGATTTGAAGAGAAGTAATAAAATGAGCTCTAACATGGAAAGTAAGCGTTTCTGGACGCATGTCCACATAACATATTTTCTTCCCTTGTGTGTGAGGAATGTTTCCTGAAAGTTTGGCCGAACCTTTTTGTAACACCCTGTATACAATTACTTTTCGCTATTACTACTCGTAGATCGCAGGCTACCTATCATCTTCCTATTACTCAGCACTGATGCTCTCGAAGACGGCGACCGAACTGGGCCGACCAACGAGGGTCGGCTGCTTAAATCAACGTTGATAGGGGGCGCTTAACTCTGTCTTCCTGGAGGTGTAGCGCTGCCCACTCTCTCCATTGGAGCGCGGGTCAGCGCTTTCTTGATGCCTTTTCGAGGCTGGTCAGTGTGCAGTCGGAGAGTTAGAACTGCACATTATTAGCTATATGTAGCCTACGAATGTTGTAGGACAAGTTGTACCACTAGGCAGACGTTCCTTGGGTTTCAGCAGCAGGCATAGCAACGAGATTCCTCTGGGATAAATCTGACCAATCGCTCCTCATGCTCAGCCTCAAAACGCGTTGCTGAAGCGTACCTACTGTCATTGGCATGTCCGCCATCCCAAATCCTTCCATGGGCAGACATTGTCAGCTGCAGACTTTCCACCACAGCAGCGTTCGCTCTTGCTCTTGCTGTTTTGTTAACCCATGAACACACAATTCAATTCAACGTAAATTTAACTTATTTCTTTTAAAATTCTTGACCACCACAATAAATAAACCATAAGATACACTCAATTACTTATCTGTGTACATATGCAACCTTTTACTGAAGCAACAGTTAGTCACAGTTGACAATGTATTGACCGCATGAAGCAGCCACAAATTTAAATTTTTGTGATGATTTCTCTTGCTTGCAGTCAAAAAAAGACTAATGAGCAAAATAACTGATGTAGTGTAAGAACAAAATAAGAGTTTTTTTAGTTCAAATGGCTCTGAGCACTATGGGATTCAACTGCAGAGGTCATTAGTCCCCTAGAACTTAGAACTAGTTAAACCTAGCTAACCTAAGGACATCACAAACATCCATGCCCGAGGCAGGATTCGAACCTGCGACCGTAGCGGTCTTGCGGTTCCAGACTGCAGCGCCTTTAACCGCACGGCCACTTCGGCCGCAGTTTTTATATATATATATATATATATATATATATATATATATATATATAAGTATTAATGGCATTGATTGGTAGGTACTCGTGAACGATAGTCCTTCTGAACTTCTGACACAAATGCATTGAAGATTAGAATTTTATTGTATGAAATCGCTCTCTGGGGCAATATTATTTTAGTATTTGATGTCCTTTTGAAAATGACAATAGTTTTTAAATTAAAATTCCGGTTATTAAACAATTACTTACCTTGAGAAGCTGCAAGATGGTTAAAATATAGGACAATAACTTTATTAATATCATCAAGCTGAGAGCATACTCCTGGAGCAAGCCTGGATTGTTGAGCCAGGCTACGAAATAACTTTGTAATCACTTTATTTGCATGAAGTGGGGTACAGATTCCCTGTTTTACCTTGGCAGTTAGCTAATACATTTTCTATGTATTAATTAGGCGCTACCCTAGTTATCTTTGCTTCATGTTGTCATTTTAATCAATCAGGCAATGATGCCTTGCTATTTTTTAAATATTATTTGGCGGACGACTGTCAGGAATTTTGTATTCTTTGGCTCCGGTGATGGGTTGAAAAATGCGTTTCTTAAAATGTCATTATTAAGTGATTGTCGAGTTTTGAAATAACGGGAGTTTTATTCTTTTCTAAAAGAGAAGTGACGGTATATTGTGACATGACCGTCACATATCGCTTAGCGATATTTGCTTAATTTTATGCTCATTTGTCCGACATTTTTGAGGAGGCTGGAATCCTTGCTAACTCTGGAGGATGGCTTCAGATTATCTAGTTAAGAAACATGAGTGTCAATGTCCATTTGACCACAGGAGGTCAGTCGCAGAGATCCCGAAGAAGGGAAGAGGGTCCCAATGGCACTGTA
This sequence comes from Schistocerca serialis cubense, assembly GCF_023864345.2. Taxonomy (NCBI): domain Eukaryota; kingdom Metazoa; phylum Arthropoda; class Insecta; order Orthoptera; family Acrididae; genus Schistocerca; species Schistocerca serialis. The sequence continues at coordinate 169,141,919 of NC_064640.1, forward strand.
GTTCGCGGAAACGAATGCGATAAGCCCCTGCCGCTCGCCTTGGCGGCGAACGTGGCTTTCTCAAAAAATGGCTCTGAGCACTATGGGACTTAACAGCAGAGGTCATCAGTCCCTAGAACTTAGAACTACTTAAACCTAACTAACCTAAGGACATCACACACACCCATGCCCGAGGCAGGATTCGAACCTGCGACCTTAGCGGTCGCGCGGTTCCCGACTGAAGCGCCTAGAACCGCTCGGCCACTCCGACCGGCCTGTGGCTTTCTCCTCTAAAGACAGCGGCCGCTTAGCGACTACACAGATCTAAGAGCGGACCGACACGTCGCCGCTAAGCCAAAGTGAGAAAATTCGTTGACTTTTCCTCCAAGTCTTGTTATCTAATCAGTACACTCTTGCCCGCCACCAAATAGGCGCCAATGGCACATCCAAAGCGTGGAATATGGCTTAAAGGCGGTACTAACCTCTTGCATGTTAAGAAGTATTCAGTAGGCCAAGAATGAGAAATTTCTGCAGGATAGCCCTGTATTCACGTCAGTATAAGGAATTCTCGCAAGTCACTTTGACAACGGCTGGGTGTCATCCCCTCAATGTAGAGCTTTTCGAAGGTTTGAAATTTAGATTTAGAGGATGCGAATTTTGGTCACTTGTTTTAAAGCTGTCTGGGACACTCGAGGTCCTGATGACGTCGGTTACACTCTTTTTGTGACGTATTCTGCTCCACGTTAACTTATTTTAGAGTAAGTTTGGCATTTCCCATCAACGATGTCCTCTTTCTGAGCAGCTCACAATTTGTGGGACTTTCTTCACAAATTGAGGTGCGTGATTAACTGTAGTATTATTTCATTGGTCTTGGACTCGCTTACTTTGCATTTGCGAGCTGCACACATTAGGAAAACTTACAGCGTTTTCCCAATAGTCGTCCACGTAGATAGAGTATCTGCCCACAGTATAAGTGGGACATTCATGGTTAAATCACACGATTAAGTCTTCCCATTGCTGTCAGCTGAATACCTTCTTCTGATATTGTCAACAGACAATGGCAGGTAATTATAATGTACAATTATTCTAGAGCGCTTTATTTTTCAATAACTGAGACGACTCTGTGCTCGTATCGTTGGAGCAATTTCTCAGTCAATATTACGAGACTTCATGTTCATTTTGTTAGTACTTGCCTATTCTCTGTCGTTTTAATATGGTTTGTGCCGTGATTTTAAATAAATAAATGACTTATTAAATGTAGACCTGATTTTATCTTAATACCAAACTGTTGTCCTACAACTGATCCTGGTTAGGCAACCCTCGAAAATCAAATACAGCTCCCGCATTTATAATTCGTTTCCTTCACTCTGACGGTGTTCCGTTGCAAAATAGGTTGCAGCCCTTTTGTTTAAATATTAAGTATGAGTGTATCTTGATTTGTGGTTTTGACTTGCAACTGACGAGCATTGCTCTGAGCTCGCCCTTAGTGTGCTAAAGTAAGATCTCAGAGAGAGCAGTAAAGTTAATTAAAACGCTCATTTTTAAACCAGTTATAGTAACACCTAATTATTCCTCATTACTCGAAAACGGACTTTTAACTAATAACTGTATCTGTGAAACTCCGAAGACCCGATGGGCTGTAGGCAATAAATATAATAAATACGACTATTATAGCACGAATATCAATTATTTTTTTCCTATTTGGACTGTAATAAGATTCTTCTATATAACTCAGATACTGTCCCACGTTTAAATGATCGAAAGCGACTGTGGATGGTGATTTGAGGGAAACAGTGTCAACAATCTTACGGAGGAACGCAAACAAAAATACCTTTTTTAGTACTGGAAGATACACTATGTGATCAAAAGTATCTGGACACCTGGCTGAAAATGACTTACAAGTCCGTGGCGCCCTCCATCGATAATGCTGGAATTCAGTATGGTGTTGGTCCACCATTAGCCTTGATGAGAGCTACCACTCTCGTAGGCATATGTTAAATCAGGTGCTTGAAGGTTTCTTGGGGAATGGCAGCCCATTCTTCCCGGAGTGCTGCACTGAGGAGAGGTATAGATGTCGGTCGGTGAGGCCTGGCACGAATTGGGCGTTCCAAAACATCCCAAAGGTGTTCTATAGGATTCATGTGAGCACTCTGTGCAGACCAGTCTATTACAGGGATGCAATTGTCGTGTAACCACGCCGCCGCAGGCCGTGCGTTATGAACAGGTGCTCGATCGTGTTGAAAGATGCAGTCGCCATCCCCGAATTGCTCTGCAACAGTGGGAAGTGAGAAGGTGCTTAAAACATGAATTTAGGCCTGTGCTGTGATAGTGTCACGCAAAACAACAGGTGGTGCGAGCCCCCTCCATGAAAAACACGACCACACCATAGCACCACCATCTCCGAATTTTACTGTAGGCACTACATACGCTGGCTGATGACGTTCACCGGTCATTCGCCATATCAGCACCATGGCATCGGATCTGTGATTCGTCACTCCACACAACGTTTTTCCACTGTTCAATCGTCCAATGTTTACGCTCCTTACACCAAGCGAAGCGTCGTTTGACATGTACCGGCGTGATGTGTGGCTTATGAACAGCCGCACGAACATGAAATCCAAGTTTTATCACCTCCTACCTAACTGTCATAGAACTTGCAGTGGATCTTGATGCAATTTGCAGTATGGAATTCCTGTGTGATGGTTTGGATAGATGTCTGCCTATTACACACTACGACCCTATTCAACTGTCGCCTGTCTCAGTCAGTCAATAGACGAGGTCGGTCTGTGCGCTTTTGTGCTGTACGTGTCCCTTCACCTTTCCACTTCACTATCATATCGAAAACAGTGGACCTATGGATGTTAAGGAGTGCGGAAATCTCGCGTACAGGCGTACGAAACAAGTGTCAGCCAATCACCTGACCACATTTGAAGTACGTGAGTTGCGCAGATCGCCCCATTCTGCTCTCTCACGATATGTACTGACTACTGAGGTTGCTGATATAGAGTACCTGGCAGTAGGTGGCAGCACAATACACCTAATATGAAAAACGTATGTTTTTGGGGGTGCCCGGATACTTTTGATCACCTAGTGTAAGTACATGCTTTATGGACTTGATAAAACCATCTTTCCCGCAAACTAAGCTATCAGTTGGACGTCTATAACTTCATGTATGTCATAATTCATTTACAAATGCGTAGGTGCTTCAGCAATGTACCGCGACGCCTAGAATGTAGGTTTCACTCCCATTTCTCAACGTAGACACTTCTTACGCTGTTAATGTGTGGTTCCCGAAATACATATTTACAAAAACATTTACCTTGTAACTTCTTATTGTGATGTTTATATTAAGCGACATATAACTGATTTGAAAATATCCTCGTTCCGTCACAAACTTTCGTGAGTTTCATCTTGTGGTGTTGCAGTTCTTCTTATTTCCGTGCTTGCTATGAAAATAGGACAAGGAATTCCGCCTCATTCAAGACACCTTTTCAGTTTCGTTGTACACAGACATGTTTCAGCACTTTTTGTGCTATCTTCACCGGCTTATTTCGTTTTCTTACTTACGTGAAGCCGCCGGCCGCGGTGGTCTAGCGGTTCTGGCGCTACAGTCCGGAACCGCGGGACTGCTACGGTCGCAGGTTCGAATCCTGCCTCGGGCATGGGTGTGTGTGATGTCCTTAGGTTAGTTAGGTTTAAGTAGTTCTAAGTTCTAGGGGACTTATGACATAAGATGTTGAGTCCCATAGTGCTCAGAGCCATTTGAACCATTTTACGTGAAGCTAATGGGTATTTATGTTGGTAGCTAGTCTACTACACAATCTACAACTTATCATGGCTTTGACCTTGTAGTCCTTTCTGGTATGTTTTGGCGAGGTGAATACGCTGATTTCTGTGACTTATGGTAGTTTGACGACGCACATTCTACGAATTTTCAAACATGGGCAGAGTTTTCGCCGTCATTGAATCAGCGTATTCACAGCACCAAAAAATACGAGAAAACACAACATCAAAGCCATGACAAGTTGTAGATTGTGTAGCAGACTAGCTACTAACATGAATAGCCATTAGCTTCATGTAAGTAAGAAAATAAAATAACCCACTGAAGACAGTAAAAAAAGAGAAGAAACATGTCTGTGTCAAACGAAAGTGAAAGGTGTCCTGCACAAGGCGGAATTCCTAGTCCTATTTTCGTGAGTTTGTCGCCTTATTAGCAAGGCCCAACAAGCAGTGATATGTTGTTACTCTCTTAGGACTACTACGTGGCTTGCTCAGACGGTCTTGCAAACAGCCTCAGCCCCTCGTGTCCGTCTGCAGAAATTACTTGACTCAATGTATAACAATGGACCCCACTGCTAATTATCCTTCAAGAAACAAGTGTACATATGCCCTTCGAGTCAGACGCAACATGTGTTATCCCATTTCACTTTGCCAATCCACTTCAATTGGTTTTGTAAGACGTCTAAATTTGAAAAAAAAGATAACACCGGTTCCATTAAGACTAATGGGTTAAGAGAAAGTATTTTCATTTTGTTCTTCACTGACAGCGGTTGCGACATTTGCGCCTTGTAATGTCCACCTGTAATAGAACAACGAACTGGCGCACTTGATATATTGAGTCTGTGGTACCTGACAATGAAATCAGTAATTCCAATTTAGTTCAATTGTTCACTATAAGGACACACAAGCAGTTTCTCAACTGCCCGTATCGGGAGTTATATTAGTTTCACTACAAGTTGCTCATATGTTTAGCTTCTCAGGCTTTAAGCTCACATTCATTGTATTTTTAGAGACGCAGGTATTAGTAATTTTTCAGCCTTATCAAAATCAATCAAGATTTAATAATATTTTTCGTAATAACACCTCGCTTTGCTTATCCTGAAAGAACAGTCTATAATCATTATGATTATGGCCTGTAACATCATTTACACATATTGCAACGACTACTGGAACTAGTTTTGCTTATGTTATCGCGAAATCTATTTCATTTATGTTTATTACGTTAGTGTCCCGTTTTTGCATACTATTAACTCAGAGGGGTGTAAAATATGTCTAACTGCTCTTAAAGATGAACTGGGGAATGTCCCTCTCATAGCTACACACAGGAGCGCAGTAGCAAGCTGTTAAAATTCCGCGTGTAATGGCAGGAGTACCACGCAACGTGACAGAGTAGCGGTGACCGGATTCCAAAATGAAATGGGATTAAACGCGTAAGAACAGCTCTTACAGAAAAGTACCACGTGGCCTCAATGATTACGCGTAATTTTCCACTCAGCTAAGAGCAGGGATCGATTGGCAGCTTTGTCTGGCGCCTAGGCACGTCGATTTAGCGAGACCGTGTGATGATTAGTGGATGTTAGTGGAACAATGGCGTGGCCACCAAACACACCACGGCTAATTCACTTCGCTGGGGGAGAAGATCACCCGCAGCCGGCGAAGACGACACAATGGCGAGCAGCCGGCACACCTGCTGCGCCCCCGTCGACGATGTGTGTTTCACGCGGTTAGCCGCGTTCCAAACCGCCATCGTTGCTAGAAAGCTGATGCACCTAAAAAGACACATTATAGGTCCACTGAAATCAATAGTCAAATATGACATCCAGAGAATGACACAGGAGAAAAATTACTGAGAAAAACAAAATACGCTCGTCAATAAAGCTCTCACACAGTTCATTGACAGACAAATTTTCCATATAGACTAGTGTCCAAAATTAAAGCAAAAAACGGAAATTTTGCAAAGTAGCGCTTATTTTGCCACAAAACAGTATAAACAAGTGATAGTAATGAAAAAATATTATAAAACATAACGACCGTAAACAATGGCGTAACGGTAGACAAAAACGTTCTTCGTTATTTTCCAACTTAACGGATTTACACACATTCCAACAACTGTTTAATGCGCTCAGTATGGAATGTGACCACCTCCGGTTGCAGTACAGGCCTAACAAAGGACGGGGCATGCTTTCAATGATGCCTCTAATCTGCGTCATGTTGAGCAGTAACTCACATTCTTCCCGCAGCGCTGTTCGAAAGTCTTGGAGAGTGGTTGAGGGATGCTGACGTGATGCATGCCGTTCCCTAGTCCATCTCAGACGTGCTCTATGGGATTCAAATCGGGAGAGCGAGCAGGCCACGCCATGCGTGCAATATCTTCCGTCTCCAAGAAAACATCAATCATCCGTGCTCTATGAGGTCGAGCATTATCGTCTAGGCCCACAGCAACTCGCAACGACAACACATGAGGTCCCAAGATGTAGTCACGATACCTGACCAGCAGTTAAACCTTGCTGATTTAACCGTACAGTTTCATGAAAAAGTATTCGTGTAGTCAACATAAACCTTGCCCACAACATTAGGGATCCTCCTCGATATTGGTGTCTTTCCTCAATGTTTGGGTCCCGAAATTGTTGCACGTTCCCTCCATATGCGAATTCGCCGAAAATCAATCTCCAGACCAAATCGGGACTCATTTGTAAAAAGGAAATTGGCCCACTGTTCGACTATCCAGGTGGCATGTTGACGGCTCCAGTTGCGGCGTTCCTGGGTCAAAATTCGCATAACTACTTACTGCTTCTTTAGTCGCACTGTCAACCACAAAAAGTTCCACCTACCTCAGTACGGTGTCTGGTCACCAACCCGCTTCCCTGCAACGTGGATACTGTTCTGACGATGTTAAAAGCAGCGTTGAAGAAAAACATCGTCAGTACTTACATTAGCACAGTCCGCATTTAACTCTGTAGCTAAATGCCATGTAAATACATTTCAACAATTTTCGGGTGGAGGGCGATTGTTTCATCTCTTCGAAAAATGTCAAAATTCGGGAAAAATTTCTTTACTTGCTTTAGTTGCCAAATCAAATAGGTGCCATCAGGCCGCATTTAAAACTAACAGCTAATATCATTGTCCTCATCTCACAGCTCATACCACCTAGTACACCCACAAGACAGTCAGAAATGTACCAAATTTCAACCTGAATTGTTACGCGATTTTCACAGTTTATACTCAGCTACAAAATGAGTTTTACATTTTGTCCTTTTCAGTGGATTTCTTTAAAAGAAGTTGCTCGCCAACTATTCTGTAAACGATTACGTAATATGCCACGTGGAATTCTTCACAAAGGCAGAGAGTTCACAACTAATTCCTTCACAAAGCTCAAATTTTTCCAATGTGTCCGTAAATGCATCTGCTTTCGCGGCGATATAAACCGAACGCGAAATAACAGTACCTTCTTCATTTTACATATAACTTTATCGGACATATTCAACATGACCTGCGCGTCCGACAGAGAAACTACGACTTCCTCAATGCTGTTGCTCACAGCGCATATACTACTTGGTAGAGGTCGGAAAAGACTTCACTCTGATTGGTTGATCAAATGAGCAGCCAATCAGATCAATCTTTTAAGATCATATTCGCGTCTAAACTGTTTTACTCCAGTCAACATTCACAGATGCATTTACGTAATTTTATTTTGCAAATATTAATAAAATGTTCCAGCAAACCGGCCGGCCGAAGTGGCCGTGCGGTTAAAGGCGCTGCAGTCTGGAACCGCAAGACCGCTACGGTCGCAGGTTCGAATCCTGCCTCGGGCATGGATGTTTGTGATGTCCTTAGGTTAGTTAGGTTTAACTAGTTCTAAGTTCTAGGGG